>NW_027103573.1:1017851-1512088 GCF_902728285.1 Clytia hemisphaerica | reverse complement strand
CTGTATCGTCTACTGAAACAACAAGTGATACCACAACTGAACTAACTACTGACTCGTCTACAATTGATTCTACAACTGTATCGTCTACTGGAACTACAAGTGAAGCAACAACTGAATCCACCACTGAGTCTTCCACTGAAACTACCAGTGATGCTTCTACTACTGATTCTACAACTGTATCGTCTACTGAAACAACAAGTGATACCACAACTGAACTAACTACTGACTCGTCTACAACTGATTCTACAACTGTATCGTCTACTGGAACTACAAGTGAAGCAGCTACTACTGATTCTACAACTGAATCCTCTACTGAAACAACAAGTGAACCAACTACTGAATCAACTACTGACTCCTCTACAACTGATTCTACAACTGTATCGTCTACTGGAACTACAAGTGAAGCAACAACTGAATCCACTACTGATTCTTCCACTGAAACTATTTCTACTGAATCCACTACTGGTTCTACAACTGTAACAACAAGTGAAGCAACTACTGACTCGTCAACAACAACAGACGATCCAAACAATGGCAACGGTGGTTCGAATAATACAGAATCAACTACTGATTCTACAACTGTATCCTCTACTGAAACAACAAGTGATACTACAACTGAAATAACTACTGACTCCTCTACAACTGATTCTACAACTGTATCGTCTACTGGAACTACAAGTGAAGCAACAACTGAATCCACCACAGAGTCTTTCACTGAAACTACAAGTGATACTTCTACTGAATCCACTACTGATTCTACAACTGAATCCTCAACTGAAACAACAAGTGAAGCAACTACTGAATCAACTACTGACTCGAGTACAACTGATTCTACAACTGTATCGTCTACTGGAACTACAAGTGAAGCAACAACTGAATCCACCACTAAGTCTTCCACTGAAACTACCAGTGATGCTTCTACTGAATCCACTACTTATTCTACAACTGAATCCTCTACTGAAACAACAAGTAAAGCAACTACTGAATCAACTACTGACTCAACTACAACTGATTCTACAACTGTATCGTCTACTGGAACTACAAGTGAAGCAACAACTGAATCCACCACTGAGTCTTCCACTGAAACCATCACTGATGCTTCTACTGAATCAACTACTGATTCTACAACTGAATCCTCTACTGAAACAACAAGTGAACCAACTACTGAATCAACTACTGACTCCTCTACAACTGATTCTACAACTGTATCGTCTACTGAAACTACACGTGAAGCAACAACTGAATCCACTACTGAGTCTTCCACTGAAAATACCAGTGGTGCTTCTACTGAATCCACTACTGATTCTACAACTGAATCCTCTACTGAAACAACAAGTGAAGCAACTACTGAAATAACTACTGACTCGACTACAACTGATTCTACAACTGTATGCTACTGGAACGTGAAGCAAACAACTGAATCCACCACCACTGAGTCTTCCACTGAAATTACCAGTGATGCTTCTACTACTGATTCTACAACTGTATCGTCTTCTGAAACAACAAGTGATACCACAACTGAACTAACTACTGACTCGTCTACAACTGATTCTACAACTGTATCGTCTACTGGAACTACAAGTGAAGCAACAACTGAATCCACTACTGAGTCTTCCACTGAAACTACTTCTCCTGAATCCACTACTGGTTCTACAACTGTAACAGCAAGTGAAGCAACTACTGACTCGTCAACAACAACAGACGATCCAAACAATGGCAACGGTGGTTCTAATACTACAGAATCAACTACTGATTCTACAACTAAATCAACTACTGAAACAACAAGTGAAGCAACTACTGAATTAACTACTCACCTGACTACAACTGATTCTACAACTGGATCGTCTACTGGAACTACAAGTGAAGCAACAACTGAATCCACCACTGAGTCTTCCACTGAAACTACCAGAGATGCTTCTACTACTGATTTTACAACTGAATCCTCAACTGAAACAACAAGTGATACCACAACTGAATTAACTACTGACTCGTCTACAACTGATTCTACAACTGTATCGTCTACTGGAACTACAAGTGAAGCAACAACTGAATCCACCACTGAGTCTTCCACTAAAACTACAAGTGATCCTTCTACTGAATCCACTACTGATTCTACAACTGAATCCTCTACTGAAACAACAAGTGAAGCAACTACTGAAATAACTACTGACTCGTCTACAACTGATTCTACAACTGTATCGTCTACTGGAACTACAAGTGAAGCAACAACTGAATCCACCACTGAGTCTTCCACTGAAACTACCAGAGATGCTTCTACTGAATCCACTACTGATTCTACAACTGAATCAACTACTCAAACAACAAGTGAAGCAACTACTGAATTAACTACTGACTCGACTACAACTGATTCTACAACTGTATCGTCTACTGGAACTACAAGTGAAGCAACAACTGAATCCACAACTGAGTCTTCCACTGAAACTACCAGTGATGCTTCTACTACTGATTTTACAACTGAATCAACTACTGAAACAACAAGTGAAGCAACTACTGACTCGTCAACAACAACAGACGATCCAAACAATGGCAACGGTGGTTCGAATAATACAGAATCAAGTACTGATTCTACAACTGTATCCTCTACTGAAACAACAAGCGATACCACAACTGAATTAACTACTGACTCGACTACAACTAATTCTACAACTACCAGTGATGCTTCTACTGAATCCACTACTGAATCCACTACTGTATCCTCTACTGAAACAACAAGTGGTACCACAACTGAATTAACTACTGACTCGTCTACAACTGATGCTACAACTGTATCCTCTACTGGAACTACGAGTGAAGCAACAACCATGTCTGATAATTGGTCGAAATCTACAACAGATTCGACTGATACCACAACCATGCCGCATAATTGGTCAAAATCTACAACAGATTCGACTGATACCACAACCATGTCTCATAATTGGTCAAAATCTACAACAGATTCGTCTGATATCACAACCATGCCTCATAATTGGTCGAAATCTACAACAGATTCGACTGATACTACAACCATGTCTCATAATTGGTCAAAATCTACAATGATCCACAACCATGTTCATAATTGGTCAAAATCTACAACAGATTCGACTGATACCACAACCATGTCTCATAATTGGTCAAAATCTACAACAGATTCGACTGATACCACAACCATGTCTCATAATTGGTCAAAATCTACAACAGATTCGACTGATACCACAACCATGTCTCATAATTGGTCAAAATCTACAACAGATTCGACTGATACCACAACCATGTCTCATAATTGGTCAAAATCTACAACAAGATTCGACTGATACCACAACCATGTCTCATAATTGGTCAAAATCTACAACAGATTCGACTGATACCACAACCATGTCTCATAATTGGTCAAAATCTACAACAGATTCGACTGATACCACAAACCATGCCTCATAATTGGTCAAAAATCTACAACAGATTCGACTGATACCACAACCATGTCCTCATAATTGGGTCAAAATCTACAACAGATTCGACTGATACCACAACCATGCCGCATAATTGGTCAAAATCTACAACAGATTCGACTGATACCACAACCATGCCTCATAATTGGTCAAAATCTACAACAGATTCGACTGATACCACAACCATGCCTCATAATTGGTCAAAATCTACAACAGATTCGACTGATACCACAACCATGTCTCATAATTGGTCAAAATCTACAACAGATTCGACTGATACCACAACCATGCCGCATAATTGGTCAAAATCTACAACAGATTCGACTGATACCACAACCATGCCTCATAATTGGTCGAAATCTACAACAGATTCGTCTGATGCCACAACCATGCCGCATAATTGGTCAAAATCTACAACAGATTCGACTGATACTACAACCATGTCTCATAATTGGTCAAAATCTACAACAGATTCGTCTGATACCACAACCATGCCTCATAATTGGTCAAAATCTACAACAGATTCGTCTGATACCACAACCATGCCTCATAATTGGTCAAAATCTACAACAGATTCGACTGATACCACAACCATGTCTCATAATTGGTCAAAATCTACAACTGATTCGACTGATACCACAACCATGCCGCATAATTGGTCAAAATCTACAACAGATTCGACTGATACCACAACCATGTCTCATAATTGGTCAAAATCTACAACAGATTCGTCTGATACCACTAACATACCTCTTCGAACTACAATAAAGTCAACGGGCCCTACTAAACCTCAAGTAGAAAAAGGTAAACTGTTATGATTGTTATGTTTTCTTAAAGATATAAAAACACATAAAGTCTTACCTTCAAGGCCAGATGATTTGTTCTCTACTATGAGAGGTACCGTATTGGCTACTCACATTCTATATGTGATCTCTTAGTGTAATATGAGAATGTAGCGTGTCAATCGTGTAATTGTCTTTGCTGACCATCCACTGAACCATGTAAAAACACTAAATTATAAACATTATTTTTAACAGGGATGTGCCAATGCGTGACTCCCAAGGAATGTCCTTACAAAGCTCTGTCATGGACTATGAAAGATGTTACTAGCTTAAAAGGTAAATTTATTTTGGCAGTCATAACTGAGCACGTAACCACAAGCATGTTCGAGTTACGCAGTTCCATTTCAATATACATTGGATGCTCTTAGCTCCTTCATTCTTCCCTTCTTGCTCAATGAAACACGGTAATACCTTATTAAAGGAACGTTCTATTCCGTCGTATTTCTTATTCTTCTTTTGTCGTTAAAGTTGTCTGCCGGCTGCCACAACGTTTATCAATGTTCACAACGTCCATATATAACGTTAGATGAACGGTGAACCAACGTTGTGTGCCAACATGGCTTCCAAAGAATCCTTATTGTAATTAAAATTCGATGTTTTTTCCAGGAAACTCGTTGGGAGAGAAAATACGTTTGGCTTTGAAACTGATTGATAAACAAATGGCGCATTTACGAGAGAAGATGAAATCGTTTGTTTCGTGTAAGACAAATTTGCAATTTTTCATCAAGACACACAATGGAGTAGAGCAACAAAAATCACTTAAGAATTACACTGACTGTCTCATGGCAATGCAGTGTAAACTGAGCCCTTGGCTGAGGGCTTTGACCAATCGAAAACAGATGCTGGAAAGTGATCTTACTCAATTGGAAAGTGGATGGGTCCCTCACATCAAAAAATGTAAGTTCGTATAAAGGCCCGTTCACTTTTTTTGATTAATGGGATTAGCTCTGGACTCGTACTTTCCGAGAATATGTTTTGAAGATCGAAACCATATTTCAAGATAACTATCTTGAATTCTCCTGTCTACTTTGAAAAAGTAACGTTCGTCTCAATAAAAGTTTTCAAAGGTCACTTTCTTTAATTGGTTTGCTAGAAAAGTTTCATACGGGGTAACAGATATATTGTCCTGGTAATTAAGCTGTCATGTCATTCAAAGGGCCCAAATCTTATAGTTCATAGATTGATTAGATGCTTCTTTGGGGGGTAATACACGTGACAAGGTGTAATTCACTGGCGGATCCCCTAGGGGCGTATCATTATACTCCCCCCCCCCCGAAAGAACGGAATCTTCGAACAGAGCATACCCATTGATAAATACTTAACATTAGAATTATTTTAATCACATGATTTCAAAATCTTAAACTTCATTTAAATGAAAATTTTCATTTTCTTCGTTTAACAGCTTACGACTTGATCGCTCGATCGCGGACCGGGAAATGGTGATGAAGATGCCAGCGATGTAAAAAATTATCCTCACCATCGCATCGCGGAAAAAATTTAAGGTGTCGGGAATAAATGAATAAAATTTCGTATTTAATGGAATTGTAATTTTAATTTAGTATTTATTAATCATAATTTAATAATTTATTGATCGATTTATTTATTAATTTATTTATGTTATTTAATATGAAATATATCAAATAGTACAAAATTTTAATGATATATATTTAATTGGTGTTTAAAGGATTATCGGTTTCGGATTTCACAATTATATTTTCGCCGCATTTTCCTCGTGATTTAGATAACGTTCAAAGTCAGAATATTAATCACATGACTATAGCGCTTGACAAAAGACTTTCTCTATCTCAATACTCTTATTAATACCCCTCACCTGAACAAATGAGGCAAATTCAATTCGTTTCAAATTGGCAGACACCAAATACAACACAATCATCTCACAGCAGGTTATCTATAGCGTGGGCCGCTCCTAATTCTATCACTTGAAACAAAATTGCAGGCTGACAAATCAAACAAGTATTTTGAATACGGAGAAAATTGAAGCGATAAAGTATACCACGTGATAAGATGTGAATTGATTTGCTTGTGAAGTAGCTTTGGTTAAACAATCACCCTGGCAACATGAGAACTGAAACAGAAAAGAATAACGAACAGTTTGTTAGTCTACACTGCAAAAAGCATAAGTAAAATTTTACTTGTATTACTTATAGTTAGTAACAAATTACTTATCTTAAGTATTCAATCCAATCTTTGGCATTTCCGCGATAGGAAAGTTTTACTTAGACCAAGCAACGTAAGACCTTTACTTCTCAGAATACTTGGGTTTTTGCAGTCTATAGTATTTGCACAATGTAATAATTTCGTAGTTGAAATGTCTACAGTTTTCCAAGTTATCCTACAAGGAATGTTAACTATTTTGAAGGGTTTCCAGGTACTTATCCACACTTTAAAGATCGATTATATTATTTTTGTTAATCGTGAATTACCGGCTCAGAATTCAAGTCATTTCGTTTTGAGTGTGCAATAATCTTGTTTTTTTTTGCCATTTTCATGGAATGTTTCAGCTGTAACAAATCAGATTTTTCTGTCGGAAATATAATGGGCTTTTCCAAAAAAAGATTTTATACTCCTGTTGAGGATATTGATTTTTCGAAGTATCGAACCCCCTGAATATCCTCTCTTATAAAGATGCTTACCCCTGGATATCGTATTTTTTACTTGAAAAGACACTTTACCCCCTGGATATCACCTTTTGAACAAGAATCTTTAAGCCCCTGGATATCCGATGTCCTCAGCACTGGACTATTTCTGGAAAAGCCTAATCCATAACACTTTAATTTTTGAGAAGAATAATTTCAAACTTTTCGAAAATGAAAATGAAAAATGAAGAATGAAAAAAGAAAAAACAATGATCTATCATTTCTTTGATGCTAGAAACTTCATATTTGGTATATAAAGACTCCTGATTTCAGCCTTCTAGAGCGGATGGAATAATTTCATGTGAAATAAATAAACCGAATGGACTTTAATGACATTTAGAACCAGTTTTAAAGAAGTATCAGTATAATTACCTTGCAAAAGCCATCAGCATTACAAATCATTTCTTCCTTACAATCGTTCTTCGTGCCACACTTCTTCTGGTACACCATATAACTTTCACCTTCATGCCCTCGATGAAAAACTTCAGATTTGATGCAAGTCATGTTAACATTTCTGTCTCCAGTCTTCACCGAAGGACTGCACTCAACAACACGTTCAGTTCGTACACAATCCGACCATGACGTCCGACTGTCGCATTTTGAACACTGTAATGACGTTGCTGTTAAAAAGACGGAAAAACACGAACTTTTGATTAGTCTGATTTGATGTATACAAGCAAATACTGTAGTTGTAAGGACATGTAAGATCTTTAAGACCTTGTTGTAGATCTATTTGATCCGGAGACCTAAGTTTAAGTAAATTTAACTTTGCAGAAATGCAGTGAAATAAGAAAAGCAAATAGAAAAAAATTAACTCTACTCTTGTTTAATGAAAATTGTATGTAATATGTTGTTATATAAGTATTTCTTTTAGCTCAACAGTAAAAATTTAAAACCCCGTTTTGTAAAAGCAAGCAAATTTTTCACGTGGATGAAACGAAGAACGAAATTGCACTGGATAACGATTTCTAAAACTCATTATCTTTTATATTCAAATTCCTCTGTCATGAAAAACAAAATAAATTTGTATCCTATTTCTATTACTATTATGAACCAAAGCAGATGAATACACGCTTTTTTTTATAAGAATGGTGTTTTTTTCATTTCATCATGACGTCCGACTGTCGCATTTTGAACACTGTAATGACGTTGCTGTTAAAAAGACGGAAAATCATGAACCTTTGAATAGTCTGACTTGACCTGATTTTTTTCATTTCATCATGGATACTCTTAACTTTTTGGCAAAAATCATCCAAAAATATTCTTACGGTACTCTTAGGTTAAGATCGAAATTGGCAATCTACAGGTTAAAATGCCTTTAAAATGGCATTCTTAGGTTCAGTTGCTAAATTCCATGATGGTGATATTCTTACCATATTCTTAATTTTTTGGCCATTTTCATCATGGACATTCTTATAAAGTGTATTCTTATAAAAAAAGCGTGTAGCACAGGGTCAAATCAAACCAGCTACAAAAAAGCTACATTGTAACTTTCAAATCAAATGACAAGTAAACCAACATCAGTCTTACAAATAAGCTCCCTCTTATCAGATTATCTTACCTAAAGTGAATGAGGAGATTGAAATGAGAGCAAAGAAGAACATTTCCATTTTCAAACACGTCTGTCTTTCAAAATACTTCGAGCAAAAAAAGAACGTTTATTTCCGTGTGGCCAAACTTACTACTAAAGTGTAATACCTGATTAAAAATGTAACATCTGTACTATAACATGGTATTACTCATATATTATTCATTATACTATAATACACAATGTTATAGGTATTGCATCAGAAACTTTTGATGTCCAGAAAATGGTTCATGAATTATAAATGTTTTGATTTAGACATCCTGTGAAGACGCTGAGAAAACAAGCAATATTTGAAAAGTTTGACATTCTCCGTTGGCAAAAAGTGGCAGATGCACATATCTAATCTCCCAATTTTCCAAGTAGAAAATTTTTAACATACTATACCAAAAAATGTCCATATATTTTGAGACAGACTTTATTACAATAGTTACGCAAAAAAAATTCTTAGGTGTTAATTGTTAGCTACTTAGACTACACAATATATCGATGAGCAATATTGGACGATATAGTTTTTGGACCGTAATGTACGGAGTAAACAACAGGCGCTCTATCATAAAGAGGAATTTTCGGCAATATATTGAAAAGTGTCCGCAAAATATTGCCGACATTCATCAATATATTGCCTGACAATATATTGTGTGGTGCATGTAGCCCTTTAGAGTTCTGGGAATCCCAGGGGCAATAAGAATGAACGGCTATCAAAGTATCAAAAACGACCGCAAATTAACTTTTGTAGATATGCATTGGAAAATAGTTTAAAATGAGGGATCCGTTTTCAATCGTTTACTTTATCTCTCTCTAGTCCGGGGAGGGGAAAAAACATTAAAGGGATAATCAGATGGTCTGAGATATTTTGCCTGCAGATAGCTTCTAGGATTTTAGGAAAAACCTCTAAATTTTTCGGTGTATTTATTTTCTTAACTCAAGTTATGCCAATTTGAAATCTCGAAAAATGGGACTTTTCAGGGACTTTTCACACTTTTTTCTATTGTTTTCAAGCAAAGGTTCAAAATTTCAAAGTGGTATAACTTGAGTTAGGAAAATAAGTACACCGAAAAATTTATAAGATTTTCCTAAAATCCTAGAAGCTATCTATAGGCAAAATATCTCAGACCATCTGATTATCCCTTTAAGATTGACAAGATCATTTTCCTATAGGTTCAGGGAATTTAGATGAAGCCTAGCCAGAGTGTCATATAGCCTTTCTTCACACTTATACGAACGCCTAATCGCAAACAAATCTTCGTTGCGGATCGTTTTATCGCATCCAATCAGATTTTAGTATTTTCCCTTTCAATCAAAATGACATTTGTCGTTTCGAATACACCTTTTCAACCATAGCCAATAATTGCCGCACAGGTATTCTTTTGTCCGTCTTACCACCCTAAAACCGTCCCAGTCTTTTTTTTCGCACCTATAGACAATAGAAAAAGGTGTAAAAAAGGATTGAATCGAGTTTAGGGGGAGAGTTAAATAATAAATTGGTACGCGCCTGAACGCTAACTGCCGATGTCATGATAAATATATTTTTTAACATTTGCATGATAATGCATCATTCTACCAAGTTTCATGAATTTTCAAGAATTTTTAGAGACCTTATAGGGCCACCTGTTTGTCTCCCCCTGGACTATGATTCCAGGGATAGATATGGTAATATTTATAGACAGTATAGTGTTTTGTACATTGGCACTTTTGAGTTACAAATTGATAGAACTTTTTATTGGAAATCATATTAAATCATTAAATTCACAGATATCTTACATAAAATACTAGATAGAGCTACTCTGTTTTCCCAAACCACGGCCGTTAAATCAAAACAAATATACCATCTTTAGGAAAAGTATGGCACGAGGCAAAGTGGCGAGCGAATGAATTTGATTGATTGAATTTCCAATACCTAACTGTGGTCCAAACTTATAAGGATGGTGCATAGCTCGAGAGCTGTCGGCCTTTTTATTAGGTCATAAGCCTCAGAATTTTAACCATCCTCAACGTGTTTGCCATATCGAAAACTGTCAGAAAAGTTTTGTCAGATCGAACACTAGAGGTATCTTTGATCTCCACGAGCCCAAAAAAAGAGGTCAAAAAAGGGCTTGAATTTAGGTCACGAGCCTCATGGCTACAATTTTACAGATGACTAGTAAAGCCCTCCAGGACAATGAAAAGTATTTTGCTACAGCCAGTTACGGAGTAGATCTATCCATTGTTTCAAGATATCTACGGCGAATGAACAATCTATTTGAAAAGAAGGTCTGCAATGAATATTTAATATAAAAGGAAATTGATGAAGTGAACTAGAAAACATCAAATAGATTTGATTCAACATTCAATTCAGCTGATTTTGGAGATTTCTCCATTTCTCAAAGGGTGTCAAATTTAAGATTGATGATAATGTCATGTGAATCAAACTTTGATTTTCCCCTAGTTGTGAATTGTTATTTGAGAAAAACAGAAAATCAAGAATTGAAAAATTTGTCAACAGTTTGGAAATAATCAACCACGGGGAACGAAAAGCACGTCACAATAAATTTATCTGCGGCTCCTGTTACTACTGACAGACATTTTTTGATTCACATTGAAAAATTAGAATACATTTTGAAACTTTTCGTAAAGCTTTTCTTCTAGAGGAAGCATTTGTGAAAGTGAAAACTGAACACCTATCAAGATGTTTTTACGTCTGGTGCTTGTATCGGTATTTTACTCTACGCATGCGCAAATCTTCACCACAAGTGCAAAGAAAGGGGAAGGTTGTACATCAGTGAAGACACTTGTGACAGAACAAATCACGGAATGCGTTTTATCGTGTCGTGGAATGGAAAATATAACATCTTTGTACGATCATGAAACGAAAACGTGCCGATGTGTCGAAGAGAGTTGCTTGGCCGAAGAAAGCAGTCCACAAAAATCTAATAGTTCAGCTTACTATTTTAAGGTATGTTTGAAAGGTCACAGGACATAAGATTGATTTTCATCATAAACATACGTACCGTGAAAAGCACAGGCCAAAATCCTATATTGACCTGTGCCGACCAATCGAGATTCTATTCAGCGCGCAATCAACGCAGAGAAAAGTAACCATGACGACCATCCAAGATCTTGGATGAGGGTCATAGTCGATATTTTTATTCCCGTCGTTGAAAACACAGCTCAGAAATGTCATCAACGCTTTTTAAAAACAGTCAATGATAGAGAATCATAACACAAGATTTCTCTATTTCTCTATTATTTCGATTCCATTGAAGTAATATTACCATAATTAATAATTTAGTAATTACTGTTCTACATTTGGAAATCATGTAGAAGATTTCTTTTGAAAGAAACTCATTTCAATTACACTTGGAAGTTTCTGGAGAATTCGTAAATAGTAAACTGCATACTGATACAGTCTGCTAGACATTAATATGGTAATATTTGCTCTTCATCTTTGATTCTTTCTACAGTGATTAGATTGACACATGCGCGATAAAATTTCAATTATTGGTCTTCAGAGGTTGATATATTCTTTGAAAACTCAGCCTCTGATACTCAGGGTAAAACATACGGTGTAAGCTGACAATTTGGTATGCAATATAACCATGTTTTAACAAAGCTTTAAATGAGCTTTAGAATAGCTTTGAGAGCCTTTCGATTTCGGGGTCTAACCATGAAAAAGAAAATGATTTTTTCGTACCTACCATAAGTATGGGTACCTAAAAATATAGGTTTTATGACCTTAAATTCAATTTTGTAATCTCTAGATTCGAGAAACTTGATTTTTTGAAGGGATTTTTTATAAAATTTTGAATAACTTCGAATTTCACGACACTTTGCGATAATTAATTTTAATTTACAGTAATATATTTCTCAGTCTTATCAACCTCTATGAAATAATCATGCTTAACATTTTACAATTTTACAGTTGTAGGCGCACGGTGGGCCTCTTAACCAGTCGTCTTTACAATATTTTATTTTCAGTAACGGGTTTGTTACAGATCTTCTTAAAGTAGAGTTTTGTCCGAGGACTTCCTCTAACCTTATATATCCAGCTGCCATTCTTTTGTAATTTTGTTTTCTCCTTAGCCTTTCTATACCATTCTTTAATAGTTTCGTGTTCTTTCTTCTAAATTCGTCTTTCTCTAATTTGTGGACTGATGCCAGAATCTGAAGTTTCTCTTCTTCGTTCTTTAGCACGACTTCCAAGGGTCGCCATATTTTTGTTTTGAATATTTCGTCTTTCCGAGCTCCTATTCTTTCTGCGTTGACGATGTTTACCTTTAATCCCATTTGGTTTTGTACAACTTCTTCAACATAATCCTTATCACCTACACGTTGCTCTTCTAGGTCTTCATGTTTGTTCTCTCCGAGGTTGTGAACAATGATATTGTACTTTGTTAAGTTTGACCATCGTTCTTCTTCTTTCTCTTCTTTGATGAAATTCTTGATCGTTACCTATTGTTGCTTCAGCTCATGGTTAGTAATGTTGAGCGTATGTCTGTTGTTGCTTTGATTCTATATCGTTGTCTTTTTTCTTTAGCTAATCTTTAGCGATGCTAGCGTATGTCTGTTGTTGTTTGGATCCTTTAACGACATCATCTTTGTTTACAAGATCGTCGATCTTCTTCTCCAGTCTATCCAGTCTAGCGAAAACACACTGCTCATCTTGATCTTTCTCTTTACCTTCAGTATTTGTTGCCTTGTTATTGGTCGTTCTTTGTTTACTTGTTTTGATCTTCTCTAATAAAATTGGCGTGACTGTGATGCATTTCGCACATTCGAATCTACTGAAGGCAAATCTGTACTTGGTAGGCTGGAAGCTCCGAACAGGCATAATGAACAAATTTTTGACACTTCCTACACTGCAAGACATCGTTATCCCGTATTATTTCGTTTATAAAGCATTTATTTGGGGTGCAGGATCCATATTTTGATGAAATTTCCGTGTTAAGATTTTCAGAAGTTTTCGCCATTTTGTTGCATTGTCAAGAGCACAACCGTACTAGTCTGAATCGCAGACCTCTACAAAACCACAGGTAGTATAGGTCTGCTTAATGATCTACCAACCGCTTTCCGGTTCGCAAAGGAAATCTTGGCGAGTAATTTGATTGACATTGTTGTGCGCGCAAAAACGATCGTTTCGAACGTTTTCAATGGAATGTTTACATTTGAAATTCGAATCCCAGACCAGAAAACAAAACAGAAAAAAGATAAAAAACAATATGATGCGCGCATTATGTACAGTCTGTAGATTTATTTTTGACTTTTGCTTTTAATAAGATATCTGGTCTGTAAATTTATCAAAACTTTTCCATCAGCTCTTCGGTCGAAGCTCAAAAAATACAAATATGAACACAAAAGTGAAAGAAAACAACCAGAAACACTCCAATCTCTTCAAGAAATTGGAGCTAAGTACCTGAAAAGATACAAAGCCCACACAGTATTAAAAAGTGAAATGCCAAAGTTGAAGAAAAGTTCTTTTTTTTTGTTTTAACATTTAAAGGCCCTTGTTGAAGGAACAACAACACTCCCTTTTGTAGAATCATAAAGAAGTAATGTCAGAAATATTCAATATGACTCCCAAAATGTACTGTATATACATAACTAGAATACCTTGAAATAATCTGCAACATATCTGTAGAACTGACAAAACAATTATCTGGAGCCAAAGTGATCAACAAATCCAGTGTGGTAAAAAAATTATACACTCATGCAAGTCCAAATTAAAGCATCAAAATGTAGTTTTACGAAGCAAAATTTTGTTGGTGCACACAGAAGATACATCAAGGCACTTAAATTCAATAAATCTAATTTCTCATCTTTTACAAAATCTCCACATTAAACAAGAAAGGAGGAAGAAAAACAAGCAATCTTCCTTCCGCCTACTTTTTTTTCCAAAATCCAAATATATTTTCCAATCTATGATTTGGTGCCTCACAGAAAATTTAAACATTCGTAATGTTATATTTGTAGACACTCGCCAGCTAAAAATGTCTTTAGCCGTATATCGGCTAAAGGCGGCAAATCTCTGGACAAAGGAAATATAGCTTATTAAGCATCCTCTATTAGCCAAATTCTGGAGCCGCTCGCTGCGCTGCCGTGCGCAGCTTGTAGGGACAAAAAATACTTTCGCTTTCGTTTTTAGGCGGCATTTGCAGATATTTGGTAAGAAAACAGTGAGACTCCCCTTCTTTTTACCAGCCAAAAATTGGAAAAAGAGATTGGATTTATGTTGGAACTTTTATTGGATTTCAAGAAAAAGCCTCTTCCAAACATGAAACGTTTATAATCACTCATCGTTTGGGGAATTTTCAATTATCCCAGCCTCAGTCTTTGGCCTATAGCCTATGAACTTTTTGTACTGTATATGCTTTATTTGGGCTATTACTTTTCTTAGAAAAACTTTCTTGCTCACTTTGGGCCTCAATTGAGTATGATAAGTAGATTTTGGGTTGGGAGATAGGTAAAAAGTAAAACCATACATAAACATGTTTAAGTGTTTGAGAGTATTTTGACTTCATGTTATGTTTTTCTTATCTTTACCACCACAAAATTATCCAACAGAATAGAATTTATAAACTATTTTCAAGCATAAAAATATTTGGCTGATGCAAATTTTGTACAAATTTCATATATTTAATGATAAAGTAAAAACATCTCGAAATTTTTTTATCGTAATCCTTTGTACAGTACTTGGGAAGTTGGAAGCTTTTCCACCGAACAGAATTGAGCACTGAATCCAAATAAAAAGTAATTTCAGACAGTGCTTTAGGCATCATAACTTTGCCTGAAAATGCAATGACTACAAAGTGGATTTGTACCGTCAAGGGCTTAACTTGGGACAGTCTGACAAAACATGGGACAGCAATTCGGCAATCATTTTACCAAACCTCCAAAGTCATTTAATCAACATAGTCGCAAATCATAGAAAACAAACTTGTTGTCAACAGAGATTTAACAGTGAAAGTACAGTCCAGAAAGTCAACCATCCCATGATATGACCACTCGTCCCAAGTTAGAGCCGTTGATGGTGTGCTTGATATCCAAAACAATAATAATCCATTATATGATATACATAGTCATGTCAATGTCGTAACGTACTTTCAATTTCTTGCGGTACTTCCAAAATTTCAGAATTTTTGGGCACTTTCTTCGGATTTGCTTATCCTTTTCTTGTCCTGGATCCAATCAAAGCCTGCACGTAAAACGTACTACAAAATCAGTTACTTTTATAACATTATAACTCGGTCTTTGACGACTGGGAAGATTCAACGACAAAATTTTGAGAGTTAAAAGTAAAGTTTATCCTTCAGCACAGTCAGTGATGAATCCGATCCGACCGATGGTGTCTCTTTAGCCATTTTTCAGATGAATAAGATGAATCATGAATTTTTTTTTATCTAAGGGGATGGGTGAAACCATGTTTGAACTATGAGCCTATATCTTGGATATCTCTCTCGTATCAAAACTGTTCATTGCAATCGAAAAAATCTTTCCCATCTGAATTCCATGATAGGGAATGTTTGTGAAGCTATTATAGTCATTGTTTGTACCAATATAAAGTTACTTCTGCAAGTTAGTAGTCTTCATCAACAGCTTTCGAAAGCAGCAAAATCGACAAAACTACTTGAGTTATAAGTTTGTAAACAAAAAAGCAAGTTTCACACATTCATTATGTTCAAGGAAGAAGTATTGTCTGTTATTCCAATGCATGATAGAAGTCTATTCCAATACATTTAATGTTGGTTCCAAGCAGTATTCTTCTTCTTTCTTCCCAAGAATCACCAAATCTACTCAAAAAGCACTGTTTTGCAGTGCTTCCCCAGCCAAAAATGTAAACAAAATGGCTTCCGCCTCGATTTTTGTCCCGACACGGGCATCGACTGCAGCGCAGCGAGCGGCTCCAGAATTTGGCTAATAAGGAGCACGAATCCGTTAGTGGATGCCAGCAGCCTACAACCGTACAGGTTTTAAAATTCTTGAAATTATGAATTCTATGAAAGTACATTTATAACAGGTTGTAAAAAAGTAAATTATACAATATTGAATTAAGTTTGCAACTTTGCAGGTTTTAAGGGGTATCCACTGGTCAGGTGATTGCCATCGATATTATCTAGGGATAAGAAAAGGACAAACCGAGCTTTCAAAATGGGTAATCAGATCATTTAACTCCGGAAAATTCTTTTTGATGGTGATAAAACAATAGAGAGTGTGCCAAATTAAACACTCAATACCGGGCTACCACTTAATCGGTTAACCATTTAACCGGTATAAGAAAAGTGACAAACAGTTTCGCAAAATTGTGAGCTGTTTGTCCAACTATCCATAGGCGTGAAGTTATGAATGTCATCCTCGGTCGCTTTAGGCTCCCTCATTTAGGCACAGATATCAATCTATTTACCGCGTAGCACGGCGGAAACCCGGCGGTATTTCTCATTCGTCAGAACTTGTCTAAAATTGATAGCAATTTTCATTAGAATAATTTACCGCCGCCGCCGCCGGGTTTCGCGGTGTTTTGCGGAAACCCGCCGGTAATCAACATTTTTCATTAGAATAATTTACCGCCGCCGCCGCCGGGTTTCGCGGTGTTTTGCGGCAACCAGCCGGTAATCAACATTTTTCATTAGAATAATTTACCGCCGCCGCCGCCGCCGGGTTTCGCGGTGTTTTGCGGCAACCCACCGGTAATCAACATTTTTCATTAGAATAATTTACCGCCGCCGCCGCCGGGTTTCGCGGTAATTTGCGGAAACCCGCCGGTAATCAACATTTTTCATTAGAATAATTTACCGCCGCCGCCGACCGCCGCCGGGTTTCGCGGTAATTTGCGGAAACCCCAAAGGGCCGGCGATTTGCACAATTACTTCACCGCTGCGCAGCCTTTCGCAAGATATAGTTTTTTCTTATTCAAAATTTTTACTTTCGCGACTTCGGCGCAGCGGCAAAACCCAACGCGCAGCGCACCCTTTCGCATGACATAAACCTATTTATTCTTTAAAATGTCTACCTTCGCGGCTTCGGCGCAACGGCGAAACATATTACGCAGCGCAACCTTTCGCATGATTACACTTTCTTTTCTGACGACATTTGATCTGACGTCACTTTCATTCTCAGAAACTCTGTATGAGCTTCAGTTGCTGTTAACAAAGATTTGCGCTGCGCGATATGTTTCGCCGCTGCGCCGAATCCGCGAAGGTCATTTCAGGACACAAAATAACTCTTTATAAACGCGAAAGACTTGCGCTGCGCAATATCTTTCGCCGCAGCGCCGAAGCTGTGAAGGCCATTTCTGATGTAAAACTAATCATATAAAATGATATTTTAGCATGGATAATACTGCTTCGCGACTTCGGCGCAGCGGCGAAATATATTGTGCAGCGCAAGTTTTTGCATGATTTCACTTCCCCTGACAACATTTGAACTGGATATAAAATAAATCATAACATATGCGAAAGACTTACGCTGCGCAATATGTTTCGCCGCTGCGCCGAAGCCGCGAAGGCTGTTCCAGACATAAAATAACTCATACCATATGTGAAAGACTCGCGCTGCGCAATATGTTTCGTCGCTGCGCCGAAGTCGCGAAGGCTGTTCCAGACATAAAATAACTTATACCATATGCGAAAGACTCGCGCTGCGCAATATGTTTCGTCGCTGCGCCGAAGTCACGAAAGCTGTTCCAGACATAAAATAACTCATACCATATGCGAAAGACTCGCGCTGCGCAATATGTTTCGTCGCTGCGCCGAAGTCACGAAAGCTGTTCCAGACATAAAATAATTTATACCATATGCGAAAGACTCGCGCTGCGCAACATCCTTCGCCGCTGCGCCGAAGTCGCGAAGGTCACGTTGCCCCACTCGCCGGCAAATGTCACTTTTCATCAGAATAATTTACCGCCGCCGCCGCCGGGTTTCGCGGTAATTTGCGGAAACCCGCCGGCAAATTTCATTTTTTTATTGAAATATTTAGAGTTTGGTCAAAAATAATCGTTCAAACCTTTTTGCGTTCATTTATGACATAGGTGTACGTTTTTTTCAGAGTGAGCTTAAAAAATTTCAAACACATTTGAAATAAAGTTATAAAATAGCTAACATGATTAGTATTTAAACTCTATATAAATCAAATATTTATAAATATAAACTTACTGCAGTGACTTAATAAAACAAAATTAAACCTTCACTTATTACCCTCATCCCATCGTACTTAATCTCAAAAAACTCTTCCATATAATAAAAGCGATCCTTCTCTTCATATGATTATCAAATTCACAGAGGTGAGACAGGGGTGTAATTCTACTACTTTGTCAGCCTTTTGTTATGACTATGATCAATAAATTTAAAAAATCATTGTCTCTTGCAGTAACTCATTTTTCGAGTAGAATATTTGAATCGATTCAATTTAGAAAACGATTGTTCCGCCACTTCGGTGTTCATGTCAATGACCTTTTGGAATTTATCGAGATGGGAGGGATGATATAAGCAATTATTTCATTTTTCAAACTCAAGTTTAAGTCTATGCGCTGCCAAACAATATCTATTTTCGATTAATAATAAGATGGATTTTGATTTTTGATTTCATAAATTTCTTTCATTGAGGCTAGAATCCTATTGTGGTTGTGTCTAAACTCTTTGCTTGAGCCTATGATCATATTGTTGTAGGTGTTTGTCTATTACTATTGCGGTAGTCTCCGGGTTTCCGCCGGTGATCGTCTATTACCGGCGGCGGCGGCGGGTTTTGAATTTAGAACTTTCTTTGAGAATGGAATCATATTGCAGTAGTCTCCGGGTTTCCGCCGGTGATCGTCTATTACCGGCGGCGGCGGCGGGTTTTGAGTTTAGAACTTTCTTTGAGAATAGAATCCTATTGCAGTAGTCTGTGGGTTTCCGCCGGTGATCGTCTATTACCGGCGGCGGCGGCGGGTTTTGAATTTAGAAATTTCTTTGAGAATAGAATCCTATTGCGGTAGTCTGCGGGTTTCCGCCGGTGATCGTCTATTACCGGCGGCGGCGGCAGGTTTTGAATTTAGAACTTTCTTTGAGAATAGAATCTATTGCGGTAGTCTGCGGGTTTCCGCCGGTGATCGTCCTATTACCGGCGGCGGCGGCGGGTTTTGAATTTAGAAATTTCTTTGAGAATAAAATAATAATGCGGTAGTCTCCGGGTTTCCGCCGGTGATCGTCTATACCGGCGCGCGGCGGGTTTTGAATTTAGAACTTTCTTGAGATAAAATAATATTGCGGGTAGTCTGCGGGTTTCCGCCGGTGATCGTCTATTACCGGCGGCGGCGGCGGGTTTTGAATTTAGAACTTTCTTTGAGAATAGAATCCTATTGGGCGGTAGTCTGCGGGGTTTCCGCGGTGATTGTCTATACCGGCAGCGGCGGCGGGTTTTGAATTTAGAAATTTCTTTGAGAATAGAATCCTATTGCGGTAGTCTGCGGGTTTCCGCCGGTGATCGTCTATTACCGGCGGCGGCGGCGGGTTTTGAATTTAGAACTTTCTTTGAGAATAGAATCCTATTGCGGTAGTCTGCGGGCTTCCGCCGGTGATCGTCTATTACCGGCGGCGGCGGCGGGTTTTGAATTTAGAAATTTTTTTGAGAATAGAATCCTATTGCGGTAGTCTCCGGGTTTCCGCCGGTGATCGTATATTACCGGCGGCGGCAGGTTATCTATGACTAGAAATCCATAGCGGAAATAGCACAATACCGGCGGCGGCGGCGGTAAATAAGTCAAAATCTGTGGTATACTCGGCTCCCTGCGGTGGCAAAAAGTATTATGACCTTAAATTCGATTGTGTAATCTCTCTAGGTTCGAAAAAACTTTTTTGAAGGGATTTTTGATAAATTTTTTAATAACTTCGAATTTCACGACACTGCGATAATTGAAGATCTCGAAAATAGTTATTTTATGAAAGTACCTATATTAGAGATTGTAAAAAAGTGAATTATACAATATTGGATTAAGTTTGGTGGCTAAGAGAGCCTAAAGTGCAACTTAGTAGGTTTTAAGGAGTATCCACTGGTAAGGTGATGTCTTTGCTGTTAAGCCATCGATATATATTTTCCTAACCTCAGCAAACTTAACGTTTTCTTTTGTTGAACTTTTTAGGGAGAAGACGTTGGCTATTATTCTTCTTACGGTAAGCGGACTCATTCGTTCAGTTTCCACATTGCTTTTTCAATGATCATCCCTACTTACCCAAATGAAAACGCATCTTTTTTTACAGCAAACATACTCATTAACACGTTTTAATATAAAAATTCGAAGTTTTCAGACTTCAAAAGTTATTGACAATCGTTTAAAGAGGTATAAAAATCAGATTCGAATCTGAAAGTCCGCATTAACCTAGCACCCATTTGTGCCTAAGTATGAAAAAAGATTTAACAACCAAATTCATTTTACAGAAGATGCAGTCATCAACTTCCGTTACGACGAAGGAGAAAAAAAGAACACTGGGACAGGTGGAAACACATTTAGTATCTGGCTTCCTGGTGGAGGTCTAACACCTGACGTCAGCAAAGGATACTTAACCACCAGACACACACCTCTCTCAACCAATGGGCCGTATTTTACAGGATTGGGTCACATCCCTTGTCTTAGGTACGTTCTCTATAAAATACTTGAATTCTTCGCCAATCAAGCAATCAGCTTCTCTTGAAGTTCCGAGTTGACATGTCATTTAATTATTTGTTTTGATAGTGAAATGCTCATCAGAGAAAGATAAATTAGGTTGATTGGTTAAATTGAACCTATTATACGATTCCTTGCGCAATTAAAGACTTCTAAAATTTCTGTAGACGATGCTATCGTCTGTTAGAGGGGTAAACGGTGTAAAATATACATGTACAGAGTCGGTAGAGTTTAGGCCTCTGCTCAACCTCTAGTGGAAAGATTTATTTTTGAGGCTCTTATGGTACAGGAAGTTCTAGAAGGTTCCCGTCGTCACAAAGAGTCTATAGACTTCTGCGATTCAAACTAAAAGAGATTCGTCTATAGACTTCTGCGATTCAAACTAAAAGAGATTCGTCTATAGACTTCTGCGATTCAAACTAAAAGAGATTCGTCTATAGACTTCTGCGATTCAAACTAAAAGAGATTCGTCTATAGACTTCTGCGATTCAAACTAAAAGAGACTCGTTTATAGACTTCTGCGATTCAAACTAAGTAGAGTTTGCAACACTGTAAACACCTACTCTTTTTTTTTTTTTTTTTTTTTTTTTTTCATCATTAATTTCTTGATCTCCAAAAGTATATTGGTTCTTCTTACAAGAAGTTGAAATATTTTATGTATATGTTATGTATATAAATGTATATAAAATTCTACGATTCAAACTGATACGAAGTGGACAGCTAAATCATTAATGGAAGCTTAGTTGGCTGGTCGGCTACATAGTATAGAAATAGTAAATCAATGGGCAACCTAATATAGAGGACGCTGAAAAATAGGTTCGTCGGATAAGATGATATAGATAAAAAAAACATATAGGTCGAATTGTGTAGGTTGTCAAAGTCCTAGTTATGCAATGAAATAGTAAATATTAAATATTAGGGAGAAAAACTACTTATATGATAATATTTTAATATATTCGTAGGAGATCAAACTGAGAAGAAAATTCGAATTTAGAATAGACTAGACGTAATAGCGCAACATCGAATTAACATCAAAACTAAAAATTCGGTTAAATTTGTAGATATTGTGATGGCAAAATTGTGGAATGGCTGCGGTAAAATAGAGTATAGTTCGGTCCTCATTTAGGAATATAAAATGCTAGAACAATGTTTTAGATAAAATAAAATAAATATTAACATAAAATAAATATATCAAAAGGGGAACGCTAGAATCGCTGGTGGGCTAGAAAACACAAGAAGAGTGGTCCAAATATAAGCAAGTGATTGAAAATAAATGACCTTAGAAAATAGACTAGGCTGCAAATGCTAAAGACTACACGTAAGTATCAGATACTAGATCGACTGTGTTGATTAAGTTTGTGACTCGAGGTTGAATTGAATTAGCTTAGAGATTTGGCTAGCGCCCTATCAAAATAAAAATTCCAGCATTTATCAGCAAAGCTTTCCTTTTTGTCAATTCGTTTGATATCAACAGGCAAGTTGTTGAAGCATTTTGCGGCCTCATGTGCAAAGGTGCCAGTTAGACGAGATGTGTCCTCAATGTCATGTGCGACCAAATTACCATTTCGGAGCTCTCTGTCTGGATCCGGTTGTCTATTAAGTTTGAGGTATGACGGCCAGCTGGGGTTGTGGAGAGCGCTATGGGCAATCTTGGCGATTGTTAGATCAACCATCTCAGAAACTGGTAACCATTCGAGATCGATTACGTCGCTGGTTCTGGCATAACGTTTGAGCACGAAGCCAGCGGCGGCGTTCTGGACTTTCTGAAGACGCTCAATCTGGGCTTTTATCTTGCGCTGCTGCCATGATGCGGTGTTCTTGAATCGTTTTAAGCAGCGTAACGTGGCAAAACAAGATCTCATGGTATGGTTGACATGTTCAGTCCAGTCTAGATGCTCATTAAATCTAACACCGAGAATTTTGAAATTTTTGACCTGTTCAATATCCTGTCCAGCGCTTTTGATAACCGTGACGAGTTCCGCGAGGGAATGGCGTTGTGCAAGTTGTCTGGTCGAAAAGATTGTCATTTTTGTCTTTTTTGTGTTTAGACAAAGATTGTTTTGCTCAGACCAAAGGTTGATGTTGTCTATTTCATTTTGGACCGATTCGATGGCGCTTTGCAGTTCTTGGATCTTTGTGTGTCGGAGTAGCGTAGTATCATCGGCATATAGCAGGTATGTGCTCGGACCGTTGGTGTTTATAGTGGTCACATACAAGTTGAACAAGATCGGGCCAAGTATACTCCCCTGTGGAACGCCAAACTATACGTCTAATTTGCTCGATGATTTATCGTCGATTTGGGCGTATTGTTTGCGTTCTGATAGATAATCTCTAATCAAATAAAGTACTTTTCGAGAGAAGCCAAGGTTACTAAGTTGTTTTATTAAAGTTCGATAGTCAACGGTGTCAAAAGCCTTTGAGAAATCGGCAAATACAGATAGCGTTACTTCGCTTCTGCTCATTGCAACTTTAATATCGTTTTTCAGCTTGAGTAGGACGGTTATAGTTGAATGCGATTTTCTGAAACCAGATTGACTCTCGAGGTAAATCGATTTTTCTTCGATGTGCTCGGTTAATTGTTGGAGGATAATTCTTTCAAAGACTTTTGACAAGATTGGCAAGATGCTGATTGGTCTGTAGTCTGTCAAGGATTGGGGGTCGGTGACTTTGGGAACTGGGCAAATTCGACTAGTTTTCCATTCTTCTGGGAAGGTCGATGATTGGATACAGTTATTGATGATATCGGTTAGAGGTGATGTGAGATATTGGGATACTGGCTTGATGAATTTTGAAGGGATGTTGTCGGGTCCGGTGGAACAATCTGATCTAAGTTTCTGGATAGCTCTCGAAACTTCATCGTACGTAGCAGGACGGAGATGGAAGCTGTCTGGATGTTTCGGGTAGTTCTTCAATGAACGATTTTGAGAGGTCTCCTGCATTTCTTCCTGTTGTCCTCATGGCAGTTGAGTTGAAAAACTTGTTAATTTCGTCTGGATCAACGTCCATGCGTTTTTGTCTGGGATGTAGTAATTTGTTGATGACTTTCCATGTTTCGGCTGAGGATTTGTTAGCTAGGAGGTTCTTAAGAAATTTCTTTTTCGCTCCTCGGATGGTCGATTTGAGGTTGTTCCTCACGTTTCTTAGTTGGTCAAGTTGTTCATTGTTGCGGTTATTTTTCAAATTTAGCCGTAGTTCATTTTTCTGCCGTTGTAAATCTCGGACATCAAGATCTTTCATCCATGGGGACGAAGGACGGGTCAGTTTGTTCTTACGTACAGGTGCGTGACGATCGATGCACTCCGTGATAAGTTTATTAAGTGCACTGACTTTGTCTGAGGTGTTATCGAAAGCATACACAATGTTTAATGGTAGCTGTTGAAAATCATTGATGATAGTAGTCTGCGAGTACTAAAGTTCGTTCGTCTCTAATGTATTTGTGCCGCGGTTCATATCGAGGTTTGTTGATTTTGAGGATACAAAAAGGTGAATCGTGGTCTGAGATTTCGTCACATAAAACAACATCGCTCGCTATAAGTTTGGTGTCAATGTTTGTGATAACATGGTCGATTAGAGTTTTGGAATTTCGTGTTGGTTGGGCTATAAGTTGTTTGAGATTGAGCGTTCCCAGTATGTTCTGGTAAGCTTCGTTTGCTGGTGACGGTACAAGTAAATCGATGTTAAAGTCACCTGTAATTATTATTGGACCATGATGAACAATTGCGGCTTGGGAAACAAGTGATTCGAATTTGTTGAGCCACTCAAGTTTTTCATTTTGTTTACTGCTTGGCTGATACACAATGCCAATCAAGACATTCGAGAGACGGTTCTTGCCAGTCAATTCAATCCACTGGTGTTCAATAGTTGTGTCAAAGGATTCAATATCTTTACGGGCTTTGTGTTTGATGTCTGTTTTGATGTAGTATCCGACACCACCGCCACGTTTAGCATCTCGGTTTCGAAAGTCTTTTTCGTAGCCATCTATTTCAAGGTGCGATAAAAGGTTCTTGTTGTCTTTCAACCAGGTCTCGGACATTGTGATGATGTCGAATTGGTGCTCTGAGACGTATGATTCGAATTCGGTAAAGGTAGATGCCATAGATTGGGTGTTGAGATGGGCTACGGATAGATGTTTACGGTGCTGGTTCAGCAGAGCAATTGATGGACTGACAAAGTCGTTAGGAATATGGTCGGCAGAGGCGTCCAGATCTTCAAAGTTTCGAATGTTGAAGAACGGTTGGATGACCAATGTGCACGTATGACAGGTCCATTGATCTATTGCTTAGTCCTCTATTGGGCTAGAATCCGTTTTCAAGTTTATCCCGTCTTCTAAATGTTAATGTTAATGTTAATGTATATATTCTTTAAAGTCGAAAAATGTGTACAAATCTGTACTAGCTTGAAAGCTAATAGAGTTCGACTGCCTATTTTACAAAATGAATCATTCATCATCGTCTGTCAATGCCCAATCGCTGACGATTTCTTCTGTAGAGCATTTTGGTTTGTAATTTGAAGATATTTTTGTTTGGTTTTGTAATTTTTTAACGAGGCGTAGTTTTGTTCTTGGGCTTCCTCTTACGCGCCAGTTGAATCCTTTATTGTTATTGTTCTTGTTGAGTTTCTTTGCTTGTTCGTGCATCTCCTTGATCTTTTTCCGTTCGTTGATTGTGAAATCTTCCGTTATACTTACCTGAAAGAAACAAGTTTCTTTTAGCATGTGTAAATTCTTCATGATAAGATCTTTGTCATGTTGACTTTTATTGACTTAAATTACCCATCATCATCATCCTTCGATCTAGGTCCGAGAGGACCTAGGTCGGAAACAAACAATACCCCTCTCTCCACAGTTCACGATCGCAGCCATTACTGTTCCGAGCTTTAGCGTTTCCAGGCCTGTTTCCTGCTTTAGGGTGTCGAAACCAACAGGACACTAAAGTAAAAGATCTGAAATTACTTAACTTTGTGAGCGAAAACAATGCCCTGCAAAAGCAAGCATCCTACTTGAATCCTAAATTACTACCTTGTGTAGACGATATGATTGTCTAGCATTTCTGTAACTTATACAGACTTCTTGATCCATTTAAACCTTTCGACATCACATTATAATTTCTGGAAATCTTTTTTCTTGCAGCAAAGGCATGCTCCAAGATGAATGCACGAAAAGCGGCCTCACATTTGCGTTACGTTTCCGTGACCCGAACGTTACAGCTACATCCCAAAGCACAATGAACATTATTTCGCCTCATGGTTGGTCAGACCTCGGCTTTTATATCCATTATGGTGGTCAAAAGGTTACTCTACAACTTTGGTCTAACAGCTTTAGTTTAGGATGTTCACCAAAGACAGTAAACATCTATGAGTGGAATCATTTTGTTATTTCCGTCCGAATCCGACCAACTTTAAGAATGTTTTGTTTCCATAATGGAGAGCTTTTTGCAGAAAATGGGAATTATACACCAAAAACAGCTGGAGGTAAATATTGTTGTATATGATTGCTCAATGGGCATAGGCTACCTTGTGTGAGGAGTTTCAATGTGTAAACTTCCAGTAAGTCCCCGCAAAATTTTACTCCATTAAAGTAGATGAGATTCAAAGCATTATTTCATGATTCCATCTTTTAGTTAAAGTTGCGAAGATGTTCATTGGGTGGCGGTATGGTAGCGGACACAAACACGCCCTAGATTTTGACGACATTGCATTATGGGAACGATACATAGAAGCCAACGAAGTGAAAAGAATCTATCAGGTCAGTCCAGTTTAAATGAAAAACGTTTTAGAGAAAACAAATGAAACAATCAACTCAAGCAGTAGGGAGGTGGTAGGGCACCCTAAAAAGGGGCGTTTCAAAAAGGGCGACGACAATAGAGGAGTATATTTATGACACTCATTCCCACCTGCCCTTATCCTTGTAAAAAATAAAACATACACGTTTTTTTCTTTATTAGAACCCAGTTTATAAGAACATTTAGGCTGAAATTCGTCGAAAAATTAAGAACATCTTAAGAACATGCGCAGCCTCAGTTTGGAAAAAAAAGACAAGAAACTACAATTTTTTCCTCTTTTTAAGCAGTTTTAACCGAATTTAGGGATGGATTTTCTAAAATCGAGAGTCAAATATTGTCCAAATTTTACCAACTTTAAGTGCTCTCTATTTTGCATGATGTTGTCGATTTAAAGTAGTCCGAAAAATTAAGAACGCATTTAAGAACATTTTAGGCTATAAATTGCTAAAAAAATAAGCACATCCAGGCTCAGCCAAATTTTAGGTGTTATAATAAAAAAAAAAACGTGTAATTTGTTAGGCGATAAATCAGACTTTGAATATTGTAAACTTAAACAAATTTATCCCATTTTTTCAAATGCTGAACGCTTTGAGAGCGGTCATGACATAGTTGTAATCCTTTAACCGTAATTCCTTTTTACTTCACAGGGTCTACAAAATGATGATTAAATGGCTGAGGGAAAAGATGATTGAATGAATGAATAACTGAATAGCCCCGTGAAACTCACCTGTGGCGGCAAATAGCAACTATATTCAGCGCGCAATCAACGCAGAGAAAAGTAACCATGACGAAAATCCAAAATCTTGGATTAAGCTCAAAGTTGATATTTTTATTTGCGTCGTTGAAAACATTAAAAAAATGTCATCAATACTTTTAAAAAAGAGTCAGAGAAAGAGAATCATAATATCAAAAATCTGTCTATCATTTCGATTCCATTGGTCGCTGTCGAGAAGTTGTGCAGTATGTATATAAAAATATGAAGTACATTAGAGACTATCTAACTAGTATTTTGCACTCAGCCAGTTTTGCAACACTTATTGTTTTGATATGGATTTTTTTTTGCAAAATTATAACAAACTACGTAATTATTTTATCGTGTCAACAATTTCAATTTAATTGAATCATGGAGGTACAAAGGAAAACAGGAGTTTAATCTGTTGGTAATTGGTCGTTAAAGTCTTTTGATTTCTTTTATAAAATGTACCAAAAGAAATTCTAAGCTCGCCCAACGAAATAAAACTCTTTAGTAGAACTCAAGTTTGCTCTGAACATTCTAATTATCAGTAGTGAAGATATTAGCCTTCTAATATACGAGAATTAAATAAAACTTAGCCCCACAAAACAAGTTTATGTTCCATTTCGTTATCCGTTAAATTTTAAACATATATTTTCTTAAGCTAGAAAATGTAAAGTTATTTATAAGCACACGCAATTTCGGAATCAATTTTTAGACAAAGATTCGTCGGAGAATTTTGGAGGAGAATATCAAGCAATTGAGTTCACATTTAAGAAAATATTAATTGGAAAATCTTATCATTAGATGAAGGATTACCAAGTTTACAGGCGTTTTTTTAGTCCAAATATTTTCTTACACCGATGTCAGAAACAATGGATCTTGTCTCATCTAATTTCTAAAACTGAAATGAGCCAATAAGATTTCACCAATTGACAAAAGAGCTCATACACCATCGTCCGAGATTCAAAAAAGGCCTTAAAAATGGTTTTCGTAAGGCACCCCTTAGATCAGGCCAAATTTTTGATAAAACAATCATGGACAAAAGGTTGTAGACAAATGAAATTTCAGTGAAAAATGGTGAGAAATAGGGCAAAATGACTCTTCAATGCGTCTGAAAAAGGAGGGAAGTTAAAAAAACACTTTTGAAGTCGTTGCATTGCTTTTGAATTGCTTTTGAGGCAACCACAAGCAAAAAATCAGCGTTTTGATACTGGTGTAAGCCAGTTAATCAAGCCCTTGTGGTTTGCTTTTGTGGTTAGACTGCAATGGGTGACTTTGAGAGACTTTGAACAGCTTTGAATGGGTTTGGAAAGCACCCGGAACCTCTTGGGGACTTGTTTTGGATCGATATTGAAGTATTTTGCAAATATTGCAGAAGTCTACAAACCTTTTGTCCATGATTGTATGCTCTTAATAGGGTGCAGAATTGACAAAAAAATTGCCCTTCGAATATCCTGCAGTTTTCGAGTGAATCGATTTTTAGTTAGGGTTGCACTGAAGATCTTTGATTTATTGTGTTTTGTTTGTTATATTGGTATATAATGATTATTAATTATGTTTTATAAAATTTACATTAATGATTAAATATTACTACAACCGAAAATTCGATGAATTTCTTATTTTGGGGTGTAAGCTGTTTTAAAGGAAGTGTAGACTTTGGCGGGTGCTTCAAAATATTAAAAAATGAATGATACAATTTTATATCATAACATTTTCTTCTTTTTTCAAATTGAAGGATTCTTTCAAGAAATATGCCGTGTAATTTCAAAAGAAAACGATACTCGAAAATAATATTAATTTATTTTGAAGTAAGTGGGGGTAAAAAACATGTCGGGCTAATGACGAATTTCTAATATCTTCCTTCCCCAATTTTCATTTTCTTTTAATTTGTGAGTATAAGATAAAAAGGGTAGAAAAGGGAAGATTCTTTTGGAGTATGCGTGTTAGGTCGTGATGAGAGGAGAAAAAGGGGAATAAAAAAATAAGAAAATGATGAAAATGTGGAAATTAACGCGAAAGATGGGACCAATGATAAGTGAGAGATGAAGCTTATCGAACTTTACCATCTGATGTATCTTCTTCTTCAAGGCTTCAAGAGAGAGAAATACATGTTACCTTTTAGATTTATGGTTTGAAGACTCGTATGTGAAGCCCTCAGTCATTTGTTTTGATCTGTCTAGTTGGTTTGGTGAAGATCGTAGATGACGGATTTCATACTCAAAAAGAATTTAAAACAGTGACCTTCTTTAAAACACAGGGACACCTGATTATCAGAGGGAAATTATTGAAGGTTCTAGAAGTAACTCTTCATTATTTTTATATAAACTTTGTTTCACTTTTTTCGACAGATTTGGTACATGTTTTTTCTTTTATAAGCATAACGTTTATAAGTATATGCAGGCTCAGTTTTTGGTACCTAAACAATGGCTCTATTGTTTGAGAACAATAGAATGCTAAGCATAATGCGAGCCTGATGTAGTGGCAGACACTTGCTTATAAAAAAAAAACATGTATTTCTTTCCTGACGAGATTTTCTTGGGGACGGGGGACCAAAAGTCAGGGTCGGTTGAGCCACCACAATAACCTTTACTGTGAAAAAATTTCAAATGTATTTTTCATAATACGGCCATAATCAGTTATATAATGATCGTCATGAAATAAAATGTCGTCTTATGATGTCATCACAAACTGATTACAGTTATCGTGTATCTTTTTCGATCATCAAAAAGTGATATATTGCAGTGAAAAAGGTATTTTTAAATTGATCATATGGTCCTCTTCTTTTCAGAAGGAATGAAATTCGTCAACTTTCAAATAACTATCTCATTTGCATACTATTTCTTGAAAATCTCCTTAAATAAAAGGGATTTTTGGTATGTCGAAAGCATCTTTAATTGTCCTGAATAAAACCTTAAAATATTTTTCTAATTATTTTCAAAAATTAGGCTTAAAACTCGAAAAGTTAAGAGCATCCGAAGGCTTTAGAACTTTTGGATGTTCTTAAAAAAACGATATCTTTGGAAATTAGTTAGAAAAAAAATGTTTTACTCTGGACCACAAGTACTCAAGGAATTCTAAGTCTGACTTGAGTTTCAATGAAGGAGATGCAATCACCAGAATTTGATGAACATCCATTTAAATTCAAACCCAAAGTCTTCACAGTCTGCTCAGTGTCGTTTTGGAAGGGATGAGATTTCAGGGTGTTTTTGAGACAGGGTTGACAACGCTTATTTGCTACCAGGTTGAAAGCTGCATTGATTGACCGAATTTGGAGATTCTTTCACCGCAAAAAAGGTGGTCTCCAGTTCTGTCTCTACCAACCTTTTGAGCAGGGTTGAATATAATTATAATTTCCATGTTGAAAGAGCCTCGATTAACCGAATCCTTTTAAGAAGAGTTTTGCATGGCAGACTTTTTCTGAGACATAAAAGTTTGGAACTCCCACCAAACCTATTCAACATGGTTAGGTATGGATGATTATTTTCTAAGCTGCCTCGATTACCTTTACGTGCTTTGTCTCGTTGGATATTCTACCAAATTTGTATAATAGGGTTTAGTTCTTTCCTAAGGTGACAGTGTCTCGATTAACCAATCCTAATAAACAAAGCTTTGGAGAGAAACTTTCTTTCTTGAAATTTGGAATCTTGTTAAGATGTTTCCAATCCATCGACCGCATGAAAGAGAAGACTGGGGAGAAAAATGAAGAGGAAAAATATTAAAAGAAAAGTCATTTGAAGATGAGAGAGAGAGAGAAGAAATCATTTGGAGAGGAAATTGGAAGTCTTTGCAATCTGGTGCAAGAGATTTAATATTCAAAAATCCTATAAAAAGTTATGAACAAACATTGGTGGAAAACAGATTAACTTTTTTTTGAAAAAGTTTTTCTCCCGAAAATTAGGTGATAAATATGCGTGAGAATCATTTTTGTGGCATGGAAATTTTTTGCTGAGGGGTTGAAAAGCGGGATAATGAAAGGATCAGATCTGGTAGCAATTGTCCTTCCTTGGGACGCATGGCAACAGTTTTTGGAAAAGATTCTATTTGGCATTAGAGGGGCAAAGCGAATAAGGCTAGGTTAAAGTCTATATAGCCGTCGCGAATTATTGAATTTCCCAATAAAATAAGACCTGGGATGTAGGGTTCAGATTGGTTTACCCAATGAACACGCAAAATTACGTCATCAATCTGACTGTTCATCCACTTGCATAAATGTTGAAACTGAAAAGCACGAGTTTGAACAATTCAATTATGACGTTGAGCTGTTTGTACAAATGGAATAAATCTTAATTTCTTTTAAAAAGATGGAGATTAATTTTCTTTCTTAGGAACATATAACCTCACTGTGCCACAGGAACGATGGGTACCCCCTCCCTCCCCATTGGAAAATGTGTCCAAAATTTCGTCCCTCATGGAAAAATATTTCAGCCCAGCTGGGAAATTAGTTTCTGTTTTATGGCCATTTGAAATTTAACGGATGAATTGCACTCCATACCTTATATGTAGATATTTGAAGATTGAAACATTATTGAAAAATTATTTCTCTGTTGGGATTTCGGTTAAACATTTCCAATGGGGCTTTGAGCGAATTCCCAGACAGATTACTCCGAAAGTTTCTATCTGTAAGGGTAAGATGACGTCATTTTTTCTTTGGGTAGTTTGATAATTAATAAGATAAACAGTCATTGTTCAACTTTCGGACCAAAAGTTTGAAAGCTTTAAAAAGAAGGTGTTTTATTCCATTCATAAATTGTTTATTCAAATAAACACAAAATCTTTGATTTAGGGACGGCCTATAATAAACCTTTTGTAAAATTCCCTTTGGTTGCAAACGGTCTTTTTATGCTTGTATTCTTCCTTGTTTGGCTTTCTTTGAAATTTGTGGGCAAGAAAAAAAATTAGAAGTCGTAACGTTATGTATTTGCTGGTCTGGTTGGTATTGGGCTCTTCCAGAAAATCTTTGTACATGGGGTGGAGGATATATTGAATATATTGTCCGGGGGTAGTGAAAAATGTACAAAATTTCCCTTATTTGGGGGGGGGGGCGGCAAAACTGCTATGTTTAGGGGTAGTTATAAATGTCTGAGGAGTCAAATGGTCAAATGATGCTTGTCCGGGGGTCAAATTTCCAAAAAATGTTATAACCTCCAGGTATTCATTTTTTTTCTTGCCCATTTTTCGTTTAAAAGTGTTTATTTATGAAGGTGAATCTCGTGCTTTAGAGGTTCAGTGACAACTATCAAGGGTTAAAGATATTCTTTGTTTGATATAGAAAGAACAAGTGATACTTTTATGGACCTACCTGGTTGTGCATTTAACACATTTATAATTGATATCTACGTGACGTGACCATGAAACAATCATTCAGAACACAAATATTGACGATCTATTAAAATTAGTCGTTTGTTTCTTATAAAAAAAGATTTAGAAACCAAAATTTAATGCTCTTGAAATATTCTTTTATATTCAAGACTTCGTGAGCAAAAAAAACATCCATCTCGTCAAAAAATTGAGTAATTTGGCAAAGAACATTAATGTATGCTTATTAATAGTGATTCTTATAGATAAAGATGCGTTTTTTGAGCTGAAAAATTCTTTTTTTACAAAAATCTGCTTGAGCCATCTTTTACTTACTTTCATGCAAAAAATTAGAAAAAAACGATCCAATATTTCACAAAAAACTCTTTTTTTGATCGTTTTTTAGCTGAAATTTACCCCAAATTTTTTTTTTCAAAAATCGAGCTCCGTTCACATTCGGGGGTTTATAGTTATGCATCTTTGTGACAAAAATCATAAACAATGAAAGAGCCAATCTCGAGAAAAGCTAATACCTAAGTAATTCATAATGTGCTTATAAAAAAATATCGAATTTGGCCAGTTTTTCTATAAAACACACCAAGCAACCAAAATTTCATGTCTAAACAGACATATTCTTCAAAAATAAGCCCTCATGAGCAAAAAAAACTTCTATCTCATAAATAAAATTGAGTAATTTGACTAAGAACATTGATGTATGCTTATTAATAGTGATTCTTATAGATAAACATGCGTTTTTTGAGCCAACAAAATTTATTTGCAAAAATCTGCTTGAGCCATCTTTTACCTATGATGGTACCCTACTTTCATGCAAAAAATCAGAAAAAATTAATGATCCAATTTTTCACAAAGTCCAAAAAACCCATTTTTTAGCCGTTTTTTGGCCAAAATTTGCGCAAAAATTTTTTTTTTCGAAAATCGGGCTCCGTCACATTCGAGGGTTTATAGTTACACATCTTTGTGCAAAAAATCAGAAAAAACTAATGAGCCAATCTCGAGAAAAGTTGGTAACGAACGAACAAACGAACGAACGAACGAACGAACGAACGGACGAACAGAGGTTAGTAATTTATAGGACCTCCACCGGGGTAGGTCCAAAAAATACCAATTATGCTGACAAAGAAGGAAATTAACAAAATATTGTGCTCACGCGGCGCGGGAGAGGAGTTATTTTTACATTTCTTTTATTTCTTCCATTTCATCAAAACAATGGTCTCTCTAATCCGAACCTCTACTATTCGAATATTTCTATAATTAGAACTACAATATTGGTCCCTCTCTTTGTAATTCGATTTTTGCTATAATTCGAAGAAAACCCCTGGTCGAAATAGAGAGAGTCAACTGTATTCTTAACTTTTTGGGAAAACCAACCCCAACCTAAATTTTAAATGAAACACATACCACAAGTAAAAATTTGGCATTTTTGTGAAAGCTTATAGCATTACTGGGGAAAAATTGCCAATTTACAGGTAAAATGCTCTAAAAATGCCCGGGGGGGGGGCACTCAAGGTAAATGACCTACCATACGTGTGGCCCTGAAGGGTATATTTTCGAAGCTTCCCAAAGTGCACTGTAAGGGTCGAAATCAGAAAAGATAAGAAAAATTGCATCATATTAAGGGTATTAGAAAAATCTATTTTGCGTCAAAATCTTCAAGAAAATGCACCGTAAGGTAAGGGTAGATTTTTCGCTCAAATGTTGCAAAGATTTCTCATCGAGTGCCCTCCCCCGGTAATAAAAATGACATTCTTACATCCAGATGCCAAATTCCGTAATGGTGTAGCATTTTCTTCATTTTTTTTGGCCGATTCATGAATATTCTTATAAAGTATATTCTTATCAAAAAAGTGTACGCGAAATGATGTTCTTCAAGAAATGGAAATTTGATAAACTTTTAGTTATAATTTTGGTTTTTTACTTCAACAAGTCAAAAGTTTACAGATGAGTTATGGAGATAAAACTTTTCCCTTTTACGTTTCAACGTTGATATTTTGATCGAAAACGTTGATAACTTGTTCTTCTTACAAAGGTTTATCACGAAAAATATGAAAATATTTAAGAAGTGCGTTGAGATAGTAAATCTCTAAAAAAAAGAGTCGAAAGGATGTGAACAATTTTTATAAGAACAAAGCTACAAGAGCAATTGAACCTCAATTTTGAAAAACCTGTGATGGTATTTCAATTTCAGCGTACTCAAAAATAATTCACGTGTATAAACGGATCTCCATTTTGACTTTTCAATTTTGATTGGATATTTTCAAATAGAAAACTCAAATTGAGACTCTTTTAAAAGCTTTATTATCAAAGGATGAACATATTAAAAACACATAAGAATATCAAGTCTTGAAAGATCTTTAAATTATAGGACGAAGATGAGCTGGTTCTTATAAAAGAGTAGCCTCCGGAAAACCACGCCTCCTCACAACTGATTGTCACTATGGAGAAATATGGAATGACAAAACACAGAATACTTAAAGCATTCTCTTTCTCAGCCCCTTTTTACGCACCTCTTGACTTTCGTTATTTTTATTGGAGCTCTAATGAGAATACCAAAATTAAACATTTCTATTGAGCATAAAAGAAGTTATGAAGGATTTCAGTCAAACTAATTCGCAGATTTCTTATAGTTCAGAAAACAAGAAGATCAGCACTTTCTTGAGACATGTTGATTGTAAAAAGGGTTAAAGTCGGGGTCCACTTGAAACAAATTTCATCAAAATAAAACACAAACAAGTTACAGTACAATGGCCAAACTTTCTTTCAAGTGGTCCGCCCACCTCAGAGAAATCTCTACAAAACATTTTTTTGTCACCGTCACGTAACTACGATCATGGAGGTATAAAGAAACAGGGGAAGTATGCTATGTAACCAAGCTCGCCCTACGATTAAAAAAGTTACGATGTATGCATGCCCATACTCTCATATATCGTGCATTTCTAATGAGCTCTTTTGTCCATTGGTGAAATCTTATTGGCTCGTTTAAGTTTTAGAAATTAGATGAGACGAGATCCATTGTTTCTGACATCGGTGTAAGAAAATATTTTTGAACTAAAAAAAGGCCTGTAAACTTCGCAATCCTTCATCAAATGATAAGATTTTTCGATCAATGCTTTCTTTAAGGTGAACTCTATTGCTTGATACTTTCCTTTAAAATTCTCCAGCGACTTTATGTTTGACAAATTGAGTCTGAAATTGTGTGTGCTTATAAAGAACTTTTCATTTTCTGGCTTGAGAAAATATCTTTTTAAAACAAAATTGAACGGATAACGAAATGGAACATAAACTTGTTTAGTGGACAAAGTTTTATTTAATTTTCGTATATTGGAAGGCTAGAATCTGATAATTACAGTAGAATGTTCAGAGCAAACTTGAGTTCTACTAAAAATTCTTATTTCATCGGGCGAGCTTAGAATTTCTTTTGATACATTTTATAAAAGAAATCAAAAGACTTCAACTCCTGTTTTTCTTTATACCTCCATGCTACGATGAACAGTTTATGTCGATAGAAAGTGTTTCTGAATTTTTTGAAACATTTTTGTTTCAGAAACCGATTTGCATATGTTTCCTTTCCGTCATTTAAGGTAGAGTCCAGATGAGATGGAGTTTTCGAAGATACTTTAATAATTGGTCATTTGAAGTAATAGAAATAACACGTTCTTTTGAAAAAGTAACAAAATTGTTTTGTTACTAGTTAACGACCAACCAAATCAAATAGGAGCTTTTAAAAACTTTATCTCGTCCCTTCCTTTCAACAATGTAAAAGTAGGAAAGAAAGCTTTTTTGGTACTAATAAGGTCACTAGTTATCGACCCAGTCCCAACTAACCACCATTGTTTCGATTTTCTTTTAAAAACAAGATAAGATACTCTAGGTATTCATGCTCTAGGTATCTTTACGAGCTCTCTCCATTATCTTACGTAAGTAAACGTCTCCTCGCCCTCCCGGTTGGCCAGGAAACAGTTCGCTTCAGAATCGAGAATTTCACGTCGCTTGTTTTCCTTATTAATAAAAAAAACTGAAGTAATAAAATAGTTGAAAAAAAAGGGGGAAATGAGAACTGCAATTAGCTTAATTCTTAATTTATTGAAAGTAATGAAAACAGATACGAAATCCATAATTTATGATAGCTGTTTTCACGATTCTCTGCTCCTCACAACTTATTACATCCCAGGGAAAATTTCTTTTATTACCTTCATTTTCAGTTTTGCTTCTTCATTTTCGTCGTTTTTGAAATTCTACTAACTGTCAGACGAAGACATATTAAATTGGTCGGGAAGTTGGTATGTTTGAGGTTAGACGATGCTATACACGTTTTTTTTTTTATAAGAACGTCAAAAATTTTCGAAGCCTTCGGATGTTCTTAGTTTTTTGGATTTGAAGCCTAAAAATGTTCTTAAAATGTTCTTATTTTCAGCATTTTTTGAGCATTTTGATGTAATTTTGATATAATTGCATGTTTTTAAATCTCCAAAGCCTTAGTATGTTCTTAGAATGTTCTTAAATTTTTGGGCCTCAAAGCCTTATGTTCTTATATAGTTTGTTCTTATAAAAAAAAACGTGTAGTTCGTTGGATGGGTAGTAAACAAGGGAAACTATAAATCGCGGAGCTTACAGCCGTAATGGGCAGTAGACGAAAAAAATAGTGGCGGTATAGTTGGGAATAAATATTGTAAAGCCCTCCGTAACTATGAGGAGCTAGTATTGAAAATATGAATAGACAAATAGAATAGACAATCATTTATAGGGCTTTCTCTTCATTTATAGCATAAATACTACTCGAAACCAAATCCTGAAATCTGAAATCTTGATCTTCATTCTTCAATTTCTCAAAAATCTTTTATCTTTAGTATACTCTCCTTAAAAATATCTTTCCAACGGTGTAAAGCTTTCCACTATAACATAAACGGCTGCGAAGAAATTGTTTTGAGACAGACTTTTTCATATTTTCATATAATTTCATCTTTAAAATACAAGTTTGTAGTCTTGCTTACTTTTACTTTAGTTAGGGCGTGTCCCAAAATCGTGGCGTGAATTTAATCCTACGCTATCAAAATGGAAAAGGAAAATAAAATATTAACACAATTTTCTTGGATACTAATCCTTTTCAAAGCATGCTGTGTTTAATGTAATCCTACAGGATAAGAAAGTGTTTTCTTTTAGTGAACCTTTTCCCAACACATCGCATTATTTTATCTCTACTTTTTTAAGTGGAATGAAGTTTCAGATATTCACTGATGTTCTTCTCGAAGATTTTATTTTTTGATTACAAAACAGGCACATGATTTATATGCTAACAAATCAGAATAGACAGAGTTTTTTCTTTGAATTTTATGCTCAAATGGGAACGTTCTTTCTGGTGTGTGAGAGTGCCATCGGTGAAAAGGTTCGTTAAATGTCGGTCTTTGAACGTAAAACCTAGAAAGTTTTGATCTAAAGCCTAGCGTACTAGAGAAAATTAGCAATGGCAGACAGAAATCTTTAATTAACAGTTTAATAATTATTCACCATTAATTATTCTTTATTTTATACACCCCTGTCTCACATCCTCAGTAACTTCATCCCAAAGTGGGGGATGAAAATTTCTATCGAATACCCATAGAAATTCTATTGTTCAAAGTTCAAAAAGCCCTACGGTTTTGGAGTGTAATCTTTTACCTGGAATTTTAATGAGGAAGTAAGCAAAGGATTTTTCCAAACAAGGACGAATTTTTGGCCAGATTCTCAAGTGGGGCGCCTGGTCTGCGACACAGGGTGTTTTCATAAGGCAAGAATTGATAAGAAAACAAAGTATCAAAAACAGCTTTAATGAATATCAATATTTATTATCTAACGTGTTTAAAATGGTAGGACTCAGAAAGAAGGGTTAATGATTATTGAATGTGTTTTATCTCTGTGAAGTGATTTTCTTATCAATAGTCAAAATCAAATCAAAATCAGAAAACTTTTAGTTTAAGTTGCTTTGCTTTGCTTAACGGGTTTTTTTCTTCTTTTTTCGTTCCTTTTTCGACTTATGACGTCATCAGATGAACAGAAAAATATATTCCTATTGACCGCTTGTCTTAGAAGCCCTGAATTATGTAATGAAAGATTGAGGGATTCTTTGCAAGGACTTAAATATTTTGTTGCGGTCTTTTTTTTTACTGCTTACTTTAAAAAAGGTCAAAGCTTCTTTTTCATATCATTTCTGAAATTCTTAGTATTAGATTGTCTTGTGATCCTTAAAACCCTTAAAAGCTGTTAACCCTCACCTTTGTTTTTCTCATTTCTAGATATAATGTCTCATAAGAAATATTGATGATATTCTCTAGTGTTTGAAATAGTGTAAACACTTGCACAGGTGATACAATTTTGTGTGGTATAAAGGCTATCAATGGACGCTCCATGGAGGGAGACTGTCAACATGGAGAATTTCGAGGCTAGTGAAACTATCCAAACGCAATGGTGTCAATTACTGGTGGAAGCACTACAACGAAAACATTACCTAGCAACCAAGTCTTTGTTACGCCTCGCTGACCTCATCTACGGAGGTGATCGAGGCACACATCCTAGCAACGTACAAAACAATGACTTTCACTTGTATTTTCGCAACAAAGAACTGACTGGGTCGGAGAGACAACGAAAACATGATTCAGAAAATATTTCGCCCTACATGAGGTCTATACGTGAATCGAAATTCTCTTACTTTATGGTCCTCGCTGTGCAAACAAACAATTTGAAAATCATACGATTATTGCTGACTCATCAGTTTAATATTCTTTGGCCTCACTTACTCGACTGTCGTTGCTGGTTATGTGAGAGTGATAAACTTGGGCAAGCGAAGCGAAGAATAGAGACAATGCAAGCGTTATCAAATCCTTTGTGGGTCAACCTGACTTGCAAAGATCCCTTTTTGACGAGTTTTCGGATCATCAAGACCTGCCGGTTGTTTCGCGCACAACAAGATTGTTATGAAAAGGAGTACAATCTACTGACCAGACAAAATGTTAACTTTTGCACTGGCTTGTTAGACCAGGTAAGGAAAAGCTTACACTTGAAATGATGGTGCTTTCTGATTCTGACCGGTTAGCTTCGACATCGATATCTTCAAAGGATATTTCAATGTCGAAATTAATCATGGGTAATCAGCTACTTAGCTGTCTTAAGGCAGAAAACCTCAAAAGTTTTAGACCAACTTAAAGTCCTTTCAACCGTAAAATAGCATATCAAACCCCAATCATATTTTGTTATTCATAAATATTTCAAAATCGGATTTCAAATGACAAAGCTGTTTACTATTGAAGGTAATTTCACGTTAAAGGGGAGTCCGAGTTTACCAATGTCAAATGACGTCAAATAACTGAAGTCGTTGCATTGGCACCCTAAAGGCGGCTTCTCAATCCTTATCGTTGAGCGGGTTTCTTAAAATGGTACTTTGATTAAACCACTACTCAATAGCGGTGTGAATGCATCGGAAGCCTTAGAAGTATTTTTCCTTGGATACGTGTAATGTAAATTTAATACTGCAATGGCTTCTTTGCTTCGATGTAGCTTAGTCCAGCGCTTATTTAAAAGTCCTTGCCTAGTATGCCTGATCTCAACTCTTTCGAACGTGAGGGTTAATATCCGATAAAGTCATTGCTTGTAGACTTAATCCCAATCACCTTCAAACTTTAAGTAGGGTTAATGGAGCCCCCCCCCCCAAGCGGATCAATTCACGCAATCACATAAATTGTTTTTCCAATTCACGCATTCAAGCATTTTTAAAAATCTTTCACGCATTCACGCAAACCACTGGGGGGGGCCTAAATAGGCGTATACTTATTCAATACTTTCCAAATTATTTCCCTTGTTTCATGAACAGATCCAAAACGAAAAAGAAGTGAAACACTTGATGAGATGGAGAGAAAGTAATTTCGAACCTTTCAAAGATATCCATCAATTGGCCTTCATTCGATTGGGTTTCAAATACAACGTACCAGAGGTTTGTGAGTCGTTCAATTCATTGTTTATCCACTGACCTTTATAAAGTCTGGACAAAGTTTCTCTATCACAACCAATAAAATCTTTGATCGGAGTTTGTTTTGAGAGTGGTACCCTAATGGTAGCACTACTCAATACTTCCTGCTATAAGTAAGCTTTTGATGATGTAGCGTGTTAATTTTAAAGCTAGAATTGCTTCCTTGCAGGTACCACTCTCAAAAAACTCCGAATAAAGATGGTCAGGTATAGCTTTGTCCAGGGATGTATAAAGGTCAATGGGTATGCCAACAGCAGACTCACTTTTGGAGATGTGACAGTCAGACAGGGGTTTGAAAAACAGGAATTGTCTTACCTTTTTCTTTCTCATTTGAAGCACACCTGGGATTACAATATTCTTGAAACAACAACCTTCTTCCAAATACCTGAATAAGAAAAAAAAAACATTGATATATTCCACGGGATTTAGTTGGAATTTCACTAAAACCTGGACATAACAAACTGTAAATTTGTCATTGTAGTCTCCCATAGGATGACTCCACCAGAACAAAGCTCATTTGGTAGGGCGACGGGGAAATAAAAATATAGTAGCGGCTAGAGTATTCGCGCTCGTTAGGAACTTTGTCCTTGTAAAACACTGATTTTATACTGGATTGAGATTCAAATTAATTTTCATGAGAGTCTCAAGTTTGTCGATTACAAAGCTGAATTCTTTTAGAGATAAAAATTACAATGTATAGCAATGTGCCCTCCCGGTTATTACCATAATGGCTTTATGGCAACTCCTGGCAACCTGGGACTTGGGCACAAGTATATTTATATACGGTATTAAAATTATTAAAAAAATTGAATCTCATTTATCAGGTGGTGGCGCATGCTGTTCCCCAACATGTCATCATGCATATCGTGAGCGAAGGGATACCCGGATGGAAGTCCGGCGGAATCGTCTACCGGTTAATTTTCATCGCGTTGGTGGCTTTGTTTTATCCATTCACTGCAATCATACGAATCTTGGCACCTGAATCTTATATAGGACGAATGGCTGTTAAACCGCTCATCAAATTCATCAATAGTGTGGCTTCCTATATCACACTGCTTAGTGAGTCTTTCGTTCATTTGAGATGGTTGTTTTCCAGGTTTGTGCATGGAAAGGTGGATTCAGTCTTCATCAGATTATCTGTATTGTATTTTTCATATGTAGTAATTAATATCAACATGACCTTTACACACCATCCATGCTTTTTTTCTGGTGATTTCACAATTATCCACCATAAGACATATTTGAGTAACAGTCTCTTCATGAATACCATCTTCTCCATGCAAAAGTCACATCATCACCAACGCCTTACCATGCACTTGATAAAGACAAACGTTAAAACGTCTTAACACCTAACTGTGTTTTTACTATTTAACTTAGATAGGTAAAACAAGTCTAACACGGAAAAAGCACGACAACCTCTTTTAGGAAAACAGGTGCTTCGCTATGAAGAAGATCACATTCTTATGCAGTTACTTAACAACTTTCTTTCTCCATTACAGCTCTATTAGCATTCATGGCCACACATCCGAAAACAGGAATACGAATCGGCAACAAACCTTCGGCCATCGAACTTTTAATCTTCGTCTGGATTTTCAGTTTGTTTTGCCAAGAAGTCAAGCAGGTGAGATTGAAATGTTGGAAAGACTTGAAAAGGGTTTGAACATTCAATATATTGCTCACGTGACAAGTCTATGCACTTTCCTGTTATCTTTTCATGCCTGGAAAGGTACATCGCAACTTACACTGCGTAATAGAGTTTTTTACTTAAATCTCAATTCAGTTGACACACAGTATTATAATTATTATATTGACGTTAGAATGACGTTTCTTTCGCGTTTAGATGGGAGTCGGGAATAGAAACCAGCCCCCATCTTTCCACAGCAAAATCATACAATACTAATTACATGGTTTTTCTTTTAGATGAAAAATATGGGCAAAAAGCAATATTTCGGTTCAGGATGGAATTGGATTGACATCAATATGATCGGCCTCGTTTTCGTGTCATACTCAATGTGGGTCATTATGTACTTCGTCAATCCTGAACACAAAGACGATCACTACACATTTATTTTGAGCTTTCCTGAAAGTTTTTTCGCAGTTGCCATCATTTTGAGTTACTTTCGTATGGTTTGTTTATGTCAAATCACAAGATATCTTGGATTGCTACAACTCTGTCTTGGAAGAATGTTACAGGTAGGAATGCCCTCTCTCCAATCAAACAATTTTTATAGAAACCAGTAGATTTCGAGTGAGCGTCCACTTTTCTCGAAATTTAGAGATGATTTTACAAAGGTTTTTCTTCCTCTTTCTTTCCTGTAGGACCTACAGGTTGTGTAAGTTCTTAGCTGTTTCTGAAAATTTTTTAGGCTATGGCCACATGAAAGCCTTTAAACGAAGGTACCTTGGTTATGGTATAAATAAGACGTTAAATAATTCTATCACTGTGTAATTTATTTTCAGGTGTTGTTTCAGTTCGCTTTCATCAGTATTGTGATTCTGTGTTCGTTCTCCGTCGGTTTGGTCTTTTTGTTTCATTCATCCAAGCATTATGATTCCATGGTTGTGAAAATGTCTCAAACTGGTGAAAATGGAACTTATGTCAACCAAATGTTGAGTGGGCGTTACAACGGGTAAGTGAGAGGGGACGATAGGGTTGCGAAAATTATGTATCTAATGGTGAATGCAAATGTTTGGTTGACACCAGAAAGGGCGACAAAGACTTCTCTTTGTATCAAATTCAATGGCGTTAATATGAACAAGATTCGATCAGCACATTTTATTTTCCCACGGGAGTTTTCAATATGTGAATTTTTTTTTAGATTAAAAATAGTGGGAGGGAGATTATTTTACATTTTATAGAGTACAACAGGTTTCTTCATAATTTCAAAAGACTTTATCTAATGAAGGTTGAAGAAACGACATCCTGGTGTCAATTTTTCATTTGTTAGACACCTACACATTTTAAATTTTGATGCAATGATGATGAAATATGTGTCGATGGAAATGTTTTTAGATAGACAAGGTTCTCCTTCGATATTCCTCTTTTCCTTAAGAAGATTGCCTTCATCACATGATGTGTGTGTAAAACATCAAAATTATCTTGGAAAAGGAGGTTAACAATCTACATGATGAATTATTCATGTTTCACAAGAAAACCATCATTTTGAAAGAAGTTAAATGTGATGTGATAGGGGATGAGGCTTCAACAAACTTCCCTTATGAAAGTCTTTCTGTTACAGACTGCTCAAAATAGCAACGTAATTCAATAATTCTGTCCTAAAATGAATACTTTTATATGTGCTATACATTTTCTTGCTCGTATGATTATTCGAAAATAGACGCTCCGGGATTCTTAGATTACTTATTATCTTCGGTTCTTTAAAACGAAAAGTTTACGCCAATGATAACCTGCGAAACCTGTGAAATTCATTTTTATAAAAGCCAGTAAATTATGACTGAAGCTCGACTATTCTTATTTTTTTTATGCTAATCAGGTTGAAATGTTCCTAATATGGTTAATATTTGGCCAAAAATAAAGTCTCATTTTCTTATATAAAATGTTCTAAGTTTGTAAGTTCTTTGCAACAAGAATAACTAGCTAAACTTCCAACTCATAAATTTCTTAAAAAAACATGAAAATCATGTAAAAAGCGTGAACAGCAGATTAAAATAGCCACCTTCACACACCTTCATATCTTTTCTTCAAGCCTGCCTGCCACTATCGTCACATTAGCCTGGGCGAGTATCAACATGATTGGATTGGACAGTTTAGAGGGGTTAACCGATGGGACCATGGTGCACCTGTGGAGCTACCTTTTGTTTACACTTTACCATGGCATCTCCATGATCGTCATGCTGAACATGTTGATCGCAATGATGAGCAATTCATACCAACAAATGGAAGTAAGTGCCCGCAATTTAATACCTGTCCGAAATTTATTGTAGATTGACAGCAAATAATGTCATTCCCTTGAAAGATTGTGTAATTCAACAGGTATTGTGAATTGGTAACAAGCCTAAATACCTTCACAGCCTAGCTTTGAGCAAGCTTGTTCACATGGGATTGTTAACAATTAAGACGCTGGTCAAAACAGACAGACAGACAGACAGACAGACAGACAGACAGACAGACAGACAGACAGACAGACAGACAGACAGACAGACAGACGACAGACAGACAGACAGACAGACAGACAGACAGACAGACAGACAAGACAGACAGACAGACAGACAGACAGACAGACAGACAGACAGACAGACAGACAGACAGACAGACAGACAGACAGACAGACAGACAGACAGACAGACAGACAGACAGACAGACAGACAGACAGACAGACAGACAGAATCCCAGAAAAAAGCCTTAGACTTTGATTCCTTCAACTTTTTCCATCATAGAACAATATCGACATTGAGCATAAATACGCACGGACGAACCTTTGGTTGGAATACCTCGGTGATAACAACACCATTCCTTGTCCCTTCAACTTGCTCCCAACTATGACATGGTTTAGAAAGGTCCTTAAACACATTGAGATGGCCATCAAAAATGATAATATCGACAAAGATAGTGTGAGTATTTCAGTAAAAAATAGGCAACATTTTAGAGTGGCACTATAGTACCCAGGTCGCGCTTTTTACAAGCAGGCTAAAAAAAGTCATGACATAGTAATAATGTGTCTTTAAGAATTTTTAGTAATTTATAGCGCCAATCTTTGAGACGGGTCCATTGCACTGTCAATATTTGGCTACGAAAGAAAAAGAAGATCAAAATAATGACGTGCCTTTGAGACAGAACATCTAAAACTTACTTTTGTAACAGTTACATTGATATTGAATCAACAAAATTGGTGAAAGAGAGACATTTTCTCAGTAAAACTCATTTATTTTTCCAGGAGAAAGAAGCAGCATTGTGTTACCAAAAAGAACAGTATACTGTAAGTTGAACAATCTTCAACAATTTATTCGCAATGTTGAAAGAACTTTTAGTCAAAATCATTATAGGATTTTCAAGTTGCGATAATTCTTAGAATTTCGATGACTTTCAACTCGGCTGTAACTTGAGCACTGCGCTGTGTGTGTGGCACCTTAAGATTCTGACCAGAGTATTTCACAGACCGAGAAAATCTTTAATAATAATAAAAAAATAATAATAATAAAACATATTTGTAGTAGCTGGCCATGGAATAATTTTCAAACTTTTAGGCACCCAGGGGCCACTATGGGGGAAGGGGACAAGAACGGTAATAAGAGTAACAAGAACAAGAACGAGAAAAAGAACAGGATAAGAAATATAACAACGCACGGTTTGATTGGTCGAGGAAGTGCTTTTACTAAAAACTTTATATCTTAACCAATAAACACCTCACTCTTACACCATAGCTTCTCTGTAAACGTCTGATGCAGCGCTACCTTCAAAAACATTACAACACATTTCTGGATGATGATGTCATAACAACGCCAATAACGTCACATATACGTCACGATGACGTCATGGAGGATGACCCTTTCTTATTGATGGTCAAAGAGAAAGTGAAAGTGTGGTCAAGAGCATTGAATGATGAGAATCAAGAACATGTTAATGTATGTCCACCGTTTCTTCCCAGCTGATGGCACACCACGTTGTTTCAACGTTCATCTAAAGTTACCAGGACAGACGTTGAAACAATGTTGTATGTCACTTTCTTTCTTGCTTTTGAATCCAGTTGCTGTGGAAAGCCTAACGGTTTTTGTGCTTGAGGATTTCAAATTTATCATTTGGAATCCAGTAAAGATAGAAATTTAGTCCAAATATTCAACAGTTTCTAGGAGTTTAACTTAGTTTTCCAAATAAAGGGAGGGGAGAGGCAAGATTTCACCAAAAAGGAGAATATGCATGGTACATATAAAATGTTGAATCACTGAACAAACTAATACAGTTTACTTCAAAATGTTTTTGAGTCATTTTTCTCCCTTTCTAGTTGCCACCAAACATCATCCATGAAAAGATGGCGGCAACGATTGACGAAGCGTTCACTGATGTTGACGGTGCCATCATGTAAACAAACACACCAAATTGTCACGTGATAAAACGATACACAATGGTTTTGGACGTTTGCAGGCTCCAAATGGACGTCACTACCTGATTCGTATTCTTTTTAAGTGTTGAGATTATCGATTAAAGCCTTCATTCTCTGGTATGCTAGCTCAAAGTGCAAGCTTAAGTTTATAATAGTTAAAGTTTATAAAACTTACCTCCGAGCAATGTTAACCTCAACTCAGTCTTGCCATTCGAACATCAACCTATAAAAAAGATGAGAGCTTAACTAACACGTTGTAATATTTTATGGGAAGAACCTTTTGTATTTTAATAAACGTCACGAAAAATGAGAGTGTAAATTCATCTTCACTACTCTCCCCTTTTCAAGGCAAATATGGTGCCTGGGTCGGATGGGTGTGTGATAAATTTTCAAAAACTTCAAAAAACTTCAAAAATAAAAAATCTCACTTTACAAAAGATGGAATACACTTTTTTTATAATAACCAGTATAATTTTGCTGAGGTTCGGCTGTTCTTATTTTTTTTGGCACTTTGAGCCTCAAATTGTTCTTATCCTGCTCTTATTTATAAAGTTAATTGAGGTGTTTTATGCTTTATACCCAATTTTTACTAGTTTGGCCTTAAATTGCTTGAATTTGAGTAATGCGAGGTGCAAAATTGTGTGATTTTAAATCGTCATATCTTGGTTACATAAGGTTGCTTCTTAAGGATATTCGGTGATCTTACAAAGGACCATGGAAGGAATCTTTGAGCCAAGTTTTACTTCTTGTTATCCCTTTTCACCAAATATCTAACAGCTTACTTATTACTATCTCCTCTTTTGTATGATAGAAAATAGTATTTCTATTAACTCGTTTGCTTTGCACGACATCCACGATAGCAACTCCGGTGCCATTTCGATTCACTCTTTCGCTTTGCACAACATCCAACATAACAACTCCAATCCTTTCAACATTTTTGCACAGCATTCCATGATAGTAACCTCAATTACCGTTCCTTTTCATTCTTTTGCTTTGCACAACATCCGTCATATAGAAACCGTCCCATTTCTTTTCAAGTTATTCTTTTTGGTAAATCATTTTTCTAGAAGAATAAAATCGATCACCTTGAACTGTTTGCAGCTAAGATGATTGCAGTTGGTTATTACTAGTCCATCTTTTGAGTTGATTATGAAGAAGGTATTATTAGTGAGATACGGGATATACAGGGTCATTAACTTATCCCTGTATCCGAGGGAGAGGGTACTTAGGCAAACCTGTATATCCCCCGTATCCACCCTCGAGACGACCATGCAACGGATTTATCCCGTTGAAGTCATATTTATTGATTGAACAAAGAAATTGCACCTTGTATTATAATCATTTAATTCTAACTAGATAATAATAAGCTCTTCGTTTTCTAAAGTCTTTACAGACCTAAGAGTGATGATAATGAATAACTTGTGGTTTACTAAATGTCTCTGACCATTTTTCGGACGCACTGTACTGTGGTATACAGTGAACTCTCGCTAATTCGAATTTCTATTATTCGAATCTTTCTATAATTCGAACTTTTTTCCAGTCCCCATCAAGGAAAAACCCTCTTGAAATACTCTCTCTGTAAATTTCCCCGCTCGGGTTAGTTCGAGATTCGAATTAGCGAAAGCGATTGTATTTTCAAAATAGAGAAATCAAGACAAACAAATGTGTTTCACATTGAAAACTTTAAATTACAAGGATTAAATACAAATAGGTTTGGTATAATAATATATAAAAGTAATACCTATAATATCTTACAAAATCTAAAAACCTTGTATGAGAATAAAAAATACCATTTTGAAGCATTGAAGGGTTGTCAACCCAATGTCCTTTGATGAAGGTAAATGGTATTAATTTTCGCGGGGACTTAATTTTGCGGATGGCACTATTGGGTGACAATATTTTCACGATTTTGTGCCTTTTACTGTCAAATCATGCATGTTGGTTGTTGAGATACGCATTATTAGCGTATTTTTGATGAAAGTAACCATTCATATAGTATTTATTTGACATATTTTGAGTTTTGTTTTGAAAGATTTCGCGGACGAGGCCTTTCCAAATTTCCATCGGGACTTAATCTCCGCGGATGACACCCAAATCCGCAAAATCCGCAAAATTTAATCCCCGCGAAAATTTACCCCTTTAAAGTAGCCATCTATAACAATGCTGAGCTCTCCCCTTTTCCATTTGTCTTCTGTTCATCCCTGAGAGCTTTCAACTGCTCAAAGAAAACCAGTTTATCCTGTTTTCTTGGGTATTGTGCAACTAACCCAGAAGTGGACGGCATAACATACACAGCCTGAAAAACATATGACATAAAGACGGGTTCCGGTTACCAACGGTCACATTTTATGAGGGATTATTAAATTGTACTTTATAATTAATTCGTTGAACAAAATGAATCCGAATATTTTTGCTCGATTAAATGAGACAGGGAGCACCTCAGTATCAGTGTTGCGGTTTAGATGTGGAGGAGGCTGTGACTTTAGGGAAGTCCAGTGGGGATAAGAAAATATGGCGCATTAAGGGTACTATAGAAATTCTAATTTTGCAAAGGCAATGAAATGTAGAAAACTTTGTACCGTGTTTCCGATATTTTGTTGACGACCAATGTTGCATTTCTTTTGGTCTGAAAAGATCTCATAAATTCCTGCAAGAGAAGAAGAAATGATAATGGTGGACACTGGTTACCTCTAAACAACGTGGATAATAAATTGCGCAGTACCGTAGTATGGCTAAACTTTCTCCCTCCCGGCTATCTATCTATCTATTATGGTTGAGTTACAGGAGGCTCTGGGAGCCCATTCTCGCAACTATAGATGCTTTAAGTAAGCATCCCGTCAGCACCTTGAACTGACTACCCAATTCCCCTCGCATGGCATGGGTTGACCCGGGCGAAGGTTTGTTCACTTGCCAAGTGAACTGTTGTGAGTGGGAATCAAACCTTGGTCGCCTGTACAGGAATCAAGGTTGATGTCCACTATACCACAACGCTTCGATAAATGCGTCAGGAATGTTTCCTCAGGAATGTGAACAGTTTAGCCACCATACGATAGTTTTAAGTTGTAGTTTAAAGATTTTCAAAAATTAATCAAGATGTATACTCGCCTTTTCCATTGAAGCAAACAACAAGCGGTTTCAAATCATTGATCATGTTCATACAAGAAACCACTCCTGCTTTGATCTCCTCCCTGCAATGAAATAAAATAAATAACCATGGTAGGGATTTGGGTATAAATAAAGGATTGGTGTAAACCAACAATCGTTGTCAACCAAGGAATTTGATAACTCGATAATACAAGTCTTTTTATAAGCATTGCAATTAAAGCATATCTATGTTCAGAAATGGCAAAAGAGCATATGGTAAGCATCACCTTGAGCCTAGGAAAAATTTATTTTCCTGATTTTGGCTGGGATTTTATGCATCTTGGGAATGTCTATAAACATCCTTATAAGCCTTGTTAACCCCTCGACCTAAGCATCTCCGAGCCGCCTATAAACCATTTTTTATCGATTAATGCGCTATTTGACTTGTTTTTGACAGACTGACAATGGCATAAAATTACAGCGGCTTATAACCGGGCTTAATATAACTAGCCATAGCTTTCACTAACTGCCACCCGCTACAGATGCCTATTTATAAGCATTTATAAAGACTAATTAATGCTTATTAAAGCTTTTTAATGCTTTATAGCGAAAGTTTGGAAATGATTAGAGGAATAATTCGAATGATTCTTCTCAAAAGCATTTTCTTTGAGATATCAACGATAAAGCTAACATAAATTAAATATATTTTTTTCTAAAAACTACTTTTACAAATAATAAAATACGAATCTTAAAATATTCATTAGCAAAAGTGTCCAGGTAGAGTCAATTACAGATACTAAAACCCTCAAAACCGACGAGCCAAACAAACCAAGAAATTACTTTCGTTTTTGACACACACATGGCCAGACACCATGTCGTCATCAACAAAAGCTCGTTCGCAAACTAACGCATCAAAATTTCGCAAAAAAGCTCGTTAGAATACTAACTCGTCGATTTTGAGCGCGAGAAAAGCTCGTTCGCAAACTAACGCATCAAAATTTCGCAAAAAAGCTCGTTAGAATACTAACTCGTTGATTTTGAACACGAGAAAAGCTCGTTCGAAAACTAACGCGTCAAAATTTCGCAAATAAGCTTGTTAAAATACTAACTCGTCGATTTTGATTGTTGGAATGAGCACTTTATGATTGGAAATGTAAAAAATTACAAAAAAGCTCGTTAGCAATCTAACTCATCAGAATTTCTCAAAAAAGCTTTTTAGAATACTGACTCGTCGACTTTGAGCGCGGGAAAAGCTCGTTAATGATTTAACGCGTCAAAAATAATTTAAAATGACGACTTATTTTTCATTAAGTGTAACAAAATTTTTGCTTTCCTTAAAATAACACCTTTTTGTAGTAGAAATGAAACAAAATTTGAGCTTTTGAGTCTTTACACCTTTCTTCACAAAAAGTGAGACACATTTTGAAAAATGGCAGATATGGTCCACGGTAGTTTCCTCATCGGTTTTTTTATAAAAAGCAAAAAACCATCCTTTATCCATTTCTGAAAACATTGCATTAAGATTTTCAAAAATTAATTTTTCAGGGTTCAAATCATCAATGTAAATCCATTTGTTCTCGATAAATACACCGCATGCAAAGTGAAAACATGTAAAAAATGTACAGCTGTTGTGAATTGTAGAACTAAATTCTATCAACAAATAACATGGAAGGTTAACAGATTGATGCTGGGCAGGAATATTTACAGAACAAGTATTACAATAAACTTCTGTACTTGGATCAAGAGCTCTATTCACACAATCTGGCCAGTTGTTTGGGTCAATAGTAATCTCTGGATATAAAAAGTCTGTAAGAAGAGCAACAATGATACCTGTCTTACTTTGTCTCTCGTTATCACAAACAGGACAAGTTCCTCGAACATCAAATCTTGTTTCAAACAATCTTTTCTCTCCTTCTGATAATATCATGAAAAGGTTATCTGAAAAAAGCTCTGTAAACTGTGCATCACTATTTCCGTTAGCATACGTACCACAATTTTCAATAATTTTTGACCAAATTGGTTCTCGTATTTCATCCAGCAGTCTAAACGCATTACTCTTGACATCAGTGATATCATTTTCAATAGGAATTTCCATTGAACCACTTATAATAAGCAAATAAAAGAATTCACTTAATTCGTCAAATGAGAGTTTTGTTTTAATTTCAGGAAGAAGTAGGCGATAACTTATTTCAAGAAAACAATCAACAGCGCAAGAATATGTACGACCGCCAGTTGTTCTACATGAATTTTGGAAATGCGCAACACTCAAAGCTGTATCTATATCGATTAATAATTCCTCCTGTTCCGCCATGATTGTAAAAAAGTTTTCAATTCAAATAGATATTATAAGTACTAAAATTTAAATTTTGACGAACGCAGTTTCCCCTTTAGCTTTATCGAGCCTTTCCCTTGTTTTAATCACTTATTTATATTATCACCTTGTTTTAAATATATGTAATAAATTCAGTTAACTGTAATTCCTTTACTTTAATTTACTTTCAATCAGCTTGAGGGTGTGCTACTCAAACTGGGTTTGACAGTGTTTATCCCAGTCCTGAATTTCCTGCTCAGAACTGTGGCAGTTTGAACGTGCTGAACAAACTGTTCGGCCGAAAAATAAGTCAATCTGAATGTCTAAGACAGGAGACAGATTGTAATTTGACTGTCAGCAAATTCACTGATTGGTATCTAATTGTATCCCCAAAGTAAAAAATGATGCGTCTTGACTGGTGACATGCAATTTCCTGCATGTTGACCAATCGGGCAAAATTCTACAAGCGGAATAGAATCCACTGCCGAAAGCCGAGTAAAATGCCCGCGGCGCATGCTATAAAAATGAAAAAGCTTTCAGGCTAGCAACTGACGTCCCAGAAAAAAACCGAAGATTTACGGAAGAGACTAACTACGGGGATGTTTGTGCAACAACAAAAACAACAAAATTTCGAGATTCCAGTCCAATATCTATGCGTGAAGCTATGAGTGCCTCCTCGTCGCTGCGCTCCTGCGGGGGCAACAATATACAATAAAAAGACAACTCTCAATATAGTCCTTCTCCCACAGAATACAGGTTCATTTTCAACTAAAAGAAAGTCCCGGTCGATCCGTCTAGTGCACATAGCATATATACCCTACCTAGAAAGCTCAGCAGCAGAGCGGGTTGTTCTAGCAACGATATTCGTCAAGCCGATCCCATAGTCCAGACATTTTCGATCTTCAGTGTACGTCAGCGGTTCCCCAATCAAACCACTGTCATAAAGTAAAGGCCCTTCGAAAGAAGTAAAGAAAGAACGATCGTAATGAAGGGGGACATATAGTCAGATTGCGATTCGGACTACATACTTAACATGGTGACTCTTTTCTAGATTGCGGTCATATTTTGTCAAAACAAACTTGGGATGGTTTGTTTGTTTGGATAGTTGCTTCGTTTCCGGTTGATGTGACATCAAAAGTGGCATATTAAGAATAACCTTATCGAGTTTCTTTTAGGTCAGTGATTAAATTTGAAAGGGATAATGGATAGTTTGTAATATTTGACATTTGAGATCCTCCTATTGTCCTGAGCAAAATCTTAAAGTATTTCTGCCTAACTATTTTCCGAAGTCGAGATATTTAAGTTACAAGTTTTTAGGATGAAAACCCATTTTTAAAAATTTAAAATTTTGAAGTTTTACTGAGGACTATTGAAGGTTTCTGCAATCCAAATATCTCAAACCATCTGATTATCCCTTTAACAACTCTCACAAAAAAACCTGGAGCACACAGTCAAAGATTGCAAACTGAGTGCGTTGTTGCCAATGAAAAATAATTGAATGATAAATGAAGTTTTTCTTACAAAAGTGATTATTAGCTCCACAATAATGATGTCCTTTGTAAGCAGACATCAAGCCTGGATTGATCCCAATCTAAAGGAGATAAAAATGAGATATAGCTTTGATTTTTTACACAAAGGCCACATTGGAAGTAAAATCCATCACCACATTTCGAAAAATATGCCGCGTGAAAACAAAGAAAGATTTAATCCGTGATTCTAAAGATTTACGGCGTAAATCTTAAAACTTTTTTTTGCTCGAGAAAGGCCGAAGATTCCTCTATAGTCCTTCGGGCTTTAAACTCAATGGGTATAACCTGGCTTAACGTCGTAGCATTAAATTGAGCAATACAGATTAAATGCTTTTATCACTTTGTGCTCACAAAAAGACTCGATTAGTTGTAGCCCCATCAAAAACACGATTAAACATTAGGAATAGTTGAGTGAAAGCTTGTTAAAATTCTCTTCCTCTGACCTGGTATTTGAAAAGAGGAAGAAAATCTGTTGAAAAAAAATTAATGGATCTTGATGGGCGGGAAGAAGGAAGAATTTGCCAGAGGAAGCGATTGCCCGCGGCGTGCTCAATATTTGGTCAACGAAAATTTAAGCAAGCAAATGGAAAGTTTTGCAATCCTTAGCATTTTTATCAGGTCAATCAAACAGTTGCCTGGGAGAGGAAAATGCACATATATAGTCAACTCGTAGAGAGAGAGAGAACTCAAAGACAAATTCTCACTAATCGACGGAGTTTCTTACGTACGTAAGTCAATGTTTTAAAAAAAAGAATATCTTTTTCACTTTAAGTTACAGTTTTAACTGTTTTTAAGTGTAATATTTTCACTTGTCTTTGGTTATTTTCGAAGTCGATATGCAGGCATTCCATTTTGACATAAAACTTGAAACAAGCAAGCCGGTAAAATTAATCTCCAGCATAGTTTCGATTTGTGTTGTAAAAACAGGAAGATTTGCCATTTAATTAGAATGATTGTATAATCAATTTTTGATATTTATCTAACTCTTGAAACACTTGACAGATAACTGTCGATTGTGTGATGTTTTTTTCCCGTTATCTCAAGATTTCTGACGTATAAGAAACTGCCAATTAATGACCTAATGATATTTTTTGATGCAGAAAAATGCTTACTTCATCATTTTTGTAGGGTATTTAAACAACACATTGAGAAAAGATAATCATTCAATAAGCACAACAGATGAACTAAGAAGAAAAACGAAGAAACAAACTTAATAATATCAAGATGAACAGCAAATTATTTTTCGCACTTGTTTTAACAGGTAAGAACGCTGACTATTGGAAGGCGGAGAAAGTTTTTTTGTACTGTTTAAAACTGTCCTTTAAACCCTGAATTAACTTCTTTTCTATCTAATCAAAGTAAAAGATATGCCACCTTGGAGCACGTTAAACTAACATACTCTCACTGTTTCAACACTATACTTCTTTACTTTTCAGCTCTATTCGCCGTTCAAATGGCATCTCCTGTGGAAGAATGTGATAGTTTTTGTCGAAGAGTTCGAGACGCGTGTATCGGTAAAGAAAATGGAAACATCCGCCATCCTTTCGAATGTGTCAATTTCATCTCATGTTCAAATGGAATCGCATACGTTATGACATGCCCCGCTGGTCTGCATTTTGTCTTGGAGAAAAATGCTTGCTTGGACCCACGAAAAAACCCATGCGATCTTTAATTCACAGAAATTTATTTTATTGACATTGAAAGTTATTTTTAAAGAAGTTAGAGAGTTATTATTTATATCATACAAAATAAAGTTCAACGACATAAAATTATTTTTTGACTTTCAATCCTAAGGCCGATTTCTTGTATGAAAATGAAAAATTACGTGTAGCATCAAGGGTATATGTTTAAAATTCTCTAATTCTGAGCTCAAGGTCAAAGTCAAGGGTCTAAAGATCTGGTAGCAAACACAAGAGTCTCACTGAAAATTAGCTTTAATCACTGAAACAATTTCTTTGGTTAGGTTACCCATTACTCAAACTCTATACAATTAAAGTATGAATTCCAAATCATACTGATTTGGTCTCTTCTCTTTCCATTACGCCATGTAAATCAAGTAGTAAAATGTTTTCTTCACCGCTCTCGAGTTGTATGTAAGCCCTACTTACTCAAAACCATAAAAACGCACTGTTTTTTAAGTTCATTAATTTAAAGACCTTTTTTTTTTTTTTTTTTTTTTTTTTTTTATCTATATATAGGTAACACGAACAAATAGTACAAAACTAAAGGTTCCTAACCTCCCGCAAAAGGACCACCAGATCATACCGCCAGGAGGTAGGAACCCTACTAAGCTAACAATAAACTATTAAATTAACTAATAAATGGAAAAAAGAAAACAAACTACAGAGGATAAATACTAACAGAAATAAAAAACAAAAACTAAAAGAAGCTAGGAGAGCAGTTGGAGTAGACTAAAATAACGGTCCCCCAAAACGGCTTGTATCACAGATAAATTTTATCGTTATACTCAATATATCATGATTTTGGATAATGCTAAAATCGGGGTCGCCATAAAGAAGTATTCTACACAATGTTTTGGGATTAAATGGAAACAAGGTTATGTCAAGTTGAAGAAGGCTGTCGAACATAACAAGTCTGTTATTGGAGTAATCAGAGCAATGCATCAGGAAATGTTGTGTCGTTTCAACAGAATTACTTCGACAGTTGCAGAATGGGTCGATTGTGTCTGCAAAGTTATGTCTAAATTTGTGGTCCCGAAGATGACTGAAACCAACCCTTAATCGGTTAAGTAGAACCACGCCATCGTTGTCACTAGCCCTGAAAACTGAGTTAGCGCAAGGTCTGAGAAATTTAAGAATCGCTTGTTTGAATAATGAAATAGAAGGAAGATTTCGTATATTTTCGCCCAGGTTATTCCATTCATTGATGCAAAAGGGGAAAAATGAGGCACGGTAACGTTCAGTCCTACAAAATGGTGCCTCAAATGGTGGTTGTATCCTCCGCCCTGCCCTACGTTCCTCCTCCCCTCTTTGGGGAGGAAGAACATTTGAGAGATAAGCAGGTGCAAAGCCATTGATTATTTTATAAAAGTAAATTAGTCTTCGACTTAGTCGCCTGTCCGACAGGCTTTCAAGACCTAACTCAAGATAAATTTTTTCTCTGGAAGTTCCTCTGAAACATCCAGTTATTGCAAGACAAGCATCATATTGAACTGATTCTAGTTTTTCAGAAAAAGTGGAATTACCTGGACGATCATACACGACATCTCCATAATCTAAATGTGGTCTAATATGGGTTTTAAATATCGTGACTAGTGAATCCCTAGGTAGGATGCACGAAGCCGACGAATAAGACCAATACCTTGATTGGCTTTTTTAATTTTTTCATCAAGATGACGGTCAAAAGCCAGCTCATGATCAAGAATGAGACCAAGATGTTTTTGATGATCTTGTCGAGCAATGGCTGCGTTGTTAAAATAAATTTCTGGAAGATCAGGTAGATTTATCCTCGAGTGAAGTACACTTCAACAGCCTGTTTAGAAGGATCAGGGTTGAAGGTCATTTTCCATTGATGAGCCCACTCACTAACCTTCTGCATGTCACTGTTCAATTCGTTTGAACAGCGAATATGATCAAGGATAAGGGAGAATATTGACGAGTCATCAGCAAAAATTTTGATCATGGAAATAATTCCTTCAGGGAGGTCGTTAATATATATCAGAAAGAAGAGCGGTCCTAGAATAGAGCCTTGAGGTACACCGGCCAAGACCTCCGTCCAATTGGAAGCTTGGCCATCAAGAACCACCCGCTGCAACCTACCTGAGAGAAAATTTTGAAGTAATGAGAGAAGGGGCCCGGACACATTTAAAGACCTTGGTCCCGATAGACTGCTACAGTCTTTCTTCAGCTACAGGACATAACATGTACGATTCACTTCCGAGTTTCAGAGTCTAATTGATGAATTGTATCATCCTGCTCATTTTTTATGCAATTCAAAACCACAAAAACACAAACTTCCACGTCATCAAATCACGCAAAAAGTCTTTAAATAATCTTCACGAAATAATTAGCTCCCATAAATTCCTACTTTGAATAAAATGACCTCTTCTCACAGACCCACTGGCATCCCTTCCCACTGGAAAAATACGCCAAAATATTGTCTCCAGTGGAAAATTATAATATATATTTTTGTCCCCACTGAAAATATTCAAATAACCTATCCTCAATGCAAAATTATGGTTTTTTTACTTGAAAAAAGTGGAATTTAAATCCCCAGCCATAAAAAATATGGGAATATCAATCCCCATCGTATTTAAGTCAGCTATTTTTACCCCAACTGGCTGAAAAAATTCTACCGAGTCTGTGAGAAGGGAGTGTATAAAATCATCATACAAAGTCAACCGGTTGGGTCAGACTACAGTACGTTTCAGTGACGTCGTTTTATTGCAAAATAATTCAGGAAATTTTTTTTAAAACTTAACAGATGATATAGAGAGAGAGAGATACAAATCATTAAGATACTAAGCAGTAGACTCCTTTCTCGAAAGCTATCTACCCAAACGTAGGAGGGTGCCACTTACCCTGATCCTTCTCTTTAGATATTGGTGTGGCCCAGTCAGAAATTGAACCCACGATCTTAAAAGCCGTAACAGTAATGTACAGTTGTAAAGGAATAATTCGTTATTAAATGCAAATAATCCTTTCCAAATTTCTTATCTTTCTAAATCTTTAAAACGGCAAAATACGAGCATCAGGCATCACCCACCTTTATTTTTCCATACTTGGTTAGAAAACGTGATAGCTATTATAACCTTATCTCATGACAAATCATCGATTAGCCCCCCCCCCGATAATGTGTTTACCGCACTCTGCTCCAAAAGGGATATGGCAAAAATATGACAGTTTACCCCGACCATTCACCTAAAAGATCAAAACGCGTTGTCGCCGAAAGCCTAACCCACTACAGTGGGACATTTGCTCGAATAATATTGAAATACTGTATGGTACCGGATGGTGAACATTGAGCACGTCGCTCCCCTCGTCTACTACGAACTAGTGTAATTGCAACGAACCGATAGCACATTTGGGAGAGCAATCGCCCGTAGGGCACTTTTGTAGCAAAGTGACGTTAAATTGCTGCTATCGCTACCTGTATTACAACATCTTCTCGTCAATTTATATTTTGTACATGTAAAATACAAGATATATTGTACTCTTTTTAACCAATCAGATTGTAGATATTTTTTGGATCGCCGATAAAGAAAAATGTAGAATCTAGTCAATTAACGTTATTATCACTACTACCAAAATACGGGGAAAAGGTGCAACACCTAATACAGTCAAAGTTGAAAACCTTGCAATTAAAGCATGATATAAAGGTATAATTATAATAAACAGATAGAATAAAAAATTAAAGAGTAACGTTTATTATATTTTATCATTTTTTTAAATTCAGTATAAAAAAATCAAGATCTAGTTCAAACGGATATCCTCTGGAAAAAGGGAAAAGTCTTCAGAAAAGATGACAGGAATATTACAAAACCATACGAGTAACTTCTTAACAAGCACTGATATCACAGAAAGCTTGTGCAAGGAGCGAAGGCGACAATTTCTTGAGATAAGTCACGTGGGAAAAGTTGTTGCAATGGCTTTGCTAAGCATGTTTGCAGTGTTTGGGATCATTCTGAATCTTTTTCTAATTATTCTTCTTCGCGTCACGAATCAATTAGAAAATCGCTCCTTCAGGTAAGTTTTCCTCATTTTCTAAACTGGTCCAATGGCTTTTTGGGTCAGAATTCTTTTCAAACCATAGAGTAGGTTGACAGATTGACATCCCTTTGTCTCTTTCAAATCCAATTAAAGTTGGCGGGTGTTATTTAACTCTGGACTTTCAAATATTAGTAAGCGGTTATAGCTTACCCTAGGTGAAGGATGTCAATTACTGCATCTGCATCTGCGCATCAAAGCAGTAAATTAAGGTTATTTAACGGCATTTTACCCTGGTAAACTCCAACACATATATTCCATGGGGTTAATATATGAGGCCGTAGCATGAAGGTAGAGCATCCAGCCTACGGTGCACAAAATTGTGGGTTTGATCCTGTGCCGGCCAGACGAAAGATTCACAAAATTGTACTTGATCGATATGCTTATTTGTTTGATGTCAGCAACACAAGATTTAAGGTAAATCAGAGGAATGTAAAGAGATGGAAAAACAGCTTTTCTGATTACTCAAAGTTCAACGATCACTTCTATTGAAAATTCTATTGTAAAAACGTTGATTAGATCGTTAAATGAAAGTCCAGAAAAGACGGCTCGCCATACAAATCGGACGGTTTCTACACGATTTGACGATGGAAATGAAAATTTGTTTTTCCTTTTTTGCCGATTACTAGTTCAATTTTTAAGAATAAGGAGCATTATTTTTACCAATGTACAGGGTGTCCCTAATTAAAGTATCGAGTCGAAACACAACTATGAGTAGAAAGTTTTATGTGCGTGTTCACAAAATTGTATTTTAAGCTCTCCCTCTTTTTTCTGTGTCATTACAATTAATTTATACGTTGTAACTACCTGTTGTAATAAGCCTGTGTGATGGAGAACGTTCTTATATTTTAGCGATAACACACACAAACTTTTCTACTCAATCGCATGTTCAAACTCGATACTTTAATTAGGGACACCCTGTATAACAAAAGAAATTCTTAACGCAATGATATTAAATTGGTTCTTGTAAAACTGTCAGAAGTCGAATAAAATCAAGATGAAGTTATAATTTTCTCGAGCTCTAGCTTTCCATATTATGGTGCGGTCATGATGCGTTTATATCAATAGAATCACTAGGAAATTCTGAGCAAGAAGATATAGGTACCATTTCGTATAGGAGAGGTGTACCCAAATTATAAGCCCTAAAAGTTTGCGCATAATCAGGCTTGAAACAAAAGAATTTTGTCATAACACGCTAATTATGCAGATTTTTTAAAGCGACAACAAAAGAAACCTATTTACTCGACATAAACTCCCTTAAGGGCAAGAGACCTGGTATATGACAAGCCGTTTTTCCATTGTTTTCAAGAAGCTGTTTTTCCATCTCTTTACATTCCTCTAGGTAAATCCAAGGAAAGAAGTGGCGCCCTCCGCTTCCTTTGGTGATGCTGCTAGAAAAAAAGGAGCTTTCGGGTCGCCCTCGACTGCAATTAGCAAGCTAATGGTGTTATTGATCAAATTTCAGGTTGATATTTTATGCAACAGTGGCCGAAATGTCGATGAATGTTTCAAGCTTATGCAAAACTATATTGATCGCTTTCCCAGATGTTCTACCATGCACTTACCTAACAGCAGAGCGTATGTTCTCGCTATTCACTATGTACGCTGCCAGGTACATAACATGTCTTATAGCTGTCGACCGGTACATGCGAGTCAAACATCTGCAAGATTACCATATCAAATTCACTTCATTTTGGTATCGGGTGATGTTAGGAAGTTACTTGACGGCTGTGTTTAGTGTAAGTGCGTGTCACCTTTTGTCAAGTATGTACAACCAACCACAATGGATCCCAAGACTCGTCACACCACTCAACATTATTGTTCTGATCATCTTTTTGGTTTTGTACACCAAATCTTACATCAAACTAAGACAACATGTGGAACAAAGCCGAAATATTTCCACTATAAACCAAGATCTTACCAAAATCACCAAATTCTACCTCATCTTTTACCTGATCAGTAATCTTCTGGTTATATGCACGTCTTTTGTATCTAGTCTTATCAAATCTAGAAAAGAAAAACTGATGAAACAGGACACGACTATTGTCTTCCTTCTTACAAACACATTGAACAACATTTTCACCGGCATCGTAACATCAATCTCAACGTTGATAATCAACAGAGCCACTAAAGCTAAACTTTTAACATACATCAACACCATTCGATGTAATCTGCGACCAAATCAACAGAATGAAGATCCGCCTCACGTCTTAGAGGACCACGTCTAGTTTAGACGGCCGATTTTCTGTCTTGCCTAGTCTAATTATTAGAGTAGACAAAAAATGTGCAGAAAGCTGGCAGTGAGACTATGTTCACAGGCCATGAGTCTGTTCCACTCCAAAGCGAAATGAAGGCATTATATTGGTTAAATTCAAGTTCTACGTCACTTTTAACCAATAGAATAGCTTCATTTCGTTTCAGAGCGAAACAGAACCGTTACGTGCGAACATGGTCTTAACACTTTAAGTGCCAATGTCATACATATCAGACATGGGCTATGTAGGAGGGCGAAGCCCTCCTGTAATGCCCAGTTTGAGTTAGAAATCGTCATTTTTGGTCTAACTCGTAGGAATCGGATTGGACTTCATGGCCAAGCAAAAAAAAAAAAAAAAATCAAAAGTGAGTCTTTTCAGCGAGATTTTAAGCTAAAAATGCAAAAAGAAACAAAAATTTGACAAAAATCCACTTTTTTAAGATTTTGACCGTTTTTTTATCATTTTTGGTCAACCAGTGATCCAAGAACCTCCAAATTTGGCCCTGCTCATCTTGATTCTGTCCCCCAGCGAATTAGTGTGAAGTTTTACCACTCGGCATCTTTCTATCATTCAGTCAGGTCTGCGCCTGACTGGATGATAGAAATTATTACCAATAATCACTAAAAATAATAGCATGAAATTTATTGTTTGAAATTTACAAATGTTCCTTCTGGCTCAAACTATGATGTCAAATTGACATTACATAATTTCTCCAACACTTTCTGTGTTTGCATCTAGGCGAGGCAGTTATTTTTTCATATACCACAATTGCAGCAAAGCTTTGGGTATTTTACAAAGACCTTCCCTCTACATTTTGCGATTAGTCGTTGATGTTCTCAGCTCAATTCTTTACCTAGCTAGAGTGTCGAGGAATGGTGATTTTTGTTGAAGTTTAAAAAGCCCTAACTTTCTCTTGAATACCATTTACAGATTCTATGATTCTAACTATGACCGCAACTAAGCAGTTACATTACCTTATCATTCATATGACTTGTTTTACGATGTTTATTGAAAGCCACAAGAAAAACAAACTTTTACGTCATCAAATCACGCAACACAAGAAACATCAGATTTTATGGCTCACTTAAAATGCATGTCCAGTTTGAAAAAACAGAAACAGGAGAAACGACTTTCAATCGAAAGAGGAAGTAAATTACTATGTTGCTTATTATCATAAAATTATTGCAATTTATTTGTTATTCGTGACGGTAATAAGTTACTGGTTTGACGTATTAGAAACTACTCATCTATGAACTAAAGTTTTATTGCAAAAATGCTGACTACAACGTTCTTCCAAAGAGTATAAATACACCACAATTGTCAAATCAAATCAAATGAACAACCACAAATAATTCAAGAAGAAAAACAGACGAAGCAACTTTACATACAAGATGAACAGCAAATTATTTTTCACCTTTATTTTCACAGGTAGGAAAAATTTCTTGAACAAATCCCACCTCGAAAGGCTTTAAACGCGTCATGGCAAACAACAAACAACGCAAAACTACTCAAGCAGACGCATGAGGATGAAATTAGTATTAAACTTAATATATACTGAATCTAAGTTCCATAAGTGGAGCTGAAATTGAACTGTCATGATCTTTTGGTCAAATTTTCAGCTCTCTTCACAGAACAGATGGTATCTTTAGTTAGCCATTTAACATTGTCTTTTTTCGACATTTTTCAGCTATTTTGGCATCTTCAGTTAAAATTTTTATGAAAATAGCATTGTTTTATAAAAATAAAGATTTCCTTTATTTTTCAGCTCTATTCGCCGTTCAAATGGCATCTCCTGTGGAAGAATGTGACAGTTTTTGTCGAAGAGTTCGAGACGCATGTATCGGTAAAGAAAATGGAAACATTCGCCATCCTTTCGAATGTGTCAATTTCATCGCATGTTCAAATGGAATTGCATACGTTATGACATGCCCCGCTGGTCTGCATTTTGTCTTGGATAAAAATGCTTGCTTGGACCCACGAAAAAACCCATGCGATCTTTAATATTTTAGCTGTAAACTTAATTTATAAAAAATCAAAAGCTCAATCAATATCTTAAAAATTATAGTAATAATCCTTTTCTTGTGTCAAAGTTTGCCATGTCATTGTGAATTTAAAAAAAAATTACAAATTTATGAAGCAATTTTTCGATAGCACCATCATCAAGTTCATAAAAATGATCTGCATTAAAAAGTGCAGCAGACTCCCGTTTATTCGAATCTCCAAGGGGGATAAGAATTTACTTCGAATAACCGGGAGTTCAAATAACTGCAAAATTCATTTTCCCGCTAGATTCTAAACTTAACCTTAATTGAAACTTTTCTGAAGTAATTGAGGCATTGTGGTTTAGTTGGGCGTAATTAATAAACACAAAGAAATTGCTTGAATAGCGATTATAGCCATGAATATCGAAACCTGATTTCTTAAAGAAAAAAAAGTATTTTAATCGCAGATTTTAATCGCAGAAAATCAATGTTTTCACTCGACGATCTCAAAATAAGAAAAATTCGAATAAGTGAGGGTGATTTAGCCTGTAATGTGCCCCAAGGGGAGTAGAAATCGCTTCGAAGAACTGAAATTTCAAATAACTGAAGTTCGAATAACCGTGGGTGTTTTTGCCTGGGTTGAGTAAGCAGATTCAAGGGGAACGCCATCTCACTTCCAATAGCCGAATTATTCGAATAAGTGCAGGTTCGAATAACCGGGGGTCTACTGTACTGATTTCAGCGACTTGAGAAGCAACTCTTTCAAATTGAAAAGAAACGCTAAAACAAACCAACCTCCATAAAAGGGGGCCTCCATAAAAACTCATAAATATGCACAATATTCACGATTTAAGAATTGCAATTTGAGTAAAACTACTTGAAGAACTGCAATGGAGTCTCTTTAACTCGAAATAAACATGTTTTATGGTCCCTTCAGTTTATATGTCTTAAAACTCTACTCAATAACTCGAAATTCCAATAGATAAGTCGAAATTTCCATATAACTCGAAGAAATTTCGATTCCCTGTAATGCAATGCATGTTCGAGTTATAAATTCTCCAATGTAAAATGTAGTGTAAAATGAAGCCAACCCCAATAAAAAGAGAAATTATGTGCTTACAAATAAGATGTCGAGATTTGTAGCCAAATGATCCGGTAAAACCAATTTCTTGACATCTTCTTCAGTTAACCCACCAAAGCGTTTATCAGGAGTTCGCATTCGTTTCTCTTCATAAGCTCTCTTCTCCTCTTTCGATTTCTTCTTCGCATTAAACTTAAACTTGCCAAAGGTACCAGCATTCTGTTTCTCAATGTGGGTCAGATTCTTGGTTACTGCTTTCTCTTGTGCAGGATCCTCTGTGAAACTGAAAAATAAAAAAATGAATAAGACACTCAAATTCGACAATTGGCTAAATGGCCAGAACGCTTAGACACTCGTAGCGCGCGGTTCACCGTAGACGAAAGTTGAAGTTCCCCACTATCGGTCGGCGTTGCACTAACGCTTAAACATGCTCTCGTGTTGGTGGTCGTTTATAAACAAAAAGCTTAACCCTAATTTAAGTCTGCAGGTATTCTGAGTATTTAACGACATTTCAATTTTAACGAGGCCATACTCTTCAGAGATGCGAAATTTATCAAAAAGCCCTGAAGACCGAAAGAAACACAATCAGACGAATAAAGGGGGAAGTCTAACCACAAGTCTGAAGATATTGTTTTTTGAACTGAGAATAACCAAAAAGTTGCCGAAATTCAGTAAATGTTCTTGTGATTACTGGATCGAAATAACTGTTAATTAACTTACTTATACGGAGTGTAGCGTCTTGAAGCCATATTTAACCATTGTCATAAATTATCTTCCAATCATACCATCAAGAAATGCTTCTCCTTGTTTATTAATTTATTTACCATCTAGAGAAAAAGAACAGGATGGATAATCGAGAAAAAGGAAACATTTTTAATTTTCGCCATTATGGAAGCAAATGTTAGATTTGGGAAAGGGGACGCTTCTACAGATTCGAACGTTTGCTGCCAAGGCGGAAATTACATAACTTAAGCAAACATGACAATACTGATTAACACAAAAACAAGAGGATTGTTATGAAGCACATAAGATGTCAGTACCAGTTGTGACCTCATCGATGTAGATGAGATGGAGTTTTTATAAGATACTTTAATAATTGGTCATTTGAAGTAATAAAATGCGTTCTTTAGAAAAAGTAACAAAATTGTTTTACAACTTGTTAACGACCAACCAAATCAAATAAGAGCTTGTAAAAACTCCATCTCGTCCCCATCGATGTGATACCGCCCAGGGCGTTCTCTCTTTATACACGCTTTTTTACAAGCGCATCCAAAATTTTTGTAGCCTTCGGATGTTCTCAACTTTTTTAGCCTCAAAACATTCCTTGAAAAAATCTTTCTATTTTCACCATTTTGTGAGTATTTTATGCAATTTCCTAAGAAAATAGGTGTTTTCGAGTCCGTTGTAAAGCCTTAAAGTGCTGTTAGCATGTTCATAATATTTTGGTCATCGAAGCCGAATGTTCTTATATAGTTTGTTCTTTTTAAAAAACGTGTATGCGCCGTTCGTTTCTGGTAGACTCGACCTAACCCGATTTTAAGACCGGTCTCCGTAAGCATGGACAAAAGCGAAATCCCTCTGATTACAAGTTACCGCTAGACATTATCGACTGAGGAGATCCAGGCCATCATGTGTTCATGCAAAACTTTAGCTAGTCTACGAACCGAAAGCTTACCCAAAGGAGGGAAGAGATGCGTCATTGTTTTATATTGTATGGAAAAACTGCAATTACAAAATGAGTTGAAAGCGTTATAATTATCGTATATAGAAAATAATTACTTTATAAAAAATTTACAAAAATCTCTCTATTTTATCTCCAATATTAAAGTAAATAGTGAAAAATGTCTACTGGTTTCAAAATAAAACGATCCTCTTTCAAGAAAGTGGCGCTTTGTGGGGCCTTGATCCATTGCATTGTTGCAAGGATCGAACGAAAAATCAGACCGCTTCTCCAAAAATTAGTTTGTACTAATAATTATTGTAAACTAAATAGAATTCAAAAAAGATATCTAGATATCTACTTACTACTACTATTTACCATTTCAAAACATTGAACTGCAACAACATTTTCTTCATATTATTAACACGTTATCAAATCGTTTACTTGCGAGGTACCAGCGAGGAAACGAAGGCCTCTTTGAATTTCCAACAAAAAATGGATAGACAATCTTTCCAACATTTCAACCAAAAGCACCAAAATTGACTGCTTATCTTCCACCGAGATCAACCTTTGTATCAACTCTGGCTGAGCAAACGCCCTTCCTAAAAACCAAAGAATGTAATAAACGCCCGGGGCGTCAATTCGAAGTAATTTGTGTATCCAAGTTTTGAAATCAGGGACAATCTACCAATAGTCGACCTCACTGTCGATCCTCCAATCAGATGGGTTTTTTTCGTTGGTATCCATTGACTCTTCAATTGATTAGACCAAGGTCAAACAATCGCTTCTGATGAAATTTAAATTTCATTACAAACCCGAAGATCTTTCTTCAATGAAAATGTAACGGCATTTCCCTCGGTCCTTGCGGCTTCTTCTTTAAGCGTTTGCCAAAACCTACAAATGACGGATAGTAATTAGTCAGATACAACCAACAAGAACGAAGGAGACTATCAACTAGTTAACGAGCCATTAAATGACAAAGTTGAAGAGTCGAATCTTTCTATGACGTGTGCCATTCGTCACCAATTAGCACAATTGATTAAAATGAGATTATAAGAAATAAACACAAAGTCAATGCATATTTAGCATACTTACCAAGACTGCTCAATGGAGGGAGAGAGTTCGATTTCTTTGTTTCTGCTGGACTATTTCTTTCGTCATTCGTTTTCTAAAATAGAAGGTTTTGTTTTTTTTTATTTCAGAAAAAATTTAAGCAAATTTCTAAGGCTTTCTGATGCAAGCCAACCCAGAGATGTATATTGAATGCTAAAAGTGAATTAACTTTAATCAATATGTATCTAGTGGTCATAGCAAGATTTTTCGTATGAGACGGAAAGTGGATTTACTTCGAATCAAGCACATAATTCTTGAACTTTTGGTGAAAGATGCTGAATTGAACATAGGTGTACTTCACTGAGACGGAAATCCTTCCAAGAGGGAACTTTTAACACTATATGTCAACTAGAATCCTCTCATATCATTGTAAACGACGGAGATGGAAAATGAAAATAAAGACTGACATTTTTGTTCATCATTTTCGATAAAGGGTTCCACGAGGACGGTTTGTTTTCTTGAGGAGTTGGTTGTGACGTAGAGCTCTGTAATGAAGCGACGGGAGTATATTCCTCTGGTGATACATCTCTTCCACCCTTGGAGCCAGGTTTCGCACTGGAGGAATTCAAAACTGATGACTTGATGAGTGGTTGTTGGTTTCGTTGAGTATCAGCTTTGTCATCTACAAAAGTTGAAAAACGGCTCAATACAAAAACAAGCAAATGGAAATCGGAAAATGTCCGACCCAAAATGATCCTTGTTCAACCCAAAAATAATAATTTTCAAGCTAAAGCAATCCTGAACGGGATTTTTTGATGCCCTTCATTTCAGGCGCTGATTGTAATATTTCAAGAAAATGCTTTTGAATTTAAAATAGAAAAGACTGGGTTAAAACTAGGTTAAATTTTGGTAAAATGTGGATTTTATAAGGGAATGGGAACTTCAAGCTGACAGGATTGAATTCCAAATAGCAAAGATAAAAGGCTATACCGATTATGATGAAAGATTCGGGCGTTCTTTCAGGTAGTGGAGGGGCGTCACCGCCCGTTGGTGATGTAGAGGTCGTTGAACTTTCCACTGATATCTGCCATTTGTCAGCTGAAAATTCATGTGAAGAAAGATTGAAGTGATGATGATGTCAAACACAAACAAAACAAATCTTCATACTGAATAAAAAGAGTTAAAATCCGAACTCGACCTCTTTGGACGTGATATACTTAATATACGATTCCATAAGAAAGAAGACTGAATATTTTGAGACAAAGGGGAAAAAATCACAGAACAAACAGTAGATTTAAATCAAACAAGCTAGATGCTGAATGGACCTACCTGATGATGAAAGTTAGATAGCAATGCAAGAAGAAAAATGAAAAAAAATTCATCATTGATTGATGGTAGGGGGAGAGGGAAGGGTTGTTCTGGTCGCAAAAATCAGTTTTATTTTTTTTTTTTTTTTTTTTTTTAAGATAAATCACAAATTTATTTGGATATACATATAATAGAAATCAAATATATTTTAAGAAACTGAAACCCTGCAAAGACCAGTGTGAAAAACTCAAAAACAATTTTATTGACAATTGAATCATGCTTGATGTTGTTATCAATAATGTTTTTGTGTGAAAAACATAGAAATATAAGGAAAAAAACCAATGAAAATCTGCAAAAACGGCGATTTCCGGAATTTTCGACCGGAAAAAAATTTTTCTCAAAAATCGAACTCGGCCATTTTTTGAGCATTGCGAATACGCATCTTTCTGCAAAAAATCAGAAAAAACTAAAAATAAAAATTCGAGAAAATGTCAAAAAACCGGTTTTTCCGGCATATTTCCGGTATTTTCGGCCGGAAAAAAATGTTTTTCGAAAATCGGGCTCCGTCACATTTTAGATATTGTCATATTGCGTCAGTGTGTAAAATTTCATAAAAAAATATAAAGTACAGCTCGAGAAATTCAAGAAATACTGTCTTTCCGGCGAAAATAGGTTGTTCCGGCGACTTTTAAAATAGTTCCGGCTTCAAAAATCAGTTTTATTGAAAATTGAAACATGCTTGATGGTGGGCATTGCTATTAATAATGTTTTTAAATGAAAAAACAACCAATTAAAAGGAAAAAGTCCGATGAAAATCTAGAAAAACGGCGATTTCCGGCCTATTTCCGGCATTTTCAGCCGGAAATGAATTTTTTTCGAAAATCTGGCTTCGTCACAATTTAGGTATTGACATTTTGCATCAGTGTGCAAAATTTCATGAAAAAATATAAAGTACAGCTCAAGAAATCAAGAAATACCGTTTTTCCGGCGAAAATCGCTGTTCCGGCGATTTTTTAGAAAGTTCCGGCTTCAAATAACATTTTTATTGACAATTGAATCATGCTTGTTCGTGGACATTGCTATTAATAATGTTTTTGTGTGAAAAAACAACGAAATATAAGGAAAAAGTCCGATGAAAATCTGCAAAAACGACGATTTCCGGCATATTTCGGCATTTTCGACCGGAAAAGATTTTTTCTCAAAAATCGGACTCGGCCAAGTTTTGGGCATTGCTAATACGCATCTTTGTGCAAAAAATCAGAAAAAACTAATGATGAAATCTTGAGAAAATGCCAAAAAACCGGTTTTTCCGGCATATTTCCGGCATTTTCGACCGGAAATGATTTTTTTTCGAAAATCGGGCTCCGTCACATTTTGGGCATTACCATTTTGCATCATTGTGCCAAAAATCAGAAAAAACTAATGAGCCAATCCTGAGAAAAGCTGGTAACAGACGGACGAACGGACGGACGGACAGACGGACGGACATCGGTTAATTTATAGGACCTCTACCCCACCGGGGTAGGTCCAAAAACTCTTTATTTCCAACGCACACTTTCTGATTCCTTATGGGCTTTCCATAATTATCTGCGAGCGTTGAAAGGAAGAGGTCAGTTTTATAAATTAATTACCTTTCTTTATTTCGGATGCTTTGTCTTGCATGATTGTCTTTTTGACGCTGCTTCGGTTCCGCTCCACCGCACTGCCCAAAATCATGGGCGCCGCTGGTTTGTGTATCACTTTATCGTGTGAGGAATGATAGGGCGCTGGTTTCTTCAATTTGTCTACTTGTGTGTATAGCGAATCTTCGTTCGGTGGATTGGTTGATGGTGGTGCTATTTTCTTCGACTTTTCGACCGGTGTGTATAAAGCATCTATGGGGGAGGCCTTGCTGTCCTTCTGTTTCCCTCCTCCACCCCGGCTCTCTTTAAGATCGTTACAAATATCGTTTGCCGAGGAGGATTTCTTCATTCGTTCTTGATTGATGTTTGAGATTGTGGAGGGAGGAATGGAGGATTGTGGGATACGTTCATGACTTCGTGTTTGCTTGATGGGGCGATGTTGATGCTCGATCGCACTCACATTCAGCATGGCTGTTTTGATCGGGTACGACGTCAGACCGACTGGTTTGGCCACCGGGATATATTCTTCATCAGCAAACGGACTCATTGGTTCGCTACTCGTAGAGCGTGGCTTCGAATGGGCGGCGGTGGGTGGAGGGTGGATGTTTTCGTATTCAAATTGAGATCGAAGTTGGATGGCTCCTGTTGAGGAGGAAAGAGGTTTGGAGGGCATTTGTTTACATGCTGAAAACAAGGAAAAACTATGTATGAAAACAGGTCATCTTTAAGGCCATTAAAACAAAATACATCGTAAATTTTAAGGCAGATAAAACAGTATATATTAAAAAAGTATTTGCGATATTTCAATTCCAAAAATAGTTTGAGATTCACAAAATACATTTAAAAATTGATCACTACAGTTTAACATCAAAAAACCTTTTGATAAATTTTACTTGACTAAAATAAGTTTTCCAATTACTAGCAGTTTACATAATAAGCTTTTTAAAAACATTTGGACCATAATTTTCCTAAAGTAAACCATATAACTCGATATGACGAAAAGATTTTACTTATATCTGTATTCTAGTATTACGCGCTCCTAAGACTTATTATCCATATATTTACTCTTGTGTCTGGTAAATAACAGGTTGAAATGAAAGTACCTTCAGTATCCTTCTTCTTTGGACTGTATGCTTTGTCCGTTGATTCTGACCCTTTCCTCGGAAGCGGTGGTCCTGCAAGACAAACATTTCGTCAATTTTTAATGAATGAAAGGATTCCTTTGTCAAGAAAAATCCGAGGTAAATGAATCAATGAATATAACTGGCTCTCTCTAACTCGATCTTCAAGGGACGTATGATTTTCTTCGAATTAAAGTAAGATTCGAACTATAGAAAGTATTTTATGCTGACTTCTAGCTGAGGGGACCAATATTCCAGTTCCTTCAAATATATAGAGGAGTTTAAAAGAGGTGCAATATTTTCAATACTCTATACAAAGTGTTTCTCACGTATTGCCTCTAGGATAAGGAATTGTAAATTTACGTACATAGATAACGGGTCCGTTTACCAAAAGTGTTTTCAAAGACCCTGCTGTGAGTCAAGAAAGGTAAACACAGTGGTCAATTAGCAAAGCCATTTGTGTGAAACAGATTATCACATTCACCAAATTTTGGCGAATTTTGAAAAGGAAAAGCCTCTTTATATACTTCGCTGAAAGGGAAGAACTTTCACATTGAACTTACTCGAACCAGCAGCAGAAGGGACGTTTGGAGACCTTCTATTTTGACTTCGACTCCTTCTGAAGCTTCCTCCAGTGTTAATAGCGTGTTCAGTTGGAAGAACAATTTGTCTTCTTTGTTGTGACGGAGTTGAAGGCTTGCTGCACACATCCTCCGCTGATTTGGAACGTGAAATGTGACTGTTAGAATCTTCTATTGTTTTCTCGGCCGATTTTGAGCGATTGTAATTCTTTTCCTAAGAAAGTAATTAGTTTTTTTAATGAAAAAGTTTTCGCTTATCTGCAACAAAAACCATAAAAAAGCACAAATGGGTGAAAATGAGTTAAATATGATAGTGAAATGACAGTGGGTTTTAGTAATAAAGATTACAGAATTCTCATTTAATTCATCATAGCTGAACATTCAGAGGTCAATGTCTTTACCTTCAAAATGAACTGAATGTTTTCGTAAGTGGCATCAGGACTGCAATTTTCAAACTCTTCGTCACATGCTTTCAATTCTTTCAAAACCAATTCTCTGACCACTTCATAGATAAATTCATATTGCTCCTGTATTTGAGAGATTGGAAATACAATGTCATTGTCAAGGTCACGAATTGTTGAGAAAGTGAGAAACTGGCTACGTTCACTACGTTCACTTATTCTTTACAAAGGAAAAGGTGTTTGAAAGAACATGACATACCTTAGTTTGTACCATAGAAGGTCTTTGTTGTCGCAAATGTTTCACTATATCAAATATACTTATATTATTCGCCTGAAAAAAAAGAAGAAAAGTCACAAAATAATTGTTCCATGTGTGAAAAAACTATGTGTAGATTAACCTTAAAAAACTGTTTCACGTTGAAAATTTTCTTTGAGATTTTGATAAATTTCCTACCCTGGCTTCGATCAATTTCCTTGCATAATCAATGGCGATGATTGCTCCTGTTCGCCCGCAGCCAGCACTGAAAAAAGAAGAAAAACACCTAAACGTTTATGGCTTACTCTCGTGGAACTTGCTTCTAGCGAAACTTTGTATTACCTTTCACAGAAGATGATTGTAACACCACGAAACTTTAAGTACTGTAAAGCAAATTGTGTTTTCTGAAAACTTTGTATTAACTTGCATATGCTTAGTTCGTCATTTTTAATGAAATTCCTATTATTTAGAACAAGAAGCTGATCAAAATACAATGCAACTCGAACGTCTTTCGTCCCTTTAGTTGACAATGTCTATAACCATACTCCACAACTCGAAATTCTCTCATCTCAAAAAGAATTGTGTTCCCGTGCAGAATCGACTTTAAAGAGACTCAACTGCAGTAAAATACATCTAATCCAGTCTAATAGACGAGAATGCTGCAGTAAATCTTTTGGTAGAGTAATTTCATTGAAGAAAGTTTTAATACTCACTGAAAGAATTGATCCTAACTCATTGAACTTTAAACATCCCCGGACAAAGATATATCCACCATCTTTGATTGGAGTTCTTTTGAAAGTGGTTGGTACCCGCAAGGAAGTCATTGCAGTGTTAAAATCAACGGCACTATATCATCAAAAGTATTCCAGGAAAAGTAGATCTCGATGTATTTATCTACCACCTAATGAGCAGTGCTACCATCAGGGTACTACTTTATGAAAAAAATTCGATCAAACATTTAGCTTGGCCGGGATTGAGAAACTTTGTCCAGGGTATAATAAAGGTCAGTGATCACGTGATACACTTACCTGCAGTGAACCAGTAAAGGATTTTCATCATTCGGTTGAATTTTGCGTGCAATTTTCAGCAGATGTAAGATCACTTCAAATGTTTCTGGAGCTCCATGATCTGGCCAATCCATGTAGTGGAGCTGATATAGTTTCCTCTTTGTCTAAAAATGACGAACAAACTCTTTTGTCACTCAAATTGCAAAGACATTGTACAAATATTTTTATAAGAACAGATAACATTTTTGAAGCCTTCAGATGGTCTTAACTTAACTTTGAGTTTTAAGTTAGCTTAGTTAGATTTGCAAACACAGAAAACCTCAACAATACCGTATTACAGGATTAGAAAAATAATACTAGACCCACAACTTTTCAGTTATGGCTTACCCCTTTCCTCGTTGCGCATAATTCACGGAGGATCACGTTTTTGGCCACTGAAGTTTCTTTGAGCTAAAAAAAGACATGGAATTTCAATGTTCATGTTTGAAAATACTTTAAAGAAAGAAACTTTCGCAGGCGAAGAAATCGCCAAATTTTGGGAATTTACTTTCTTGAATGGCCCATTTAACTTTATTTCCCAAGAATTAACTTTGGCGAATGACAAATTTGACTATATTCGACTAATTATACTCCTTCTAGATATATAGACAGAGAAAAGAGGAGCTGACCCTCCGATATCATCGGACCGGGCCCTATCCCGAGATAGGGAAATCACAGCGCTTACCAGACATTGAACTCTGTGCTCGCGACACATCAGAGCCATGCTGTATCGATGATGATACTCGCACAGTACGGGAGAACCTTGCGTTCTCTCAGGTACTGAACATATGAGTATCATCACCACAACACATAATGTCCAGCATGTGAGGGGAAATAGGGTACAATCACTCCCCTTCTAGATATCAACAAATATAAACCGGACATATTAGCGCGAACAGGTTCTCCTATACTCCTGTAATTAAACTATTTCAGAAAATTTTGGGTTAAAAAAATTGTATATTGTGAAAATTAACTTTCGCGAATGACAAATTTGACCATATTTTGCGGAACTTAATGTTCGCGATTTGGCCGAAAAATCGCAAACTTGCGAAATCTTTCCTTCTTTAAAGTGCGCGTTGATCAGTTCGTCAATCTAATTCTTCAATGCAAATAAATGTGCAAACAAAAAGGCAAAGATTTATAATACTATATACATTTCATATTAATCTGGACTTCATCAATCCAGGAATATTCATATTAGAAGTTTATCGAGGCTAGAATCGAGAGGTTAATTTTGGAAGGTTTTCGAGACATTCTACTCTGATCTCAGATACAAAAAACTTTAACAAATCTTACCAAAGTAACCGAAACATCTCCGTACACTTCTTCAGATTTCGAAGGCCAATACCTCTGACATCGTGCCTAAAGAGATCATTTGACATGTGACAGAGCTCATACAAGAAATCTTTGTCCCATGAGACGCCATTTTATAAAAATAAAGGTTTGCTACTAGAGAAATGTTCTGCTAACAGTTGTTACAACTAAAAAACATTACTCTGTCTGTGTACAACAAATGTAATACCTTATCGGGGAAAACTTCGTCGGGGAAAAGTGACGAAATTTTGGACAAGTGACGAAAATTTTCCCCGGCCTTAATGCGTTTACCAACTACCAGCAAGTGACGAATTTTTCCCCGAAAATTTTTACCGACGAAGTTTTCCCCGATAAGGTACTATTCTTATTCTGATACCTTTCCCATCTCGATTTCTCTACAAGCCATGATGATCAGCTGAAATACGAAAAAAAAAACTAACATAAAAATCTTATGACAAGATATTCTAAAGCGATATTGTTGAATAAAAACCTAATTAATGGTAGATAAGAAAAAGAAATTCTGTAGAAAAATATTTTCGTAAAAAAACCTCCCGAAAAACACTTAAGAGAGGGGAAAAGAGGCTATATAAAGAGTGGAGTAGAGTAATGAGAATGGGTAGCTTTCAAAGGAGGGGTTGGACTTTTTAAAGCATATTTCGTAATGATGTGCTACAAAGCTAGTTATTTTAAAAGAGTTTTTTGTTTTTATTTTAGGCTATCTTTTTATTTTTATGCAGGCACTTTTATTATGGATAAGTGGATATTTTGTGCAATGTTGTGGTGGTAGGACAACCCTCGTTGCAATGTCTCTATGGAATGGCAAGGTCTGAAAATTGTTGTTTGCAAAAATGGCAACACAACATCTTTCACACGGTTACTGCTGTTTTAATTTGCATTCATTCATGCCATGTAAAAAAAGTGTTCATTCTGACATACAGTACCTTGACTTGATAACCCCAGATCATTCTCCAGAATTCGACAACAGTTTGAGGCATTGGGCCCTGTGATGCAATGTAGCAAACCTTCTTCACATGATCCTAATGACATAATGAGAAATGTTATGGTAAAAGTAAAAATTAATTTTTTTATGACTTTTCATCATTAACAGTTCAAATAAGTTCAAGTAAAAGTGTCAAAGGTTTTTATGCCCTTCAGTGTCTCAAAATAACAACTACATCAATTTCAAGCAAATGAATAATAATATTTCTTGTAATTTACCTGCTCGAGTACGTGCAAATAGCTAAAGTGGTAAGATATTGAATCTTATAAATATTTGCCATTTGGGAGGTTAGAGGGAGCGGAATTAGAGGCTTTCATTGAGAAAAAAGCATGAATGACAAAAGATCCTCATAAAACAAACAAATAAAGTAAAAAGAAAAAGAAAAACCTTGATAATGTTGGCGTTGATGTAGTCTGCTCCATCTTCAAACGAGGTGACTTCAACTTTAACTCTGCTAACGTCATCTAGAATAATACAGTTAGAATAAATAATTTTCATTCATTTTTATATTAAATTATTATGAAGAGGGTACAATATAAACAAGGAACATTGAGAAGTTTCAAATTGACGAGGTTTAGTTAGTTACAACATCTCACAGTTAACATTGTTACAAATAGTTGTTGAATTTTAATACTTGTTAATTACATGGTATAATGTCTTTGTAGCGATTCTTTTTGCGATTCACATCCTTTGCTCCTTCATTGGCTGGAAGAAGTTTCTTCAAGTCAGCCGCTATATTCCGAATTTCCTGAAAATGTAGACGATTTGTTTTGATTCAAGAAAACAAAAAATTAACATGATGAAAAATCTGGTTGAAACAAAATTGACAAAGTTGACTCAGAGTCTGTGTGAAATGATAAATTATTCTTTATAGATTCTTTATTCATCATTCTTGATATTTTCAAACTTACAGTATCTTGCTAGAATTGATTTTAAATCAGTAAAGAAATTCTGAGGGAATTGAATAAATGTTTATAACAATTTGTACTTCATAGGTTCTAATTTCTTGACGTTTTTAAAAGAAAACAAATCAGTTCCGCTGAAATTAAGAGAATGTAAGAGAATTAAAAGCTGAAGGTACACCTGTTTGAAATAATAGAGAAACTGCAAAATAGCTGACGATTCGATAAAGATGAAACTTGAAGTACTATAATTCACATTTTGTTTTTTTCCTTGTACACTGAAACTGCAAAATATAAATTTTCATGGAATAACAAGAAATAATAACATCAATGTAAATAAATAAAAATTGCAGAATACCTGAAATTCGTTTCCTACAATATCAATGTTGCGTGTTCTATTTTCAGCAAGTGTTGCATATTTTTCCAAATATTTTCTCAGCCCATTCAGATTGTCTCCCATATCCACAATTCTTCATATACTATTAAGTGATAAGCTTTTTCATTCTTTTATCTAAAACCATGACAAGCACCCGTAACAGGATAAATTCAATCTTTTTCTCAAGCTAACAAAAGTCGACAGAGGTTAAAACAGAGTTTGTTTCAGGGTCAGGGAAATGGGGGACTAGCCTAGACTTACCTCTTTTCTCTTTCCTATTCCAACAATACAATGCTTACATAGTTGACACATAATACACATTGATAGCAGCATTCCTCATACTCTAGGGACTGAGTTAGGTCTCGTATGCACATCGGCGTATAGTCATTTTTTCTTTTGATGATGAAAGTATAGTCCTTGAAGAGTCAGAAAACGTGTGTGGCGTTATTTGGATCAGGCTCAAATTTCCATAATGGCGGATTTTAGATTTCAACCCTTTTTAGTCCTCTTGCTTGAAAAGAAATTTTTTTTTGACTTTAAACATAGACATATTATATACCAATCGATCACAAATTTTATGCTGATTAAGAAAAAGGTCAGAATCATGGTCTGAAAATTTTGTTATCTGGAGATATGAAGCACTTTCGATTTCGATTTTTTGAAATGACTACTTTTGGTTCCAGATTTGCGTGGCTTTAACATATGATTGGCTTACTTAATTTACTTGAAATTTTTGGAGGGTCTTACCTACCGTTCAAATAATAAAATTCAGAAAAATTTATTTTCTACATGAATTTCGAAATCCATAATGGCGGATTCAAAACTTTCTTTCGTCACATGGGCTCTTAGGCTCTGCTAGCCTAAGAAAAATATTTTTTGAGCTTTTAAAACCCTGCATATTATACACCCAATCGATCAGAAATTTTATGCTGATTAAGAAAAAGGTCAGAACCATGGTCTGAAAATTTTTCTATCTCGAGCTATGAAGTACTTTCGTTTTCAAAACTTAGAAAACGTAAGTACTTCCTATCTTATGATAACGAAATTTTCAGATCATAGTTCTGACCTTTTTCTTAATCAGTATAAAATTTGTGATCGATTGGTGTATAATATGCAGGGTTTTAAGCTCAAAAAATATTTTTCTTAGCCTAGCAGAGCCTAAGAGCCCATGTGACGAAAGAAAATTTTGAATCCGCCATTATGGATTTCGAAATTCATGTAGAAAAAAAACTTTTCCTGAATTTTATTATTTGAACGGTAGGCAAGACCCTCCGAAAATTTCAAGTAAATTAAAGTAAGCCAATCAAATGTTAAAGCCACGCAAATCTGGAACCAAAAGTAGTCATTTCAAAAAATCGAAATCGAAAGTGCTTCATATCTCCAGATAACAAAATTTTCAGACCATGATTCTGACCTTTTTCTTAATCAGCATAAAATTTGTGATCGGTTGGTATATAATATGCCTATGTTTAAAGTCAAAAAAAAAATTCTTTTCAAGCAAGAGGGCTAAAAAGGGTGGAAATCTAAAATCCGCCATTATGGAAATTTGAGCCTGATCCAAATAACGTCACACACGTTTTCTGACTCTTCAAGGACTATACTTTCATCATCAAAAGAAAAAATGACTATACGCCGATGCGCATACGGGACCTAACTCAGCCCCTAGAGTATCATGCAATGTTTATATTGAAATCTGCAATAAAAACGAAAGTTGTCTCTTCTTCTCAGTGCCTTCCATAATTTGCTCTATTGGAAAGTCTTTTTTAAATTTCAAACAATAAGATTGCTGAGTATGATGAAGGTTTTTAACGACCCGCCCTAATTTTTGGTGCTAAAAGATTTCTGGCGCATTGGATGACAAGCAGTCATATAACTTTATTTGTTTCAATCGTTGATTCTAAGGGTTGAATTTTTCTATTTCTATTTGGTTGAGTTGCAGGAGGCTTTGAGCACAGATATCTGTAAAGCCCGAAGGGCTAGATAGGCAACTTTAAGCTTTCTCCAGCAAAAAAAAAAAAAATTTGACTTTTTAAATTTCGTGCCGATGGATAGGATCTAGCATTTTAATTGTTTTCGGAGCGCGAGATCAAAAAAAGTAGGCGGCAAATGCTATTTCACATCTCTCAAACCGGTGAAATTGCATATTTTAGTCACGTGACTTTGGTAGGAAATCCTTCCAAACCTAGGCTTCCACTTTTCGATAAAAGCCGCAAATCTAGCCCTTCGGGCTTTACAGATCTGTGGCTCTGAGGCCCATTTTCGCAACTATAGACGCTTTCAATTATGGCGCCCTGTCAGCACCTTGAACTGGCTATCCAATTCCCCTAACATGGCAGAATTTTTTATTATCTTTATTTCTCAAACGAAAGCGGGGATTTGATGCGAGCATCGTTTTTTGAAATAATCTTTCAGATTGGAAGAATGCACTTTACCTTCATTGATACTTCTTTTTTTTAAACAATGATACAGCAATTTTTTGATTTTAAGGACAAGAAAATAAAACAATATATATCCCCGTGACTGCATGGTAAAATATTCTGCGCTTTCACAAGTGTTTGTATTGAACAAAATAAAACAATCTAAGTATTTTCCCAGGGGTGAATTTTTAGTTTTTCTTCTATTTCTTCATTTTTGCCAATCTTGGGTGGCTTCATATTATATACCATAAGAAAAGCTCACGAAACCTGCCAACTTAATTTTTGAGTTTGGCAAATCCCAAAGATTGGTGAACAATATCATTTTTTCCCAGTTATGGTTTTTCTCTTTGATCTTTTATTGGTTTCTTTTGTTGACTTCTTGTGTCATCGATGACTTGTGCATCATTTCTTTCAATGAATACATTTCCCAAACTGACATAAACATTATGTTTTTACAACAAGGATTTTGATAGCATTAAAATCATAATTGTCAGCCGTGCAAAATTACTCGAATCTGATTGGTTTAGAGGAGTGCGATTAATCGTTAATTGCACTATTACCACTTTTTGCACTCTTCGGCGGGGGGACACTTTTGTCCCCTTATTCCTTTCTCTCCCAAGTCCTGTGTCAGAGACTTTTTTTTACTATGTAATAAAAAACAAAGACATTTTTTTTCTTCAATATAAAAAAGAACAAAGAAATTTTACGTTACAATAGCTTCTTTTAATTGAAAACAAAGAAAAATTACACTGCGAGGTTTTCTTTTTAAACAAAAGAAAAAAATGAGGTTTTTGAATGTTTACAAAACAAAACAAAAAAACTATGATTTACTAATGATTATTTACTGACGATTACCTCGGAATCGTATGTTTTGTCGTGCAAATTACAGTATTTTCTCCTTTGTTACGAGTGATTAATCGTTAATTGCACTCCAAACCATACGATTACTAGTACTAATAGTCAGCATACATTTGTATTATAACATAAAGATTTGTTAACCATTATAGGAAGAAGTAGATAAAGTGAAAATTCTTTTCTGATGATATATACCATCACAGAAAGTTCTCTCTCCTTTTTTTTGAAGCGGTCACACTGCCCTAGTTGAACAACTACGCAGCTACGCTTGCAGCTCTACTCTACCATTTTTGTTTAGATTTAATTTTGTATTTTAATGACCAGCCAGGTCATTTATTTGAGGGCTATGCATGTTAGCCTCCACTGATGCAAGTTCCCTAATCTCACGGTAATATAGCTAATTGAAGTTTGATTTAATGTTATATATATTTGAAGGCAATCGAATATTACCCAGGAATCGGGCTGTTTGATTGAAATTCTATTGTGTTTGACAATACAATTGCATTGATTGAGGGATATGAGCTTTTTCGTAAGGATAGAAATCGCATCAAATCCAAATATGGCAGACATAGCGGAGGTGTCGCATTTTATCTTCGAAGCGACGTACCTCTAATGTTTGAGCCAATACTTGAATTTTCAAATGGAGTCAATGAAGCTCTACTACTTCATTAAAAAACCTTAACCTTATTCTTGGTGCATTATAGACAGCCAACAAACATTCTGCACAAATCAGCAGCTCCAGAATTCTTGGACCTTATCTCAGCAATGCAGGACATCATCGAAACAATCGAAGGAAATACCCCAGATATTTATCTATGTGGTGATTTCAATATACCCCACACCATAAAAAATGACTCTGACATACCCAGACATACCATCAATTAGCTGCAACAAACAACTTCTAGATGTTTTAAACAATTTTACTTCAATTTTAAACTTGAACCAGATAATCCATAAACCTACTCATTTTAATGGCAATATATTAGACTTCTTACTGACTTATAACTCAGATTCAATCTTCAACTACCTATGCACACCAACTACTCTCTCAGATCACTTTGTTATAAATGTTACAAGCCATCTGAACTTTTCTAAGACTGAAAACAATTATAATAATAACAATAATAAAAATTTAATCAGTGCTTGATAGTTTTAACTTCTATTATGATCAAATTAATTGGGCTATCTTCAATGAAAATTTCAAAGACACTGACTGGCACAATATTTTACACCCACTTGATTCAGATCCTGACGCCCAATATGATGCTTTTATCAAACAATGCATTCATTATATCTTCTCAAATAATGTACCTCCAAAAGTAATTTCATCCAAGAAGAAACGTAGGCCAAGAGACAGGTGGATTTTAATGTGAAAAAGAAAGAGCCCGAGAAAAAGATTTCAAAATCCTAAAACTACAGAAAAACTTGTCGAAATTGAAGTGCTAATTCAAAAATCCTTTGCTCAAGAGAGGGAACAGAAAGAAGCTCAAGCAACCTCTAAAATCAAATCCAACCCAAAATTCCTTTTACTCGTACGCTAATCACTTCTCAAAATCGAAAACCTCGTTTTCCCCCACCTCAAAACCCATCCCCCCCTGAATCCAGGGGGGAGGACACTATGATATCTGTAGGGGAAGTCTTTCCTAAGAAGGCCCTGGTTTATTCAACACCCTTCGCAGACCAATAAGAGATTTGACAAACTGCCCCAAAGAAGTATTCAAAGAACACTTAGGCACCTTCCTCACAACTGTTCCAGACAAACCTCTGCTTGCCCACTATTTCAATCTTAGGCAAGCTGGCTCCAACAGCCTTAAGGAAATGTCGAAGCATCGGACTCAATGAGTTGGATGAGCTGTTTAAGCAGAAGCCAAAAAGAGGTACAAAGAGGTAGGTATTGTATAGCAACTATTTGATCACGTTCAATTACAATTTCAGAGTCTCTTATTAACTCACATAGTGTGAACCGGGGGGTACCAAGTTGTGGTACTGGACCAGTGCCGAAAAGTTGTACTTTCTTGTTTTTTGAAATTTATCTGAGACCACCACCACTGGTACTAAGTTGAATTTACCCCTTAAAATAGGTATACCACCCTTTAGTACCCGGTACAATCTTGATATCACCATTGAAAAATGACACACCACCGTTAAGTACCCTGTACTAAGTTGATTTTCCCCCTTTAAATCTTAGTAATTTACTTTCTGGTCTTTGGTTTCTGGTTTTTCTGGTACACCTCCTTTAGATTTTCTAAAAAACTTTACAACACTGTTATTAAAAAATATACCACACCACTCTGTACCACCCTTAATATCTCAGGAAAAATTCCTGTCAAGTTGGGTCAAGTCAAATATCTTTTTTTAAAGCCAATTTTTTTTTAAATCAAAAGAAATAAAGTTTCAAATAAAAACATATGTACACGTTTTTTTTAATATGAATATCAGTTTATTGGCCAAATCGTAGGAATACCTTAAGAATACCCTCTAGGGTGAGTTTCACAGAACTTGATAAGAATACAGTCATTTTGTATTTGGTTAACGGAAGAAAACTGCTTCCTTTGTTAGACTTGAATTTAAATGTAATTTTAGTTCCAAATATTCATTCAAAAGTCAAAAACTCTCAAATTAAAAATCCTTTCTCATGTTTGTAAAAAAATCAAGTCCAAAAAAGTAAGAATACGTTAAGAATATTTCACCCTCAATTTTGGCAATTACTTAAGAATACTTGATCCTCATACAAAATACACTATTCTTATAAAAAAAGCTTGTATAACAAGCAGGGCTGCAAATAAGCGTCGGTCATTGGTCAATGTCCGACTGAAAAAGCTATTTGACTGACTGAAAATCTTTTGTGTCGGTCATGATGTCCGAATGAAAAAAGGAATAAACCATTAACTTGAGAGTTGAAAATAAATCTCTTACACCCCTGTCTCTTATTTAGCCTATTCTTTTAATACTCGCTTCCTTTGTAGCTTTCAGGGTGTTTCTAAGTTAACTTTTATCGACTTGCTTTCTTCGTTACTTTCTTTGTTTCTAACATCACTTTTATCAACCCGCTTTCTTTGTAACTCTTTATAAGGGTGTTTCTAAATTACTTTTGTCAACTTGCTTTCTTCGTAACCTTCTTTGTTTCTAAGATCACTTTTATCAATTTGCTTTCTTTGTAACTTTCAAGGGTGCTTCAAAGTTAAACTTTTATCGACTCGCTTTCTTCTTAACTTTCAAGAGTGTTTCTAAGATCACTTTTATCAATTCGCTTTCTTCGTAACTTTCATTCAAGGGTGTTTCAAAGTTAAACTTTTATCGACTCGCTTTCTTCATAACTTCCAAGAGTTTTTTTTAAAGACCATTTTCATCAACTTGCTTACTTCATAACTTTCAAGAGTGTTTCTAAGTTAACTTTAATATCGACTTGCTTTCTTCGTTACTCACTTTTATCAACCCGCTTTCTTTGTAACTCTTTTAAGGGTGTTTCTAAATTACTTTTGTCAACTTGCTTTCTTCGTAACCTTCAAGAGAGTGTTTCTAAGTTAACTTTTATCGACTCGCTTTCTTCTTAACTTTCAAGAGTGTTTCTAAGATCACTTTTATCAATTCGCTTTCTTCATAACTTTCAAGAGAGTGTTTCTAAGTTAACTTTTATCAACTCGCTTTCTTCTTAACTTTTAAGAGTGTTTCTAAGTTAACTTTTATCAACTTGCTTTCTTCGTAACTTCCAAAGGTGTTTCTAAGATCACTTTTATCGAATCAATTTCTCTGTTATATACAGTAACAAACTGTTTAAAGGTAACTTTTATTTTTCCTACTCGCTTTCTCCGTAACTTTAAAAAAAAATATACACTGAATGACCGACAGGATTTTGAGTTTGACCGACAGGATTTCATTTCTGTCGGACATGATGTCCGATTGACTAAAAATATTTATTTGCAGCCCTGCAAGCTTGTCAAGAAATCAAAAGAACTACAATAAACTAGTCTCGAAAATATGAGAAATAAGAATAGCTACAGAAGGAGAAAAGCTAAAAATAGTTTTAAAACTGCTCATCCAAAGGTAAAAATGTAACAACCATCTCAAGAAAATCCTAAGAACTTATAAAGTATACTATTGAATTAAATTCGCTTCTGGCCCTGCTGGAAGTTTCAAATTTGATTAAAAAGCTTTCTCTTCAACTCATTTTCTTGCATTTTCTTAAAAATTGGATAAGTCAAGGAAAGTAAAAGAACATTTTTTGTGATTTGGCAGGATTTTGAGTACCAGATACTAACTTGATGCCTCATATTTGGTATTGAGACCACCATTTACAAATTTTTTACAAAGTTGCAAAAAAAATTTTAACGGAATCGACAATCGAACCAGTCGAACCAAATCGAACGCAATCGACCGATTGAAATTCGATTGTCGAACGCAATCGAATCTCAATCGAATATTACCGCAATTTTCAGATTCGATTAATATTCGATTGCGTTCGATTGATGTTCGATTGCGTTCGATCGTCGATTCATTGACCCCCGGATTGTTCATCGCATAATTTCTATGAGAAATCGAAAGTAATTTCATTCGGCTTGTGATATTTGAGAGCTTGGATGTTGGGAAGCTGCAAGAATAAAGCCAGACGATCTCAATCGAACGGAATCGACGATCGAGCCAGTCGTTAGTCGAACAACAATTGAACCAATCGAATATTACCCAGAATTTTGACGTTTGATTGAGATTCGATTGCGTTCGACAATCGAATTTCAATCGGTCGATTGCGTTTGATTTGGTTTGACTGGTTCAATTGCTGATTCCGTTCGTTTGAGATCGTCTGAATTATTCTGATTGCCTTGTTTTGTAGTGAAGTTAACTGGTTGCGTTAATTCGCTCGACTTTTAAATGTATACTATATTTCCATTTGGATTAAATATATAAATAAACAAAAACAAATTTCACTTACAAATTCAATTGTCAGGCAGTAAAAAAAAACCTTAGTACAAGGAAAAAGTCATTGTGACTGAAACTTCAACTTCCAACGAAGGATATTGATTTTATCGACTCTTACATCTTATGGTCGGTGCTGGACCCTCACTCAAATCATCAGTGGCCTTAGAGAGCCTAGGCACTTTTCTCACCTAACGAAAACTTACTTCCTTTATGTCACAAATATTGGATCGAATGCCAAAAGTAAAACGTTGCTATAAATGTGCGATGCATGTACACTAGAAGAAACCTAACTCTTCCACAGGTAAGTAGCTGTCTCCACATGGTCCGAAATCGCAAACCGAGAATGAAAGCAGCGTTTTTCTGGTTTTTCGTTTTTATAGGATATTTTTCCTGCTTCCATCAATCAATCTAGCCTAGCTATGTTTGTTCTGTTTCACAACAGGTAAAACAGGTAAAAGATTTGTAATATTCCTCCATCGACCATTCTTCATTTTTTTGTTTCACAAATTTGCTGTTCTATTTTCATTTCATGTGATATGATTTGATCATTTGGCGGGGCTGCTCTTTATTCCCAGGAGAATTTTACCGTCAGCTGAATAAGGATTACTTTTTTACCTTCGCTGATGATTTTTCAGTTTCAATTTACGTCTAATGTTATTGATTTTCGAAGTGCTTGTTGGGAGAGATGAGGGAATATAATTATTTTCAGTTTTCAAGAGAAGCAAATTTAATCTTTCTTCTACAAGATTAGCAACTCCAGAAGATTTTTCAAGTTTTAATTTTTTTTTCAAAATCCATCCTATCTTGTAGAGCTTTGAAAAAGAAAGAAAATGAGGGGTCATAGGCCTCCAGAGGATTAGTGGTTGTAAAGATATTCAAATTTTAGTGTCAAAAATTTGACTAAAAATGTCAAAAAAAAGGTTAGGAAAATAGCTTGGAAAAATTCGAAAAATTAGTCGCGCGGCTGAGGTTGAAAAACGTCTCATTTCGTGATACATATTTTAGATTCCAAAAAAAACAACGGAAACTCGCGAATTAGTATGTGTAGATTACAAAATCAAAAAGTTTCCACGATATTATCGTGCAAGTAACGAGTAATTTGAAAATTTTCCTAGGCCGAAGGCCGTAATGGGAAATTTGAATTTTATGAGCTTAAAATCAGACGAATTCATTATGCCGAGCGGACGCAGTCTAGAGTGAGTGGAACGAAGGCTAAGAAAAAGCATCGTAGATGCGTCCTATAAGTGATGCAAATGGAGTGTAATAAGTAAATGTCAATTTTGTAAACGCCACCTGTGGCGTAGATTGTTTTCTTTTTTCGAAATATAAACATGAAGTAAACTATGATATGAACATCAGTAAAATCCTAAGTAAATAAATGTAAATAAAATGTTATTTTCCTCTTCTTCCTCTACCTCTGTAGTAACCTCGTCTTGGTGGTCCGTTCAGGTTGCCTAAACGAGAAAGTATTTTTGAGTTTTGTCGCATTGAACTTGTTTAACACTGTAAAGTAGGGAGGTGGGATGGGAATGAATTCGTCTGATTTTAAGCTCATAAAATTCAAATTTCCCATTACGGCCTTCGGCCTAGGAAAATTTTCAAATTTTATATCGCTTAAAATCAGACGAATTCATTATGCCGAGCGGACGCAGTCTAGAGTGAGTGTTCACTTAGGCTTGCGGAACGCCGGCTAAGTCCTTGTTTAAAGCTTCATTGTCCTTTAGGAGCAAGTTTTGGTACTTTTCTGCTGTACTAAAGTTCTTGTTGTAAAATTTCTGCCATACTGACGTGTTAGACCAATTACCCATTTTTAGAATGTCTGTTATGTTTGCTCCCTTTTGGTGTGCTTTGGAGGTTGAGGCTGATCTCTTAGAATGGGCTTGGAAAATGGCAGTGTCTATGCCTGCCATCTTTAGCATTTCTTTGACCCATCTGGCTGTTGTGTCTTTCCCAATGGGCTTGTGTGGTTCAACATAACTTAAGAACAGCTTCGATGTTTTATGTCTGTCTCTGAATCTTTTTGTGAGTTCGATATAACTTGTTAAAGTATTGTAAGGGCATAGTTTAATATTCCCTTCAAATTTCCTGAACTCAATGGGTTCTGCTTTCTTCCCTTGTTTGAAGTGTTTTGGAGGTTTGTTTAAGTGGAAAATAATAGTGGAGTCCGACCTTCCCATTAGCTTTATGTCCAAGTTTGTTAGCTCGGAGCCCCTGTTAGGTGCTAGTATTCCTAAAAGTGTTATTGTTTTTAGTGTGAGGTCTTTCAATTGTAGTGACTCATTATCTGACCACTCCCTTATATAATTGAGCACAGTGTCGATATCCCATATTTCAGTGTATTTGGGGAGCTGGGGTCTTTGTCTTGAGACTCCTTTTAATAGAGAGGTGACCATGGGGTGTTGTCCTGCAGGCAAGCCCTCAACTAGTTGGTGATAGAACGAGATGGCTGACCTATGTACATTTATGGTGCTATACTCTTTCCCTTCTTCAAATAGGGTACCTAAGTAATTGGCCACTTTCTCTATAGGGGCTGAAATGGGATCAGTTTCCTCCCTATCACACCAGCTGCTGAAGCTTTTCCAGGCTGACAGGTAATGTTTTCTAGTTCCCTCTGCCTTGGACTGTTGGATAAGGGAAGAAGCTGCTTGTGATAGTTTGCCTGAAAGCTTTTGTTTCCCGAGATTTCCCATACCGCTAGGTGGAGGGTTTGGTTCAGTATTAGAGGGTGGGTCTCCCCTGATGGATGTGTTAGAGTGTCTTCCCTCATTACTATCTTTCTTGGGTTTGATATTAGCATTCCCAATAAGACTGGGTACCAAGTTTGAGTCGTCCAAATTGGGGCCACTAGGATACTGTTGCTTTGGATCTCCTTACTTTTTCCAGACACCTCCCTATTAGAGAGAATGGGGGGAAAGCATACACTAGGTTTTGGTCCCAGGGTTGGTTCAGTGCATCTACTGCTAGACAGTGTGGGTCTGGTTTCCAACTGTAGTAAGTCTGTAGTTGGTGAGAGGTTCTTGAGGCAAAAAGATCGATTTCTGGGGGTCCCCACACATTCATTATGTGTTTGAACGTTTGCCTTGCTAGTTTCCAGTCCCCCCAGTCTTTTGCATTCCTGGACTCGAAGTCGGCCTCCTTGTTTAGGGTCGATGGAATATATTCTGCAGTGAGGCTGATGTTCTTTTGGTTCAAAAACCAAATCTCTTTTGACAGGCTTATTAGGGTAGAGTTTGTCGGCCGACCCATTTTCACAATATGTGCCAGGGCTACTTGGTTGTCTATCAGTAGATGTACTGACCTTAGGTGATTCCCCTTTATAAAGGTTTTCAGTGCTATCAGGGCTGCTTTCATTTCTAGGATATTTATATGTTCCCTTTTCTCTGACTCTGTCCATAGCCCTCCTGTGGAGCTTTGACCACAATGAGCTCCCCATCCCCCCATTTTTCCCTTTGCCGCATCTGAGCTTATAATTAAATCTGGGGGACGAATGTTTATGTCCTTGCCGTTTCCTGAGGAGAAGTTTCCTATCCACCACTTTAATTTTTCCTTTGCAGGGTTGTCTAGTTTCATCATTGAGCCGTAATGTTGTTTGTTTTTCGCTAGCTGTTTGTTCATGCATTTCTGCAAGAGTCTTATCTGAAGAGGAGCTAGAGTAAAGGCTGGAGCTATTGCCATTAGATTGCCTATTAGGCTTGCAAGTTTCCTTATAGGGAAGCTCTTCAGATTTAGCATTTGGACACAAAGTTTTTTCAATTTTAGCATTTTCTCCTGAGGGACTTTGAATATCATGCTGGAGCTGTCTATCAGTACCCCCAGGTATTCCATTTGTTGACATGGTGTCAGTACAGACTTCTCTATGTTGATTGTGAATCCTAGGTTCTCCAATAAGAAGATCGCTGTGTCTCTGGAGAAGATGGCCTCTTCCTTTGACCTTGCTACAATCAGGATGTCGTCTATGTAGATTATCAGTTTTATCTGTAATCTTCTCAATAGAGAAATGGGCACCTTGAGAAGTTTCGTGAATATTTTGGGAGCTGGCCCTAGTCCAAACATTAGGCATTGAAACTCGTATAGGTTTCCCTCCCAGCTGAATCTCACATACTTCATCGACTGTGGGTGTATTGGGACAGAAAAATATGCATCTTTCAGATCCACTTTGACCATGAAGTCCCCCTTCTGAAGAATGTTCTTTACATCCCTTAGGGTCTCCATCTTGAATTTTTGGTATGGGATATGAGAGTTGAGTTCCCTCAAGTTTATCACAGGTCTGAATTTCCCTGGTTCTTTTTTCTCTTTCAAAAACAGAGTGGACAGGACCTGGCCTTGCTTGTAAAGAACTCTCTTTACAGCCCCTTTTTCCAGTAAAGTTCTTATCTCTGCCCGTATTAGAGCTTTCATGTTTGAGTCGAAATTTATTTGCCTTGGTGGTGTCTTTTGAATTGGTTTTCCCATTACTGGGATTGACAAGCCTGAGATGGTCTCCAGGATGCATGTGTCTTGGGTTATTTTGGCCCAATTCTTTTGAAATAATTTTGTTTTGCCAGCAATCAATGTTGACTGGGGTACTATTATCTCTTCTAGGAGATTTTCTATCCCTGGGTGTATTTTCCCAGGGTAGTGTGTTTGAAACTCTAATTGAGCATTTGCTTGACTGGAAAGGGGGGCTGTCAAGTTTGGTAGATTTTCTCTTACCTCTCCATTTCTTGTTGGATGGATGTCTGTTGTTTGAGCCATGTCCTTCAGCAGGGGGGTGTTGACGCTCTTCTCCACGGCTCGTCTGGGAAGAGCCCCATGAAAAGGGTTTCCTCTTTTGGTCCTGCAGTCGTCTGGAAAATAGGTATTGTTTAAGATAAGTGTAGCCTGCTGCTTTGGATTGTTTTGTTAGAGTTTTCCACATTTTCTCTCCAAATAGTTTACCATCACTGTTTTCTAGGTCATCAACTAATGTTTCTCGTAACCAGCTGCTTACTTCACTTTCTTTGATGCCTAGGGCAGTCAACGCATTCTTACGTCTGAAGAAGTTGGTAGCATTTATTGCTTGGCCAACCAATAAGATAGCTTGTTGGAATCGTTTAGCTATTTCTTCGAGGTCGATTTTTTCGCAGTCATCGCCAGTGCGTGTTTCTTCAATATTCTGCCAGATTGAGGCAAGTGGAGCAAGAATGTCTCGTATCTTGGATGATATCCGAGAAATAGATTTGTCTACGGCTAGGGTTTTAGTTCCCATGTAGCCTTTCTCTTTCAGAAGGGTGTCAGTTAAAGTGTCCATTTTTAATGTATTCGACACATTAGAGGGAACTGGTATTTCTTCCAGCACCATTGAAGAGATATCTTTATCTGATATATACTTTGTGATGTGACCGTTCAAATATTGGGCTAGTCTTTGTTCTAGCATCCAGTCACTACCATCCTCTTTCATTTGAAATAAGAGAGGTTGTTCACGTTCTGGTGACTTTGTAGGGGATTTACTTCTCCTTCTACGTTTGTTCTTGGATTTTTTCTTCCTTTTTCGACGTCTTCTTTCTTCTGATGATGACGAACTTGTGCTGTTTGTATCCGACGAGGAACTCTCTGAAGATGAACTGGAAGGAGATCTTTGTCTCTTTTTGTGTTTACTGTAAGTTCTTCTTCCTTCCTCTTGAACTTTGGGATCGGTTTCTGCTACGATGCCCTTGATATTACTCGATTCAGTTGCATCACTATTCACTTTCGGTGCAGCGGATTTATCCGCCATCTTGTTCTTTGAGCAGCGAAAGTGAAAGAAGGACTTAGCCGGCGTTCCGCAAGCCTAAGTGAACACTCACTCTAGACTGCGTCCGCTCGGCATAATGAATTCGTCTGATTTTAAGCGATATAAAATTGGCGATTTTTTGCGTTTCCAGGCAAAATTGCAAGGGCTGGAAATTCATGATTTTTGGGGGGTCTTCAAATTAAAAAAAGACCTATATCACATGATAGAGCTCTTCAAACTGAGCAAAAAAGTGTATTACACCAAAGTCCCAACTTCTCTAGATCAAAATTTATTGGCCTATTTGTGGTAAAAAACTGATGGAAAACAGGGAATTTCCCCACAATCTGCATTAATTTATGCAAAATTAAACATCTTTTTGACCACAAATAGGCCCATAACTTTTGATCTAGAGAAGTTGGGACTTTGGTGTAATACACTTTTTTGCTCAGTTTGAAGAGCTCTATCATGTGATATAGGTCTTTTTTTTAATTTGAAGACCCCCCAAAAATCATGAATTTCCAGGCCTTGCAATTTTGCCTGGAAACGCAAAAAATCGCCATTTACTCGTTACTTGCACGATAATATCGTGGAAACTTTTTGATTTTGGAATCTACATATACTAATTCGAGAGTTTCCATCGAAAAAAGTGGAATCTAAGAGGTGTATCACGAAAATCATTTTCTAGCCACTTTTTTCGACCTCAGCCGCGCGACTAAATGTGTCAAAAAAGAAAAAAAAGAAATTTTCCAGTCATGCTTCTTAAATTTTGCATATCTCTTTTTCTAGTATAGCTAGAGACCTCAAATTTGGAGGGAGAATTCTTTGATGGTGGTAAAATATTATTATATAAAAATATTTGTAAAATATTTAGTATATTTATCAAAATAACGAAAGATATATCTTTTTTTGAAAAAAGAAGACATTGCATTGTTTTATTTTTGTTTTTGAAGAAAATAGCTTGGAAAAGGTTGAAATGAGTTAAAAAAGGTGGTAGGACCCATTTTCAAGGGGCCTCTGGAAATGGAGGAACAAAAACTTATGTTATGAGTAAAGAATAAGTTTTTCTGAAAGGAGAAACCCCAAATGAAAAGAAAATCCATTTCGGCAGAAATAAAAACTTTTTTTTGGGACATTCCCATGCTAAAGAAGCAAAAAAGTTAAAAAAACTACATGAAAATGAAAGAACTAGAATTAGCAATTGTGATTTTTGAATTCCTCACCCTTTTTCTGATAAACATACAAAGTTTCAGCCTCCAAATACATTTTCCTCCATTTCCAGACACATTTGTTTTTCGATAGTTGCAAATTTTTTTTCTCCTGTCAGCAAACAATTTTCAAAATGTTGCAAAACATTCGGCATTTTACCAATTTGCCGTCTAGCCCGTGTCCACAGTGTTATATACCGCTGGAAAGCTAAGATCACGGGCTTTCATTTAGTAAAAACCAGAACGCTTTAGCATACATAGAATAAAAGTTCCAAGGGTTCAAAGTTCACAGAAAAATGAAACATTTGGTTTGACGTCAACGAAAGTTGCATGACTTCTGGAGTCGCTAACAAGATTACACTTTAATATAATGCCAATGATGCATGTAAGTTTTATATTAATACTTTCTTTTTGCATATGTTTTGCCTACTTTCTAAGGGAATTTCACCACGGCAATTCGGCCGCCATAATTTTTGTGCATACAATTCATCAATATGGCGGAGGACCCTGCCGACGCACCGGACTGTCCGGTGTATTTGTTCGGTGGCAAAAAGTATCCTTTCGCTACACCGGACGCAATAAGTCCGGTGTCAGTCCGGTGTTGCATACAGGGAATTTTGGACGCCGGACATTTATGAAACAAAAAATAAGAAACACCGGACGCACCGGACTGGTCATGTCCGGTGTTTTGATTGTCCGGTGGGAAAAATATCTTTCTCCGACACCGGACATCCGACTTCCTTAAGTCCGGTGTAGAAATTGTCCGGTGGTAAAAAAAATTCTCATTTTACACCGGACTTTCGCGTGTCCGGTGTTCGTTAAGTCCAGTGCGTCGGCAGGGTCCTTATGGCGGATGGAAAGGCGAAAAGGGCTATTCGATTTTTTAGTGATTGGTTTCGATTGGTTTCGATTGAGTTCGACAAGCTTCGATCAACGTTCGATCAACTTCGATTAACGTTCGACCAACTTCGATTAATGTTCGATCAACTTCGATTAACGTTCGAGATCAACTTCGATTTTACTTTAAAAAGTTTAAATTTTGCGGGGCTAAATTTGGAAGATTTTTTGTATATAACACCACCATGAAATTCCCTTCCCGCCAAAATAATTTAACGCGGAAGAATGTTTGCTTAATTCTTGGGCAAAAATGGGTGATGGATATATGCGTCAGGCAGCTGAGGTCACAAAAAAATTGGGCGGGGGGGGGAACAACCAAAAAGTGATCGAAATCGAAAATATACGACCTGAATATCTCGAAACAACAAACCGGACCTAATTTCATTAATTACCGGTTGCGTCCCGTAATATTTTAGGTCCTGATGACGTCATAAGCAAAAATGCTTCGATTGATATACAACATGTCTATGTTTTGAGTCATAAATTTTTCGTAAGCAAAACAGAAAAATGTATGACTCAAAACATAGACATGTTGTATATCAATCGAAGCTTTTTTTCATGTAGATTTAGAAAAAGGTCAGTAACCATATCTGAAAACGTTGCTATAAAAAGATAGAGCGCCAAGAAGCTTTGTGTGATGTCACCATGAAAATTGATCAAATTGACCAAGAATAGATAAATAATGAGCTTTCTTTTTTTTCTATAAAAAATACATACAACTAAAACAAAGCATAAAAGTCAAATATATTAGAATACGTGGTCTGGTCATCTAAAGAAGAGACCGAAAAGAATAGAAAAACTCAAAGAAAATTTATCAGCTAGCGGATACTATTATAATCTTCGTCATCAGAAGATTCATAATTGTCACTTTCATCTTGTTCACCGTCAATGTCCTCTGTGTCCGAGCAATAATCATCATCTCCTCCATCATTCTCGTCAATAGTCGGGCGCTCTTCTTTGTTCTTACAATCCTTGCAATGACATAGCTCTGAACAACCATGGGCCTTACAGGTACGGCTCGCGTTTGACAGCCCTTCTTACAGCCACATTGGATGAGTTTCAGAGCAGCATCTGGTGCGGGGGGTAGCAGCATCCATTGAATTTCCAACTCTCGGTCGACCAAATCATAGCCGTATCCGTCATAAGGGCATGGAATGTGTGGGCTGTTTTGAAGCGAGCGCTTGACAAGTTGAGAAGCACACAAGTTTGCAGTGCAACAACAGTGCGTCACGAGTCAGGGGTAGTCGTTGAGGTTCGGTAGCTTTTTGTTTGGCGCAAAACTTGATATATCGAGCCTCGTTGACGTCATTGCACTGGCCGACTCCTTAAAGACGGCAAACAAACTTTTCAACCAAACTGAAGGTGCTTGCATCAAACTCAAATGATCTCTCATGGACTGAAAGAGTTGAATGAACTCTGGTGATTCCTTCATGATTTCATATGCTTTCACTTTCCCCAACCCATGGAATGCTGATGTGTAATCATTGCCGGTGAAGGCGTGGAGGGCAGGAAGAGCTCGGCAGCATTCGGGACCAATTTCTTCACAAAGTGACGATATGTCAATGATTCGATGCGATGATGAAGACCCAGTTTCCAAGAAGATCCTTTTGCCAAGAAGCTGTTGGAAGTAAAGGGCGTAGATCCCTATATCACTGTCAACGGTTCGAAGACAGATTTGATCGAATTCGAATGTTGAGGAGGCGTGTTTAATGCACAAGATCAAGAAGACTTTTGTGTTTGCTTCTTCTTGGTTGCTTTCCAAAGATACCTCTTCCTCGCAAGTAACCTAGAAGTAAAAAATTCCTACATTTAGTCACATGAAATTTGATCAATTTAAGACATGTTTTATAATATCAAATGAAAGAAGAATCGCGATACTAAAATAGATTTCAAAATTGATTGTAGGTAGTAAGCGAAAGAATCGATATAGATACCTCAGCACACGTCAACTTGTAGAATTTCGTCTCCACGTTGAAGAAGATAGTTCGCCCAGACAGTTTTTGTAGGAGTTCGTCATTTGTTGTCCAATCTTTTCTTAGAAGGAAATTCAAGAGTTGGATTTTATCTTTTCCATCTCTCAAGAATTTTTTCCATTGTTTTGGACACTTTTGGCTTCCTCGTTCGACTTTCATTCAAATGGATTGTATCTCCGACTTTCGACGATCACGCTCGAATGATTTGATTGTGCCTTCTTGATACTGGTCCGTCACAAAGTATACGACGTTTGATTTGGCAACTTTGTTCAGCAAACTGGCTGATACATCGCCAAATGTTAGTAGCTCTTTGGTGTCTATCTGTTGGATCAGAACCATACCATCAACCACATATGGCGTGTCTGGTGGAACCGCTTTGCAGATTGATGGAGATGATGCTTCGATCGTATCTGAAAATAAGATGTTTTAATGTTAATATCTGATAGGTTTTTCGTTTTTCTGCCACAATCAAAATTTGAATATAAAACTTCTATAAAGCAATTTTCAACCAACACCAGAGGTATATTTGTATTTCTCACTGAATCAGTTTAATGTCCTTTTCGCCAGAACTAACAGACGTACAATATAACAAGGGACATACCGATAAGGATTTTGGAATAGGGAAAAGAATGGCATACTTACTAAGCAGCTTTGACTTTGCAGTTTTGACCATTGATCCATCTGGCAACCCTAATGCCCAAGGAATTGGACTTAATGAATACTGTAGGACTTGTCTCAAAGTCAAGCCATTTCCATTTCTGGCAAGAACAATCTCCCGAAAAGACTTCTTTCGGCAGCGAGCGAGATGGTTTTATCTTGTAGTTTGACTGTTTTCTTCTTGGCCATGGAGCTGAACGTCTTCAAGACTAGCTGTTTGATCGGTTTATAGAAAGAAACTTTCGATGTTTTGATACGATCATCTATAAATGAGGTCATCGCTTCTGTACCTCTCTTTAAAGCCTCAGACAGTTGCTTGGTGACTTCCTCATTAGCTTCAAGCCCAGACGTGATATTGATCAATGCATCACGTTGGTCGAATGGTGATCCCCAACTAATGAGAACTTCGAGAGCTGTTTCCACGTTTGTAATGTGGAATTCCATACGGGTCTTACGCAAATCCTTTGGAACACTGTCAGAGCGGTTGCCAAACTCTTCTTGCATTTGGGCCATACATTTGGAGGCAATGTGGCTAGTCAAAACCCATCTTTGTATGGTGCCGGGCGATGTACTGTACCCTTTGATTCCCCCACTGCATTTCTGTTCACGGTTGATTGACTGCTCAATGGCTTAATCGGTCGGAACTTTGTTGAATTTGCCAGGTGATCGTTTAACAGAGAAATTTCCATTCCTGATTAAGACAAAAGAATAAGATAATATTTTAGAACAATATTAATTTTGTAGCAGTTACTCTTAAGATTGAAAAGAAAGACTGTAATCGAAAAAAGGTTTTATTCGAGGCTGAATGAAACTGACAAAACTAATTTCAAGGCATAAATCTTTGGAAATAATTTCATTTCAATGCTATCACTTACATGAACTCTTGATGAATATTTGGATGGGTATCTTCTAATTTCATCATTTCAGCCCAGTAAAAGGTGAGATATCTTGAATAATTTTGTCGGTCATAAGCAAAGAACCATGGGATCATCTTGTGGGTTGTTTCGAGATGGAGCTCCCAGTCACCAAGTTTTGTTGCTGGGTTATGGGCAAATAGGATATTCATCATGTCGAGACAAGACATCCAAAATGAGCTAGTAGCTCCTCTGTCGTTGCGCAAAACTTCTCCATGCTTTTGAACCTCATCCGCAAACTCTTCGTCTTTAATGATTTCCATAAACGTGTCCAAAGAAGGCTGAAAATGTCAAAAAAAGTCAAAATATAATATATTCTTTTTTAGATGAAAAAGCTTTACTGAGCTAAAAATAACAATTCATCGTTAACTCAACCTAGATCATATGCAGAAATGTTCCTTGAGAGAGAAATGGAACTAAAGGTTTTTTGAGAGACGTTTTTTTGCATTTATCAAATTCATCAGTAGATGTAAAACGTTCTAGAAGATGTTGTTTCTTGTTTTCTTTAAGCCAATTCTTGAAGCTTTCGATTTGTAAACAAGTCAGCGCTTCGTAGAGATATTCCAGCACTCGCATGGCGTGGTTGTACTGTTTGCCATTCAGCATACGATCAATTGATGCTCCAGAGCCTGTGAATGAAATGATTTTTTGTAAAAAATGTTTTTAATAAAATAGAGTTAGCTTACCGAAGTGGGTATTGATAAGGGTTTTATTGAATGAAAATATACCTAGTAAGTCGGATTCAATTATCCAGTCATGTTAGAACTCCGAATTGTAAACAAACATTTCCAAGATGGCGGCGTGAAAATACGAGAAAAGAAAGGTGTCGTTTTCGTAATTTCAAAGAGCTACTGTTCAATACAAAATTAATTTTGGAAACTCCGGTTTGCTCAGTAACAATCCTTTAGTGTTTTTTAATGGAATTTGTGGCGTTTGGTTTGTTCGCAAATTTTGTAGGTACTCACTTTTTTATGTGGCCTCAGCTGCCTGACTATTGTTTTTTTCACCTTTCAAAGTCTCTCTAAGAGGGTATCAAAAATCACAAAAATTCATATCTGTCTCTCTAAGGGTCGTAAAATTCAAGATTTCTAGGAAATTTTTTGATTCAGAGAGAAAGAATTGAAAAAAAGTCTCTCTAAGGGTAGGGAATTTTTCAAATTCTGAAGGAAATTTTTCAAGGATCTCTTTTAAGGGTCACTTTTTCAGCAAAAATCAGTCTCTCTAAAGGTCAGTTTTTTGGGGTCCCATCCGGACATACCCATCATCTTCCAACCCTATTAACAAGAATATAATGAATTGATCGATTATTCAACTATGTATGCCACATTAAGTAGGTACCTGGCCCGGGGGCTTTACTTCGATATTCAATTTCAATTGGCTTGACTTATGGGCGAGAAACTCACTTTAAATGAGTTTAATTTCCATGGAGAATAACTTCACGGTTGAGCCCATCTGCAGAATTCGAATAATGCGCTGGATTTTTTCATGTTCCAAGAGTTTTCAAAACCTTTGCATGAACTTATTTTCAAGCGTGCCACTCCAGATTTAGTTTTTGTATTAAAAATTATTGAAAAAATCTCAGTTTTCTAGATGGTGCCAGGTCACTGGCCTTTGAGTTAAACTTCTAAAAATGAGCTTTCTTAATTCACGAAACATAACGCATATTGATGCCACTTATTGCTTTTTATTCTAAATATTTTTCGTTATTTCTTTATGTCTATTTTTCGTAGAAAATTATATCTAGTTGATGAAAGCAAAGATTTCTACAGTAGGTATCATAATACATTACTACTGAGATAGTTATAGTTCTGTGGGGTTAGTTCCCACGTAATACGCAAGCCGCATTCGATCAATCCGGCGGTTATTGGATGGCGGGGCTTATTGGGGGAGGCTCTTATTCCGAAACTTGAGATTACTGTGCAGCTCTTATATTAAGGGAGGCGCTTTAAAACAGGGTGGCGGTATAGAGGAAATACGGAACCACGAAAATTGAAATTACAAAAAAACCGGAACAAAATTTGATCGAATGCCAATCGAACATAAATGGAATCAATCGAAAGAGTATATGCAATGGAAGCTAATCGAAACTAATAGAACGTCAATCGAACACCATTCGAACAGTAATCGAATCCAATCAAAAAAAAGATGTGAAATTCTATTGGCGTTCGATCAATTTGGCTAATCCAGGGTTGCCACGTCTGCCAGAAATGTCTGGAATTAGGTTAAAGTCTGGAAATGTCTGGAAAGTCTGGAAAACGTCTGGAATTGGCATCCCCGTCTAGAAAAGTCTGGAATTGGCATACATGTCTGGAAAAGAATAGAATTTGAAGGAAATAGTCCTGAATGAAGCCTAGTAAACTTTCTGGTAATAGGAAACTTTTATCCTGGCATTTGAAATTCCTAAAAAATTTCTGCTTGTTACGCTCGCAACCAAATCTTTAAATCTTGTTCATTCTTAAATTTCTCATTACGTTGTATTCCTCAATCTGGCCTTTCAAATGACGTTAAGGAAAGACTGAAAACCTTCCTAATGGATAAAATGTCTGGAAAATATTGGTTTATTTGTCAAAATATCTGGAAATTCTCTGATATTTTCAGTTGAAAAATCTGGAAAAACATGGCTTTTTAGACTAAAAGTCTGGAATTTTCGATTGGCTTCGATTAAGTTCGATTGATTCGGTAATCGAATTTTTCGATTGACATCCCCTGGTGTTTTCTAGAACTGGAGAACAAGTCAAGTTTGAGTTTTTTTGGATATTATTTATTACCGTGAGATAAGGTAACTTGCATCAGTGGAGGCTAAGATGCATAGCCCTCAAATATATGACCTGATACAGGGGTGATTAAAAGGGTCATTAAAATACAAAATTAAATCAAAACAAAAATGGTAGAGTAGAGCTGCAAGCAGAGCTGTGTAGTTCATTTGTTTTGAAATTTTGCTGCTTAGATTGCTGGTCAGTCATTTGAGGGCTATGCGTGTTGGCCTCCACTGATGCAAGTTATCCAATCTCACGGTAGTGCTCTCAATATTGGGCGGTATATATAGTATATATATTCCTTTGGATATTAATTATTATAGTGCTCAATATTGATTGTGGGCGGTTCCAGTATAGTCCCTCGTCTGGACCCCCCCTGTGGTGTGGACGACATGGATTTCCATCATAACAATCTTACTTTTGAAAAAATTCAGGATTTCCATAACATTCAAGAATCATGAGGAAAATCTTGGAATTTCTGATACTTAAGCTAAGCAATAAATAGAGCAAATTTTATATGGATTTTCCAATAAGGGGATGACCAAAAATAATCAGGAAAATCCTGCATTTTCTGGACTAGTGTAGGGGTTCAAGCAAAGATTTCTTGGTGAACCACATCTCTGTTTTTGATCTCAGCAAATATTTTTCATTTTCAACTGTCAATGAATTTCAATTACCGTGAGTGGTCCTAAATCCGACAGCCCTGCCTAAATCTGACCCCCAAATAACTGCTATGAAAAAGAATACAATGTTTACAAACATTCCTTCTAGTAGGGGGAATTTTGTTCGATTTTTTGGAATCGCTTGACTGTTTTGTTAGAAGCACTTGTTATACATTTTTGGAAAGCTAAGGGGTAGGGGAATCGAAATTAATATGTTTTCCAATTTTTTTTCGGACACTTTGGTGTGATTTTCGGACAAATATGACGGTCTCAGGCAAAAATCATAGGGTTAAAAATTAATGAAAATTGTAGCTCGAGAAAACGGAGACCTGTTGTATATTTTTGGAAAGCTCTCAAAAAATTAGGATTAGAGATATATTGCAAGTATAAGTGATTTCAGTACCTAACTCGAGATATTGAGCTTCAAAAAGCGCAAAAACTGGACAAAATAGCTGTTTCTGGCTGGGTTAAAATATCTCGAGTTAGGTACAGAACAAAACAGATAAATTTAAAACAGTCGAGTGATTTTACAAAATGCCCTCTACTATTCTCCAAGTTGAACAATAAACTATTGCAATAACTCTGGAAATAAAACATCTAACAAGATGACTATAATGTCAAGATTTCAATTATTAATGTGATCATAGTGTGATTTGTAAAAATAATTACCTCCATTATTATTCTTAAAGCGATTGCTCGTGTTTAAAACATTAACAATTTTGTAATAAAAAGTTATGTTTTGTATAAGATGCAATTATTGTTATTTGGTTCAATTGGTTCAGTGTATCAAATCTCTCAGTTTAGTTTTAACACTTTGATATCTTCATTGCGTCACAGCAAAAGGTTTGTTTTTATTTTAGTTTGTATCTTTGAAAGACCCCATCAGATTAAGGCAGGGCAGTTGGATTTAAGACCACTCACGGTAACTCACTCTCCTGCCCCCACACCCAGTATATCCATGAATTTGAGGTTCATCAGGGATCACACAACATCACACAGAAAATGTGAAAGTATCTTCAATACATTTCTCTAGAAAAGCGAAAGTAAGAGATAGTATATGAAGCAAAGTAAAGCGAGTTTATAAAGCAATAGATAAACGAATGAATAAAATTGCAAGGTATCAAGTTGATAAAGCAATAGATAAACAAATGAATAAAGTTGCCATAGTGCGGAAAGGGGTCTGATCCCCCTTCTTAAATGATCCCCCCTTCTTAAATGACCCCCCCCCCCTTCTTGCCATCCCCCAAATGCCTATTCCCTCAGGATTACATTACTTGGTATAGATTTAAATGTCTGTACAGCGTCAACCACCAAAGGTACATTAAAAATATCAATGGTACATAATTCATTTCTTGTTTAAATGTTAGTTGATTGTAAGGAATTTTCTTACCTTGTCTTTCGAGAAATGCCATTGTGAAATAGGTCAGCATTTCTTTCTGCATTATATGTTTGAAAAAACTGGCTCTTGAGCATCTAATCTTGATAATTTGATAATTGATATAAAGTGCTGACAAAAAGTCTTTTTACAGTCCTCCATGCAAATCGCTACCTTAATTCAAAAGGGGCCTAAGTCCAGGTACCCCCCAGTTCAAAAGGGGCCTAAGTCCATTTTTATGAAATTTGAGATCTTTAGTTTTTCTCAATCTCTGGCTCATTTGCTCTCTTTTGATGTACATAAAAAGTAGTTTTAAAGTTAAAAAGGTTCAAAACTTCATACTGAAGCTCTGATAAAAGTGATGTTTAATTCAAAAGAGGCCTAAGTCCATCATCTTTTTACAATTAAGGGCCTAAGTCCATCAACTTTTTACAATAAAAAGGCCTAAGTCCACCAAAATAAGTTTGTTAAGTTTTGAAGAGGCCTAAGTCCAATTGAATTGCAAATGGGCCTAAGTCCATGCATCCTAAAAAGTTTAATTGAGTTTTTTTTTATTTTACTGAGATTGTCTTTTCTCTTTATCTTGAATCTCGGTGTAAGTGGTTTTATTTTGGAGTGTCATATGTGCAAGTTTTGAACTCTAAAAGGCAGAAATTAACCCTCACACGTTTTTCAAAATTCATGTTTAATTCAAAAAAGGCCTAAGTCCACTCAGCAAGATTTACTAAGTTGCACCTGTTACATACAAAAATACATTCCTTTCAAACGAATGCCTTTTCATTGGAAAAACAACTTATAGCTATGGCTTTCAGAAAACATTTACTTCAAAGCTTTACCATCAAAAATGGTTTCAGAATCAAGGAAAAACTTTAATTGCAATTTTCTCAAAATGACCCAAATGGACTTAGGCCCCTTTTGAATTAAGGCTCACAGGACTTAGGCCCCTTTTGAATTAAGGTAGCGAAATCAACAATAATGGATAAATCAATTTGCACACCTTGTTTGAAAGGTTCGAAAATACCAAGTAGACATCTGCTGCTGAATTTGAAATTTCAATCAAGTTCATTGTCAAAAGAAATTATTAGCACTGGTTATAAGGTGCTTTATGAAGACACTTTAGGATTGATTGATTGTTTTCCTTCGACAAGTTGTGCTGTTGTGATTGCATTTGAAAATTTGATTGTCACTGAACTTGAATTAAAATCGAAATTACGTCAACTGATGAAATATTCCAAGAAGAAGGTTGTTTTATTTGAGATGTCATCAACTACTGAACAATATCTGAACACTTTGCAACAAAAGGTGATACGTGAAGATTGGGAACTGTCAATCCTTTTATTCACAAAACTGAACGAAGTAGTGCTTTTTTTAACTCAGTTAAGTCAACACCAAGACAATAGCTCCCTGTTTGGAAAACCTTCAGATAGACCTTCTCATAACGAATCTCTGCTTCAGATTGTGACTTCATTTCCTGGCATCGGAGAAAAGAAAGCTAAAGAATTGTTGAAAAGATTTGGAACTTTAAAAAATATTTTGGAAGCTCCTACGAAAGATTTAGCAGAAGTTGTTGGCGAGAAAACCTCTTTTTCTTTGAAAAATATCTAAAATTATGAAAGACTGTTGTACGTTTTTGTCTGATCTTTGATGAAGAACTTTTTGCATGTTATTTTCTTCATTTGTCTTTAGTGAGAATCAAATTATTAAATATCAAAATCACATTGGTTGATGAAAATGTATTTACTGGAAGCATCGCCAGACGAAACAACAGAAGTCTATTGCACCTGTTCTGGTAAGAAACTTTGAAGAACTTTGTGAATACTTTGTTAAAGAAAATTATTTAGGCTCTGGGTGCTGAAGATAAGAACATATCGACGTTTTATTCTTTCTTGGTAATCAAACCAAGTCTTCTCACATTTCCGTCACTATCTGTAACTTCAAATTTTCAAATACTTTTTGTGTCCAAATGTATGTAGACGTCCGAAAATGTCAATCTTAACTTAATTTCGCAGGATAAAAGATAGGATGGCTGGGTAGCAGTGCTCCTAGGTGCAGACCTGCCGGTATAGAACTGAAACAAATCAGTGAGTTCAGGGTTGAGTGGTGTATTTTTTTTATCCTTGTAGCTCTCCTTCAGTGTAGACATGTTCTACTTCAAAGAAAGTTCTGAAGAGTAGAATGTATTCTGTATTTTAGCGGCCACTTTGATCCATTACGAGCCAGTAGGACGTTTTTACGAGGCAGCCGTCAAACGTTTGCGTAATGAAAAATCCATATCATTGGAAGAAGAAGAAGGGGAAAATGAAAAAGAAGCCATTGAGAAAGATGAAGAATGCAAGGAACTGACGTTCGATGAAAAACAATACTTGTTGACGCTCGATTCTGCTGAGTGGAAGGTTTGTTGAAATTCTAAGTCAACATAGATTTCATATTAAAATTCATCATTTTCAAGGGTGATTTTATTATTTTCTTACTATCTAATCAATAAGGTCTAACCGAAAGCTAGAGTCGAATCTCCTAAAGTTTGAAGCTTCTAATTTCCCAATAAGTTGCGCGGCCCAAGTGGTTTTCATACAAACGCTGCATTGGGAGTAACATTTTCCACCAGAATTAATAATAATAATAATGTTTTACAGATTTCCAGGCCACCGTGCAAGCACATGGGCCTCTATAAATCGCTCATACATTGGTTGGTTATTACAAAGGTTAACTTCAAACAGATATGCAACAATAGTGACAATTTCAATCATACTCAAACATTTTCTCTTTCCAAGCTAGACCGAGGTTTTCTTTAAACTCTTGTATTGTAGATGATTTAACTACTTTTTCAGGTAGGCTATTCCACTGTTGAATGCCCCGATAGTAAAGGGAGTTGCTCTGGGGTCCACGGACACCATCGTTCCCGAAAATTCTTACCAGTTCAGAATTATGTGTTCTCATTGGTCTTATTCGTTGGTTAAATTTCTTAGGAACACACGATTTTTCATAGTGATTTAAATGTTTAAAGATCTCAACCATATCACTTACCGCACGCCTATATTTTAGACTTGGGATTCCAATTCTTTGTAGTCTGCTTTCATAACATAGTCGTCCACATGTTTCAACCGTTTTTGTAGCGCGCCGCTGAACACCTATAAGTTTTTTGTGTTTTTTCAGTTTCGGTGACCAAATGACTTGGGCATATTCTAGGTGGGGCCTGACAAATGTTATGTAAAGTTTACGGAATAATTCAGGAGTGAGATACGTGAAGGTTCTTCTAATTAGACCAGCCATTGAGTTTGCCTTTTTTACTTGGTTTGATATATGTTCGTCGAATGAGAGATTTTGGTCAAAGATAACTCCGAGATCCTTTTCGAATTGTACATGTTTCAGTAAATTTCCTCCGAGTGTGTATTGATGTACATGTTTAATTATATTCGGCTTACCTAACGTTAGTACATGACATTTGTTGGGATGAAATTTTAAAAGCCACGTATTTGACCATTGCTGTAGTCGATCGATGTCCTCCTGGATTATAAGTGCATCTTCAATTGATTCTACTTTATTGACAAGTTTAGTGTCGTCAGCAAATAGAAAGAGTTGTGATTTAATTGAATCCGGTAAATCGTTGATTGGGTAGGCCCTAGGACACTACCTTGGGGTACTCCACTAAGAACTAATTGTTTTTCGGATTCAACTCCATTTACTTTAGCTATCTGAAATCGATCCTTCAGGAAGTATCTGATCCATTCAAGCAACTTATTTCTTATTCCGTAGGCTTCTAATTTGATTAAGAGTCTTTGGTGGGGAACTGAGTCGAATGCCTTTGCAAAGTCAAAGTATACTGCGTCAACAGTTTTACCGTTAGCAATGTCTTCGGTACACACATCTAGATAGTTTAGCAGTTGTGTTACTGTTGATCGGTGATTGATAAAACCATGTTGCTTGTTAGAAAGTAGTTTCTCTTGCTCTAGTGGACATATGTGTTTTAAGAATCTTTTCCATCATTCGACACACAATGGATGTCAGGCTAATCGGACGGTAGTTTTCAGCTATATTTTTGTTTCCTTTTTTGTAAACAGGTGATACATTAGCATGCTTCCAGTCGTTTGGGAGACAACTTTCGTTGAGAGATTTTGTCATTATAAGGAAAAGCGGTTCTGCAATATATTCAGCGAGCTCCTTGAGCATCCTTGGGTGTTAATCTGGCCCCATGGATTTGTTTGGATTTAACGCCTTGAGTTCCTTTTTTATAGTTTCAGTTAGTATATTTATCTCTACTTCTTTATCCGTCCTGGAATGGAATTCAGGGAGTTGTTCAAGTGGCTCAGGTGTAAAGACACTACAGAATTGGCTCTGGAGTATGTTGGCTTTACTTTTGTCATCATATTTGATCGAATTTTCATTATTAGGGTTTTCGAGGAGAGGATGTATTCCCGTTCTTGCTTTCAGATTGCTACGTACATATTTCCAGAATCTTTTTGGATTTGTTTTTGATTGTTCGCTGATCTTTTTTTCGAACTCTCTCTTGGAGCGAGTCAGGGCTCTATTAGCGGCGTTGCGCCATCTTACGTACTCCCTTCTACGTCTCTCAGTGTCGTCGTTTTGAAGTGAGATGATCCATTTTCTATGCGCCGATCTAAGGGATGCTTCCCTTTCCTCCTTTGATTTGACAGGTCGTTCTTATTGTGGGTAACTGTAAAAAAAATAACACTTTTAGAAAGAAAGCGCTTAAATTTTTAGGCCTTCATTTTTTCTTGCTTGGGATAAGTTGAAGATTGACATCTAACCTTCGGTTTAAAACTAAGTACCAAATCCTTTATTTAACTGAAGAAAAATACTAAATAATCGACTAATCAAGTTTAAAGGCTTCAGTTATTTTTTTAATTTTACATAGATTATATCAGTATATCTTGACAGTATTTCAAGCTTTAATTCGTAAATATTTTTGGTTTTACGCATGATTTTTCGTTTTGTTTGCAGAAACAAGACCACTACAGGGTATTGAGAATTCCACATTTACGAGCAAAAGCGACAGACGATGATATCAAACGAGCGTGTAAGTTTCGATGGTTTCTTCCTTTTCGAAAAGTATTTTTATTAATTCGCCCTCAAAGTTTATATGACTGTCTCCCTAAGGCAGTCTAAAGTCTTGATGATACGAGTTATTTATTTGGTTAGTTAAGTGGCTCGTTTCAATACTGGATGTGAGTACACAAAGTTGTTTCATCAAGTGAACACTATATTGATTTGAGTTTTCTCCGGAATTTTCAGATCGAAGAATGGTTTTGAAATACCATCCAGACAAAAGGAAAGCTGAAGGTGCTTTGGACATCCCAAAAGAAGTCAATCTTCACGAGTACTTCACGTGTATCACAAAAGCATTCGAACAGCTTTCCACACTGGAAGGGCGGCAGGCGTTCGACAGTGTGGATCCCACCTTTGACGAGACAACACCCTCGACGTATAGTTCTTCAAAACAAGATTTCTTCAGAACGTTCCAAGCTGTCTTTGAACGAAATTCTAGGTGGGTATTTTTAGCACTTCCACTTTACTAGACTTAAACTCAAGACTCGTATAGATTGGCAGGGTTGTAACTTCAATTTTAACATCAAAATTATTGATGATTAAACAAACTTCAAAGTAAGCCTTCTTCGAATATGATTTAACCTACTAAGATAAGAAAATATGAAGCTTGTCATAATAGTGGTGTGTCAATTTATTGTTCGTTGTATTTCCAGGTGGTCAAACGAACAACCAGCTCCTCTGTTAGGAGATATGGATGAAAGCATTGATGACGTCAACAACTTTTACACTTTCTGGTAAGTTCCAATTTTGAAATTCGTTTACGTTACTGGTTATTCGGTTCGACTTGGGGACTTTTCAGCTTTTCTAAGGGATGTTGTAACAGCTTTTCTAAGGGATGTTGTAACAGCTCTTATTTTCTTTCAGGTTCGAGTTTTCATCGTGGAGAAACTACTCTTATGAAGATGAAGAAGAAACAGACAAAGCTGAAAGGTTACATTAACAGTGCTTTACATTTTAAGTGTTCTCCTTTTCATTTGCTGTTTCTGTTGTATAGAGAGTGAAGGATATGGACTCTAAAAACCCGTTCCTAATAAAAGATTCTCTCTTTAACGATATCATATATTAAAAGAACTTGAAAATAAATCCAAAATCCTCATGTGATCTTTCCTTATAAACAACCCTTCAACAACAATTTGATATTTAATTCTTACTCATTTTTCAGTCGTGAAGAAAGACGCTGGATGGAGCGAGAAAACAAATCCAAAAGAACCAAACGAAAAAAGGAAGAAATGAAACGAATCAAAAATTTCGTCGGTATGCCTAAAACTGTATGCTCTTCAAATTGAGGTCTTTCTTTATATGTACTTGGTAATTTTCTTATAAACAGTTAGGAATTTAGGAGGATCAAAATCAAGCTTAACCCATTATTAAGTGCCACTGCAATCATAGGAGATCGCTCAATTTCTTTGGTTCTTTACTGGTAGGTCTGGACCTGACGTCGCCCTGCTTTGAGTCGAGTCGAGATTAGCATTTTTCTCTTAGTTGGGGTGAATGCGTGCATTTGAGTGTGGAGTGATGGCACTCAATAGCTTACTTTACTTTGTTGTGTTGTTTTAGAACTGGCCTATCAGAATGACCCTCGAATAAAGAAGCATCGGGATGATGAAAAGAAGAGAAAAGAACAGAAGAAAAAAGCGCGCGAAGATGCTGCTGCTGAAGAAAAAAGGGTAAGCTGCATGACTGTTTTGCTTTTTTGTTTTGTTCAACTCACCAACATCCATTTCTTCCGTTCATTACTTAACAACGGGTTTTAGAATTTCTTTTTTCACAACCTCATTACCTCATTAGTAAAACTGAAATACTTACATTGAGTCGTCATTTTCATTTTCTGTCATAAACTCACATAGAGGTGTATTTCAACTTTCAACTTTTTTGCTGATGAAGTCACGTAAAGATAACGAAAGTTTCTACATAAGCATTTGCTTCATTGTCAGTTCTATCAACTTTAAACTTTAGCCAACCCCTAACCCAACCCTACCACTCAGTCAAACTTCTACTGTTCTTTCGAAATGTCTTTCTTTCCATAGAAACGCCAAGAGCAACTAGAAACTGTTTTGGAATATCTATCTTTCTTTCCATAGAAACGCCAAGAGCAACTAGAAACTGTTTTGGAATATCTATCTTTCTTTCCATAGAAACGCCAAGAGCAACTAGAAACTGTTTTGGAATATCTATCTTTCTTTCCATAGAAACGCCAAGAGCAACTAGAAAACTGTTTTGGAATATCTATCTTTCTTTCCATAGAAACGCCAAGAGCAACTAGAAACTGTTTTGAAATGTCTATCTTTGTTTCCATAGAAACGCCAAGAGCAACTGGAAACTGTTTTGGAATATCTATCTTTCTTTCCATAGAAACGCCAAGAGCAACTAGAAACTGTTTTGGAATATCTATCTTTCTTTCCATAGAAACGCCAAGAGCAACTAGAAACTGTTTTGGAATATCTATCTTTCTTTCCATAGAAACGCCAAGAGCAACTAGAAACTGTTTTGGAATATCTATCTTTCTTTCCATAGAAACGCCAAGAGCAACTGGAAACTGTTTTGAAATATCTATCTTTCTTTCCATAGAAACGCCAAGAGCAACTAGAAACTGTTTTGGAATATCTATTTTCTTTCCATAGAAACGCCAAGAGCAACTAGAAACTGTTTTGGAATATCTATCTTTCTTTCCATAGAAACGCCAAGAGCAACTAGAAACTGTTTTGGAATATCTATCTTTCTTTCCATAGAAACGCCAAGAGCAACTGGAAACTGTTTTGAAATGTCTATCTTTGTTTCCATAGAAACGCCAAGAGCAACTGGAAACTGTTTTGGAATATCTATCTTTCTTTCCATAGAAACGCCAAGAGCAACTAGAAACTGTTTTGGAATATCTATCTTTCTTTCCATAGAAACGCCAAGAGCAACTAGAAACTGTTTTGGAATATCTATCTTTCTTTCCATAGAAACGCCAAGAGCAACTAGAAACTGTTTTGGAATATCTATCTTTCTTTCCATAGAAACGCCAAGAGCAACTGGAAACTGTTTTGAAATATCTATCTTTCTTTCCATAGAAACGCCAAGAGCAACTAGAAACTGTTTTGGAATATCTATCTTTCTTTCCATAGAAACGCCAAGAGCAACTAGAAACTGTTTTGGAAATATCTATCTTTCTTTCCATAGAAACGCCAAGAGCAACTGGAAACTGTTTTGAAATATCTATCTTTCTTTCCATAGAAACGCCAAGAGCAACTAGAAACTGTTTTGGAATATCTATCTTTCTTTCCATAGAAACGCCAAGAGCAACTAGAAACTGTTTTGGAATATCTATCTTTCTTTCCATAGAAACGCCAAGAGCAACTAGAAACTGTTTTGGAATATCTATCTTTCTTTCCATAGAAACGCCAAGAGCAACTAGAAACTGTTTTGGAATATCTATCTTTCTTTCCATAGAAACGCCAAGAGCAACTAGAAACTGTTTTGGAATATCTATCTTTCTTTCCATAGAAACGCCAAGAGCAACTAGAAACTGTTTTGGAATATCTATCTTTCTTTCCATAGAAACGCCAAGAGCAACTGGAAACTGTTTTGGAATATCTATCTTTCTTTCCATAGAAACGCCAAGAGCAACTAGAAACTGTTTTGGAATATCTATCTTTCTTTCCATAGAAACGCCAAGAGCAACTAGAAACTGTTTTGGAATATCTATCTTTCTTTCCATAGAAACGCCAAGAGCAACTAGAAACTGTTTTGGAATATCTATCTTTCTTTCCATAGAAACGCCAAGAGCAACTAGAAACTGTTTTGGAATATCTATCTTTCTTTCCATAGAAACGCCAAGAGCAACTGGAAACTGTTTTGAAATATCTATCTTTCTTTCCATAGAAACGCCAAGAGCAACTAGAAACTGTTTTGGAATATCTATCTTTCTTTCCATAGAAACGCCAAGAGCAACTAGAAACTGTTTTGGAATATCTATCTTTCTTTCCATAGAAACGCCAAGAGCAACTAGAAACTGTTTTGGAATATCTATCTTTCTTTCCATAGAAACGCCAAGAGCAACTAGAAACTGTTTTGGAATATCTATCTTTCTTTCCATAGAAACGCCAAGAGCAACTGGAAACTGTTTTGAAATGTCTATCTTTGTTTCCATAGAAACGCCAAGAGCAACTGGAAACTGTTTTGGAATATCTATCTTTCTTTCCATAGAAACGCCAAGAGCAACTAGAAACTGTTTTGGAATATCTATCTTTCTTTCCATAGAAACGCCAAGAGCAACTAGAAACTGTTTTGGAATATCTATCTTTCTTTCCATAGAAACGCCAAGAGCAACTAGAAACTTTTTGGAATATCTATCTTTCTTTCCATAGAAACGCCAAGAGCAACTGGAAACTGTTTTGAAATATCTATCTTTCTTTCCATAGAAACGCCAAGAGCAACTAGAAACTGTTTTGGAATATCTATCTTTCTTTCCATAGAAACGCCAAGAGCAACTAGAAACTGTTTTGGAATATCTATCTTTCTTTCCATAGAAACGCCAAGAGCAACTAGAAACTGTTTTGGAATATCTATCTTTCTTTCCATAGAAACGCCAAGAGCAACTAGAAACTGTTTTGGAATATCTATCTTTCTTTCCATAGAAACGCCAAGAGCAACTAGAAACTGTTTTGAATATCTATCTTTCTTTCCATAGAAACGCCAAGAGCAACTAGAAACTGTTTTGGAATATCTATCTTTCTTTCCATAGAAACGCCAGAGCAACTGGAAACTGTTTTGGAATATCTATCTTTCTTTCCATAGAAACGCCAAGAGCAACTGGAAACTGTTTTGAAATATCTATCTTTCTTTCCATAGAAATGCCAAGAGCAACTAGAAACTGTTTTGGAATATCTATCTTTCTTTCCATAGAAACGCCAAGAGCAACTAGAAACTGTTTTGGAATATCTATCTTTCTTTCCATAGAAACGCCAAGAGCAACTGGAAACTGAACGAAAACTTCTACTGTTGTTTTGAAATATCTATCTTTCTTTCCATAGAAACGCCAAGAGCAACTGGAAACTGTTTTGGAATATCTATCTTTCTTTCCATAGAAACGCCAAGAGCAACTAGAAACTGTTTTGGAATATCTATCTTTCTTTCCATAGAAACGCCAAGAGCAACTAGAAACTGTTTTGGAATATCTATCTTTCTTTCCATAGAAACGCCAAGAGCAACTGGAAACTGAACGAAAACTTCTACTGTTCTTTCGAAATATCTTTCTTTCCATAGAAACGCCAAGAGCAACTAGAAACTGTTTTGGAATATCTATCTTTCTTTCCATAGAACGCCAAGAGCAACTGGAAACTGTTTTGGAATATCTATCTTTCTTTCCATAGAAACGCCAAGAGCAACTAGAAACTGTTTTGGAATATCTATCTTTCTTTCCATAGAAACGCCAAGAGCAACTGGAAACTGTTTTGGAATATCTATCTTTCTTTCCATAGAAACGCCAAGAGCAACTAGAACTGTTTTGGAATATCTATCTTTCTTTCCATAGAAACGCCAAGAGCAACTAGAAACTGTTTTGGAATATCTATCTTTCTTTCCATAGAAACGCCAAGAGCAACTAGAAACTGTTTTGGAATATCTATCTTTCTTTCCATAGAAACGCCAAGAGCAACTAGAAACTGTTTTGGAATATCTATCTTTCTTTCCATAGAAACGCCAAGAGCAACTAGAAACTGTTTTGGAATATCTTTCTTTCTTTCCATAGAAACGCCAAGAGCAACTAGAAACTGTTTTGGAATATCTATCTTTCTTTCCATAGAAACGCCAAGAGCAACTGGAAACTGAACGAAAACTTCTACTGTTCTTTCGAAATATCTTTCTTTCCATAGAAACGCCAAGAGCAACTAGAAACTGTTTTGGAATATCTATCTTTCTTTCCATAGAAACGCCAAGAGCAACTAGAAACTGTTTTGAAATGTCTATCTTTCTTTCCATAGAAACGCCAAGAGCAACTAGAAACTGTTTTGGAATATCTATCTTTCTTTCCATAGAAACGCCAAGAGCAACTAGAAACTGTTTTGGAATATCTATCTTTCTTTCCATAGAAACGCCAAGAGCAACTGGAAACTGAACGAAAACTTCTACTGTCGTTTCGAAATATCTATCTTTCTTTCCATTGAAACGCCAAGAGCAACTAGAAACTGTTTTGGAATATCTATCTTTCTTTCCATAGAAACGCCAAGAGCAACTAGAAAACTGTTTTGGAATATCTATCTTTCTTTCCATAGAAACGCCAAGAGCAACTAGAAACTGTTTTGGAATATCTATTTTTCTTTCCATAGAAACGCCAAGAGCAACTGGAAACTGAACGAAAACTTCTACTGTTCTTTCGAAATATCTTTCTTTCCATAGAAACGCCAAGAGCAACTAGAAACTGTTTTGGAATATCTATCTTTCTTTCCATAGAAACGCCAAGAGCAACTGGAAACTGTTTTGGAATATCTATCTTTCTTTCCATAGAAACGCCAAGAGCAACTAGAAACTGTTTTTGAATATCTATCTTTCTTTCCATAGAAACGCCAAGAGCAACTAGAAACTGTTTTGGAATATCTATCTTTCTTTCCATAGAAACGCCAAGAGCAACTAGAAAACTGTTTTGGAATATCTATCTTTCTTTCCATAGAAACGCCAAGAGCAACTAGAAACTGTTTTGGAATATCTATCTTTCTTTCCATAGAAACGCCAAGAGCAACTAGAAACTGTTTTGGAATATCTATCTTTCTTTCCATAGAAACGCCAAGAGCAACTAGAAACTGTTTTGGAATATCTATCTTTGTTTCCATAGAAACGCCAAGAGCAACTAGAAACTGTTTTGGAATATCTATCTTTCTTTCCATAGAAACGCCAAGAGCAACTAGAAACTGTTTTGGAATATCTATCTTTCTTTCCATAGAAACGCCAAGAGCAACTGGAAACTGTTTTGGAATATCTATCTTTCTTTCCATAGAAACGCCAAGAGCAACTGGAAACTGTTTTGGAATATCTATCTTTCTTTCCATAGAAACGCCAAGAGCAACTGAAATATCTATCTTTCTTTCCATAGAAACGCCAAGAGCAACTGGAAACTGTTTTGGAATATCTATCTTTCTTTCCATAGAAACGCCAAGAGCAACTGAAATATCTATCTTTCTTTCCATAGAAACGCCAAGAGCAACTAGAAACTGTTTTGGAATATCTATCTTTCTTTCCATAGAAACGCCAAGAGCAACTGGAAACTGTTTTGGAATATCTATCTTTCTTTCCATAGAAACGCCAAGAGCAACTAGAAACTGTTTTGAAATGTCTATCTTTCTTTCCATAGAAACGCCAAGAGCAACTGAAATATCTATCTTTCTTTCCATAGAAACGCCAAGAGCAACTAGAAACTGTTTTGAAATGTCTATCTTTCTTTCCATAGAAACGCCAAGAGCAACTGAAATATCTATCTTTCTTTCCATAGAAACGGCAAGAGCAACTAGAAACTGTTTTGGAATATCTATCTTTCTTTCCATAGAAACGCCAAGAGCAACTAGAAACTGTTTTGGAATATCTATCTTTCTTTCCATAGAAACGCCAAGAGCAACTGGAAACTGTTTTGAAATATCTATCTTTCTTTCCATAGAAACGCCAAGAGCAACTGGAAACTGAACGAAAACAGAAAGAACAAGCAGAACTGGAAGCTAAAGAAAAAGTATTCACTTTCTAACTTTTCTTAATGACTGGAAGGCCGAAATTCGTGATGTCAACGACATTAGAGTTAACATTTTTAGCAGAATACTGGAATACTGCAAGAGCGATTACAGGCGATTACACACTACAAGAGTATCTGCTATTTGTCTAACATTTTATCACTTTGCGATTATTCCAGGCTCAAAAAGAGAAGAAAGAAAAAGATAAAATGAAGAAAGCGGCCGCTCGTGATCGGAAAGCTATTCGACAGTTCGTCAAGGTGAGTTTGTAATTTGTTTGACAACTTCTCTTGTTAAATTCATTGATAACTAAAATATACTGTAAATCTCATAAGTGGTAAGAGAAGTAATTTTCAATTTCTTCTTAGGCTTACGAAAGAACTGCTAGTCTTTTATTTACGTCCTTTTGTTGTTTTTTTTTCACAGTGTGAAAATCACTTTGGACTAGATAAAGATGAGCTGACGTCACTCGAACGCTTAGAAAAATCACTGGAGAATTTGTCAATAGAAGAGTAAGGGGTTTTAACACTGTCCTCATTTGTTCATCTGTCTCGATATCCCATAGAGAGTAAGGAGTCATTCAACTTTTTTGACTCATTTAACTCGATAGCCTTCATTCTTTAGCTTGCAGACACTGAAAGGCCTGGTGGACAAAAAAGACAAACAATCTTTCAAAAAATCTTACTCCGAAATGGTGAGTTATTGCAGCTTACACTTTAACTTGTCGGAAAATTTTGATAGAAGATTAAATGCTTAAAAAGGTGTGCAATGAATTTAGATTTTCGGTGCAGTATTCAAAAAATATTTGCTTATTCCTCAGTCAGGTGAAGTTTTGAAGAAACTCAAAGCCGTCGAAGACGAACGAAAACAAAGCGGTAAAGAAACTTAATTAAACTCTCTATTTTTCTTTTGTTTTGAATTGATGCCGTAGCAGTTAGAGCATCCAGCTACGTAGTGCAAGGTTGTGGATAAAGAGTAAGAGAAATTTACTGAATAAATTATGTTTCTTTTTAAAGAAATCAAAAAAACACAGAACGCGAAACAAAGCCAATCTTCACAGAGTAGTTCTGAGAACAAATGGTCAGAATTGGAGCTTCAATTGTTGGTCAAAGCGACCACTTTGTATCCGATTGGAACAGCTTCACGATGGGACGTTATTGCAGACTACATCAACGAACATGGACAAAATGAAGGCAATACCAAGAATTCAAAGCAAGTCATCAATAAAGTGAAAAGTCTCAAAAAGCAAGGTAAGGCTCTTTCGTTATCCTTACTCAAATTTAGTTTAGAAAAAGTCTTTGAGAGCTGAGCCGGCATTCGTGACAGAAACGGTCAGACAGATCTGGAGGGTGGTATGAGCTGTTGGAAGTTAAAATATTTATTGGCCAGGTGAACGATGGCTTTGATTTATCTGGTTTTAAACTATTCCAACTACCAGAGCTTAGCGAAATCCAGAAAAATATTGAATATGTATCTAATTTGTCCATTTTCCGTCTGAGATGAAGAATTTTGCTTTGACCATATTATTTCATAACTTCAGATGCGAAACTAAAGGAAGAGGTGAACCAAAAAGCGTTCAGTGCTTTAGAGAAAACGACGAACGCCAAACAAAATGCAAAGTCAGCACAAAATATACAATCCGACGCCACGGTCAACAACGACAAAATTGGCGGTATGTTTACTTGTTGTTTTTTTTATTGAACGTTGATACATAATGTGAGGCGTTGATATATAAAGTATTATGCTAATAATATAATCCTCATGTAATCCTCATAACATATGCCAAATTTCATGACTTGTATACGTATTTCAATCGTCTTTGAAATTGAATATCTATTGATTGAACAGAGAATTTAACTCTTTTTGGACCTACCACCGGTGTTCCTATAAATTAACCCCTGTCCGTTCGTCCATCCGTCCGTCCGTCTGTTACCAGCTTTTCTCAGGATTGGCTCATTAGTTTTTTTTTGATTTTTGGCACAATTATGCAAAATGGCAATGCCCAGAACGTGACGGAGCCCGATTTTTGAGGAAAAAATTTATTTGGGCTAACGGATTTTCGTATTTTGGGGAAATTACCTTTACCCAAATAAGTAAGAAAATATAGCTTTTCTCAATGTTGACTCATTATTTTTTTCGGATTTTTTGCACAATGATGCAAAATGGCAATGCCTAAAATGTGACGGAGCTAGATTTTCGAAAAAAAAATATATTTGGGCAAATTTGTGCCAAAAACTGCCTAAAAATAGGGTTTTTTGGGCCTGAATAGTTTAAGTGATTTTCGTATTTGGGGAAATTCCTTTTTACCATTTTATAATATTCAACACACAAGCTTTATTTTTCCATTCTGAATTTCTGTACAATTATTGTCACTTTTTTCTTATTTCATCTGATGTTAATCATTAGGTAAGTCCATTCAGCATGTTGCTTGTTTCAATTATTCTAAGCCCAGTTTAGATAATGAGTTTTGAGGATTTTACCTTATCTTATTTTTTACCTTTATAACAAATCTGTCTGCTTTTTTGGACACAGTGTATGTCACCGTAAATAAATGGCAGTAGAATCGAAAAATTACAATTTGAGTTGTTTTTGAGTTTTGGGCACATTTACATACACGTAGTTCCTACTCGAAAAAGAAATTTTGCCTCAGAACGAATTTCTGCTGGATCTAAAATTGTTCTAAAAGCAGAGGGGAATACACTAGGTGCGTAATAAGTCTTTCCTGCATTCTTGTTATTTATCTGTAGAAAAGTTCCGTGACGTGAACGAAGGATAGAGGGGATTTGTTCGTTTTCGTGATCTATTTATCGATGCTTAACCTCGCTTTTCTTTTCTTGTAGGTCCTGAACAAGCAGCCAAACCATGGAGCTCCGATGAACAGAGGGTGAGGGCAGAAACTATTTATTTAAACTGTTGTTTTTGGATAAAATTCTCAAAATTGTGATATGTAGCTTTGAGTTGAAGTTTAAGCGGGTTCCCTACTCGCCGAGAGGATGTCTCACACACTTTTTATGTTTCAAGTTCCAAAATGACTGATTCTATTCGAAACACCCCACCTCTACTTTCAGTTATTAGAACAAGCTTTGAAAACATACGACGCCAAAACGCCCGAACGTTGGGAGAAAATTGCGCTCGCTGTACCATCAAGGACGAAAAAAGAATGTATGAAAAGATACAAGGTGAGAAAAGATAGCTTTTTATCATACAATCACCCTACCAATCTGTCCCGCATTTTAAAGGAGTATAGTATACGGCTTTTGAAAGTAATCCCAAAAATCAACTTCAAAATCCGGTAATGTTAACTAAAAGGCGGCAACTCCGACCTCCGCTATTGCCATGACTCAAAATAATTTCCACCTCATTGTATTTTAATCATCCATCATCAAATTTCATGCGAAAGGACCCCCTCCTTCAAAAAAAAAAAGTTTGTTTCTTAACAATTTCAGAAGTCTTTTTGACTAGATAATTTCGCAAGCTAAGCCATTCGCAAAATTTTTCGTATTTCGCGGGAATTTAATTTTACGAATCATGAGAGTTATAAATTTTCCTGTTTTCGATTATAAAGTGTAGAATGGGCTCTTCCAGAAAAAAACCATTCATGGGGGGTGGAGGATATATTGTCCAGGGGTAGTGAAAAAAACCTGAAAAACTGCCATGTCCATGGGGTGAATCTACGATGTCCAGGGGTAATTATTTGTGTCCAGGGGGTCAATTTGATGCTTGTCCGGGGGTGAAACACGTGTCCAGGGGGTGAAAAATCGAAATGTCCAGGGGTAGATCAAAGACAAAATAATATATCCTCCACCCCCCATGAACGAATTTTTTCTGGAAGAGCCCAATGTTTGAAAATTTATGATCAATAATGATTTTTCTTTAAAAAATCTCAAAAATTTATGATCAATAATGATTTTTCTTTAAAAAATCTCAAAAATTTATGATCAATAATGATTTTTCTTTAAAAAATCTCAAAAATGTATAAACCGTACGGGTGGCTCCAACATTTTCTAGTACAGTACCAACATTTTTCTTTGTTTTCAAGCGCCTTCAGAGTTTTACCGCGCGCGTAAGAAAATTATGAACAGCTGTTATCAGATTATTGAACCTTTTTCTTCGTTTTCAGGAACTGGTAGAGATGATTAAAGCTAAGAAGAAGGCTGCAGCTCAAGGATGAGAAATCCTCTCTTTTGTAGTTTTTATAATATTCCAATTACTGTTTATTTTTATAAAAAATATCTACAATTCTAAACTAAATTGTACTCGTGATTAATGTGTCAGCCTTGAAAATTTTTCCGGTTGAATGAGATTTTGGATTAAAGCAATTTAAATTAAAGCAGAGAAAAATATTTTCCAAATTTTATGTTGATATCACCCTGTCACAATTCTTTCTGAGGTATGGAGATTTCCCCGGAGATTTCAAGCAAGAATACTGCTGGGCTGGGCTAAAGACACACTATGGATACATTTTTTATTTTAGAGCCATGGCTTGTTACTTGTTTTTACATGAATCTGCTACGTGGGGATTTGTTTACAGGGTGTCCCGAAAAAATGTCCAGCAAAATCTTCCACGTAGTACGTACGCACTATAATGTCGAAAATCAAGTACCCCTGTACGCAAATGGCTTTACCCCCTTGGTTAGTACTCTTAGGTTCCAAATAAACGGGGGGGGGGTTGGAAAATTTTCTAGATTTTAATAAATGGGGGGGGCTAATTGCCGGGGGGTTGGAAATTGTACTTCTGAAACCCAAAAATAAGGTAAAATTAGGCTAAAATCAGGCTATTTAGAGCAAAATGAGGGGCCTTCTCTATGACAGCTGAAAATATTCTTAGAGATTAATAAACGGGGGGGTCCTAGTAAGGTCTGTGGGGTTGGAAAATTTTCGAAAAATTAACAAGCGGGGGGTGTTTATTTGGAACCTAAGAGTACGTACCTTTTTCATTCACCCCCCCCCCCCCCACAAGGCTGAAAAACATTTCATTTCTAATTGCCAGACCACGGTCGGACCTATTTTTCTTTTAGGAAACTCAATGTTTAGGAACTTTTTTTTCTCCTTGGAGGATGAGTATAAAAAGCGTAAAAGTTGTCCCCTTTTTCTTTTAGAGAGAGAAACAGCTGATATTTCGTAAGGAACAAGCGAACAATAATTCTCTATTTATTCTCTTTCAAACGATTTTACAAGCGAAAAAGGCTTTTCTGCGTACGTACATTTCTTTCGACCCCCCCCCCACCCCCCGGTACGCAAGCATACGCTCTTGAGAAGACACCCCCTTCCCCTCGTACTATGTGGACGGCCCCTAAGAACATAAAAAATATTGATCTGATTTTTCGGCTAGAGTATAAAGTTTCGGTAAAACTTTTGGTCGGGGACAACAAAAGATTTAGTCATTACAATACTATCCATTTGAATAATGAGATTTCCATTTATTTATCTCTAAGTCTCTTTGTTTCTATAGATTGTGCTTGATCAACACTTTCTACTCTTTTGGTTAGATGTCGGGTGACTCGAGTAATACATAGGGCTTGCCTACTCGTGGCCGCACCTACCATTCGACAGAAAATGACTGAACACGAATGACGTCGATGACGTCATAATAAAAACTAAAAATTGAATTTCTCGAGAATGGTTTATCCAATTGTCCACTAAAGTCGATCATTTGAAAGTTTTTATGACGTCATTATCAGTTTTTGCGGTTTTTTGCGAAAATCAGTGAAAAAGTAATTAGGTTACACATCAGGTTAGAAACTACATCATAATACCCTTCATGTTCAGTCATTTGTTTGGTCGTTTTCTGTCGGCTTGAGAGACTTTTTCCTAAATTTTGGTCCAAATTTTGGTTTGATTTTCACCAAATTTTGGTCAAAATTTTTGGAAATCGTGACCCTTTGAGAGAGAAATTTATTTTCGTGATTTTGGGACCCTTTCAGAGACTAACTTTTGAATTTGTACCCCTTTGAGAGACTTTTGAGGAATGAGAAAAGGTACCCTTATGGCTCGCACATACCCGGCACCCATTTTGCCTACGGGGGTCACTGAACTCTGTAATATTTATAGAAAAAAGTTATTGGATTTTTTGTGAAGCTAATTGGAACAAAAATTAGCGGATTTTTACTGCAAGAAGGAGCCTTCCACTTTTATACAGGGAGGTAACGTAAAAACGAGAAAATCCGGGGGTAAAAAGTATAAAATCACAATTAAAATTCAGGATTTCGATATTGAATGTCCATTTTGATTCATTTCGGTGCTAAAAATGGTGTCTCGTGATACTGAATCTAAAAGTTTACAATTTTTCAAATTTGTGGCTCAAAAATTAAGAAATTTCAATTTTAAGGCAACTGATGACGTCATAAAATTGTTTTTTGCAATAACTCTTGATATACTTTGATTGCAAAGCTAAAATTTTGCACACTGAAAGGTATTGTGGTAAACTAGAGTTTGAAATTTTTTTTTTTAAAGAAAATCGATGACGTCAGCATTTTATTGAAAAAATTCGATTTTTGCTTATTCCTGCTGACATCAGCAGAAAAAGGGGAAATTTTTTATTTAAAAATTTTCTTTACCTGAATATCTTTCAGTGTGCCAAATCTTATTGCCTAAAGTGCCTAACTTACCGGAGATGTGTCAATCTAATCACTGTAGAAAGAATCAAAGATGAAGAGCAAATACTACCTTATTAATGTCTAGCAGACTGTATCAGTATGCAGTTTACTATTTGCGAATATTCCCCAGAAACCTCCAAGTGTAATTGAAGTGGAGTTTCTTTCGAAAGAAATCTTTTACATGATATCCCCAAATGTATAACAGTAATTACTAAACTTTTAATTATGGAAATGTCACTTTAATTGAATCGAAATAATAGACAGACTTTATGTTATGATTCTCTATCACATTCACAACCTCGTTCCCTGCGCATTATCAGCTTTTTGATGCTTACTGATAGCGCTAGATAATACCCTGGCATTGGCTGGTTTTCGAACGCGTAAGATTACGTAGTTCAAAAACAAAACGTCAGATTTCATTCTCATTGCTCTCAAAAAATTAGGATTAGAGATATATTGCAAGTATAGGTGATTTCAGTACCTAACTCGAGATATTGAGCTTCAAAAAGCGCAAAAACTGGACAAAATAGCTGTTTCTGGCTGAAAAACACGGTTTTCAAGGGTTAATATCTTGAGTTAGGTACAGAAATCACCTATACTTGCAATATATCTCTAATCAACGGATTAGAATAGGTGGATTAACTTCTCTCGTTGCTCCCAAGAGAGATCCATTGTCTTCTCATTGTTACAAGAAAAATCTGTAAATGACTCTGCGCACTCCTCGTTTAGTTTTTTCATTGTTTTTATAAGAACAATTTTCCAATTTATACAGTTTCGAAAACGAATTTGTCCTATGATTCGATCAATTTTGATGATTTTGCAAATATTTTAAATCCTGCACTTAAGTTTTAGCATCAACAAACGCTAGACCAGTTTTAATGTAAATTTTTAATCTTTTGTCAATGGCAATCTTCAGATAAGTGAAAATTAACGTATGGTCTATAACTAAGAAACTATCGATGGGTCACGAATGGGTTGCATACTGGTGAAAGAAGACTGTATTTAGAATTAGGAAAATAAATTTCAAATTATTTGGCTAATTTCTGCATTGGATAGAAAGGGCTAAAAAAGTGCATTTTCTTATTTAAAATGTACCACGTGATACGTAATGACCAATGAAAATGTTGAAAGTAATGATTTTTTACAACTTTTTTACAACTTATCAAGTTTTAATTGCTAGCAAACTCGTAAAAAAGTTTTATAACCTAACGAGGAGTGTTTTCTATGAGTTCTTAATCCACCTATTCTAATCCGTTGCTCTAATCTTATTTTTTTGAGAGCTTTCCAAAAATATACAACAGGTCTCCGTTTTCTCGAGTTAAAATTTTTATTAATTTTTAACCCTGAGAGACCGTCATATTTGTCCGAAAATCACACCAAAGTGTCCGAAAAAAAATTGGAAACATATTAATTTCGATTCCCCTACCCCTTAGCTTTCCAAAAATGTATAACAAGTGCTTCTAACAAAACAGTCAAGCGATTCCAAAAAATCGAACAAAATTCCCCCTACTATGGTGCATATCATGAATATGAGGCCCGTCAGTCATCTTTCAAATCACACAGTGACGCAAAAAAAATTCCAAATCATACGTTATCACGTAATCAATTTCCTTTCTATCACGTAATCACGCATTTTAAAAATCATGAACTTGGAAAAAGGTCAATTACGTCATTTACGAAAACCGCTGGGAAGGCCTGTTATATTCACTTACACTCTTTTTTATAAGCATGCGAGAAAATCGGGTCGAGGCTCAAAAAACTCTTATCAAAATCTCATTTTCAGCCTTAATTTTGTTGATTTTCTCTGGGTTCATTCAAATTTCTAACTTTTAAGTCAGAACATTGATTCGGCTCAAAAAATTACAGTTTTTTTGTAATGCTTTATAAGTAACCCTGAAAAGGTCAGCGATTTAGAAAAGCTGCACCAAGTTTTTTTGCATTTCAGCTTGGAGGTATATGGTGGCCGAGTTTGAGCCTATAAGTATACTTAAACGTTATGGTTATGCCAAGGACAAAATCAGCATGTCTTTTGGGTATTTCCCTCATTTTTTGTCCCATCATGAATCCAAAAAAATAAACCATGGGACACTTTTTTCCTTGTGTTGGTGGCATAGAGCAGGTTGCATTGTACCAACACGAAAAAAAACTTCTCGTGTTCCCAAGCCTTTAGTTTTGTCGTTGTGTTGATTCGCCAGTTACAGGTTTTTTATAAGCATGAGGCTTAAAAAACATAGGCTCAGTTTTTTTGTACCTAAACAATGGCTCTTTTGTTTAACAACAATAGTATGCTATAGCATAATGCGAGTCTGGTATAGGTCATATTTCGCGATTGAGATCATTTTCTGTTCACAATATGGCATATTTTGCCCTTAAAAGGTAATTTTTTAAATTTTGAAATTCTTTGTGTTTCGTTGTTCCACGAAAAATTCTTTCCCTTAGGGCCCTTAAGGTAGTAACGCATGCAAAAATTAGTAAATCTTTTTGAATTTTTTTCCTGATTTGAGATTTCTTTCTCCTATGCAACCTTTTAGTCTTTCAGTGACAATCAAGATGTTCTTGGCTATAAAGTAGAGCATACTAAAATTTTGACATTTCTGAAGATTGCCAATGCGAAGTTTAATCTATTTTTAAAAGTGAAAAAAAACACACTTGAATTCATGGGGGAATTGTAATCACCTTGGTAATTGGTTTAAAACGAGCCTTTGAACTCGAAATCATTTATGAAAATGCCTTTTTTTTAATTACACGTTGTTTTTTTTAAGAAACTAGTTTTACCAAGCAGCCTCAATGGTTCTTAGGAAATCGGCCTTTTGAGCCTTAAATGTTTCTTACATGTTTCTAAACTTTTTGACATAATCAGTCTATTCTTCATGCAAAGAAAAAAAACATTTGTTTTGATTGGAAGGTTCTCGTTCTCAACCTCAGCATGTTTCTTACTGTAGATGTTTCTTAGTTTTTAGGCATTCTGAGCTTCGTGTTTCTTAAAAAAAACGTGTATGACTGAAAATTTTTCAGACTCCAAAGCTCATCCGAGCATCCGTACCAATTCTGAAAGGGAAATTATCGTTGATAAGCATTTTGTTATTTCAAGTCTTGAGAACATTATTCATACTTAAATTTATACAATTGCAATGAAATCATAAAACAACACATTTCATTTTTATATGTACATCAAACAACAAGCTAGCTTATAATATAAAACTTTCCACTTGATATTTTCATAAGTTTTAAAGATTTCATTTCAAAATATAAAAATACGAACTGACGAACAAATATAATATGATTTTATCTAACACTCACAAATTATCATTTATGCATGTACAATAAAATTAAAAAGTGTGTTAGGCATTTCAGTCAAAAAAACCTTCATGTAGTACCGTAACTTGGTCTAATGTCGACAATCCTCCTCTAATTCCGACACCCTTTTTATCAGCTGAAATTTATAGAAAGGTTGAAACTTGTTTTCTTTGCTTAGTGGTCAGAGAGGAATAATCCTTTTTCAATCAGTGATTCAAGCCTTCATATTATTCCATTCTCTAAAGAAGGGAGTCAGAATTAGACGAGGGATGTTGATATTAGACCAACTTATGGTAGAAGCAAAAAAAGCAGATGATATTATTTCGATTCTTGGCAAAAACATCTGATTTCAAATTATTGCACACGTCATTTTAGATTTTTATGACCATAATTTCCAGAAAATATTTACAAAAAATGAAGAGGAATACATATATAAATAAGATTATGCTAATGTGATCAAGAAACAGTTGATCTTTGTTTTAAGTTACTTTCTGTGCCATTATCTCTTAACGGTTGATTGTTAGAGATGTCATCAAATTTCTGATCATTTGATTGGTCTGCTGCATCTTCTTTGAGTGGTTTATGTTTTGGTTCTCCGCGAAATGGACATGCTGACGCAGCAGCTCCCGTTTGAACAGCTTGCCTTGATGACCTTGAAAAGAAGGCGCTGATCTTTCGGGAGACATATGCTCCAGCTAAAGGTTGAAAAAATAGGAAGTTGATAAAAATTGACCGTCAGTCAAACATGGTTTTTTTTCCTATCTACGATTTCGTGTTTCCGGGGGTTTTATTGTTTGGAATTGATTAAAGCCATATGAAATCTTTATATATCCATGTCCCCCGCAAAGACATAGTGTCCTCCCCCCCTGGATTCAGGGGGAATGGGTTTTGAGGTCAAAAGGACGTATAGAGGGGAAAGAATTTTTTTTGAAGCCAGGGTGGGGAAAAACGAGGGGGGGAATGGAAAATTTTCATTCTAGGCATGGGGGGAACTCACCAAAATCAATTCAAAATTGAAAAACATCTGGTTTTATGAGATGATAATAATAGCATAATGCTTAGTTTTATTAATACATGTTTTTTTTATAAGCATAATGCTTATAAGCATATGAAGGCTCAGATTTGCAGATTTCCTAAGCATAACATAAGCATATACGCTAGCCTGAAATAGTTTTCAAGTAGTCAATCTCTTTCTATTCAAAAAGGTTTGCAAGTGGTCAAGTAAAAAAAGACATTCCACGGCTAGCCACATTCCACTGCTCAAAAATTTAATGCTTTTTGAATTGAATATTAACAAAATTTTAAAGATTTTACTAAAAAATTTGATTGGGTGAATCAAAAGCATAATAATTCTTAAGCATATAATAAGCATATTCTATGTCTGGATGCTTTGAAAGCTTAAGCATACTCGAGCCTGACCAAGGGGCATACACTTGCTTATAAAAAAAAAAACATGTATTATTATGGTTTAAAACAACCATCCTTTCCATTTTATCTTGAATTAGAACTACCTTAGGGAAAACAATAAGCGTTAAGTTCATCAAATTACAGCTTTTTAATTTTTTGCTTGAGGGGGGGGGGACAGAGAAATTTTTGGAGGCAGGGTGGGGAAAAATGAGGGGGGGAATGGAAAATTTTCATTCTAGGCATGGGGGGAAGAGACCCTGAAGGACACTATGAAAGATCCGACCATAAAATGCTAAGTCATCATAACAAATAAAAAATCGAGATTCAAATTTTATCGGGCCTATTATCAAGAATTCACATAATTAGTATAATTCTCTAAACAAAAATTTTTAAACAAAAGATTTTAACAAAGAAACTTTTCACAAATGAAATGAGAGGGGAAGAATTTGCAAAACAAACAAAACTCTCTACTCCTTATTGATTTAAGCTTTCTTTTAAATGCTACAATATAAAAGACTATTAAATAAAAACCGGAAGGGTGAGGGTGATATCTTCGGTTGTTTTGGAAGAAAAAAGTAATGTTTAAAAGAATAGTCGTGTGCGTGTGTGTGAGAGAATGCTTTCAAAATAGACGATGATTTATCGTTTAGTCAGGTCAGTATGCTGACTCAGCAGACCATGGTTGGATCTTTGCGGGGGACCTCGAATACCCCTCAAAAAGCCATATACATTCTTTAACTAACAGTTAGGTAAGGTCAGGGTTGCTAGTAACGGCTTGTCACTGTGTCGGGTGCATACTCGGCGCTTTGGGGTACTTTTGCCCATATTTAAATAGACTTTTTTTCAAAGAGGCCACCCTGTTGAATAATTATGTAGTCCAGCAGAAAAACAATTGATAAAACCATGCATAACTATTACAATATGCAGGATACCGTAATTATGCATGGCTCTATCATTGTTTTTATGGCTGGACTACATAATTATTCAACAGGACGTCCTCTTTGAAGAAAGGTCTATAATTATGTAGTCCAGCAGAAAAACAATGATAAAACCATGCATAATTATTACAATATGCATGATACAGTAATTATGCATGGCTCTATCATCGTTTTATGGCTGGACTACATAATTATTCAACAGGACGTCCTCTTTGAAAAAAGGTCTATAAGGCGGCAATCAGAAATATCTTTGTTTCGCCTCGCCTGACCGACACTCGAAAATTGAGTAGAATTGAGTCAGTGAGTCGGTAAATTTGTTAGTATTTTTCTGTATACAGTCGGGTGTTTAAGATAAAAACTGCAATTATTGCTCTTTTCGGAAATTATTGCCGAAAACGGCAATTTTTTTAACGATGAAATGCTGAATCAGCAGAAAAATAAAAAAGTAAATAAATGAAAATTGCCATTTTCGGCAATTATTGCCGTTTTTGCAAATAAAGTTGATTTAATTATTGAACACGTGGTGTTTGACACCCTCGCTATAAGTAGGCCCACTGTGCCTCGTTTAGTTTTGTTTTCAACTGGTTTTTGTTGGAAATGCAGATAGCAAAATCGAGTCATATGTAAACAAATTTACACAACGGGGGTTTTGTTATCTCTTTCTGGCTGTGTTTCGGCATCGATGCAGGATCTTCTAACTTATTATTTTAGAACTTTTCATGTTATTGAGCAACGAAAAATTTAAAAAATCACTTTTAAAAATCCGAAAAACCTTTTTCTTGATGCAATTTTACTATTTTCAAACACCTCTGACATCTTTGCCCTTAAAAGGACAACATATTTTGCTGATTCAGCATTTCATCGTTAAAAAAATTGCCGTTTTCGGCAATAATTTCCGAAAAGAGCAATAATTGCAGTTTTTATCTTAAACACCCGACTGGTATATAATGACCTTTCCTTCGTTCAAAAGTTTTATTATTGCTGATTTTTTGAGAGCGATTTCTAGCGCATTCGCAGCATTTTGACTTTTTTTATCATTACATGCGCCATTTTGGGGTCGGAGATCACAGTGTTTGGTCATAATTTTACCGGTCGGTCGGTTCAGTGTCCAGTGTTCTGAAAGTCTGAAAGTTTCAAGAATAGTTTGGAAGAGCAGAAAGAAAAAATAAAGCTGAAACCACACACCTTTAAGGAAAAAAAACTCACCATCAATGATTAGTCACACCATGTTGAAGTATTGAACTTTTGTTGTTTAGAGAAGATTGATAAAACGAAGAAAATTGAGGCTTTTTTGCTGTTCTTCCTTTTCTTTACGATCCGATTGTTTTTTGCATAACTTTTAATATAGACTCGTACTTCGTGCTGCGCCAAAAATAACAAACAAACGAAAAATAGATAATTTGAAGACTACTAAAGAATCAGAATAAAATTCATAAGACCTCATTCAAATGTAATAATTCTCATTTAATTTGTTTTTATTATTATTTAAAAAGTTTTAGTAAAATATTTAGAGTCCAAAATATTCAAATTACCTTACACTTATTAAAAAAACTGGTCAGTAAATTGTTTACAGATATCGATTTCTTCTTGACGGATAGTCGGACTTTCTGAGGAGGTTGGCAAACGATATCATCCACCAGGATGCATCCTCTCTTATTTTCCACCTATTTTCTACTTTCCTATCTTCTATCCTGATTTTCTGACTTTCTCTAGTGTTTCTAATTGTTTTCTAAGTATTTTTCTGAAATTTGCCCGTACCGGTGAAATAGGTCTCCGACCCCGGCTCGAACCACCAAATACAAGCAACCTTGGTTTACAAACCCAATGCCTAACCGCTAGCGCCAACGAGACACGGCAGAATGCTGTCATTCACAAATAGTTATAGTGTGTAATTTACAGACCTTTATTAAGAAAGCTCCCAACCCTACCGGTGCCCCTACAAGGATCCCTACGGGATCCTAAGTTAGGTCACAGGGTACGGATGCCCCTAAGAAAGCCTTCGGCCTTATATTGTGACTCTCGAGCTCCAACCCTAACCCTAACTGATAATAACCGAACCCCCGTCTAGGTCCGTAGATTGAAAAATTTCACTTGCATCCTGGTGGATGATATCGTCTGCCAACCTTCTGAGGAAAATAGAGATCGGTCGTGTGTAGATTGTAAATGACTCTCCAGGATTTTTTCTACTTCTTCTACTTCCTATCTTCCATTCTATTTCTTCGTCTTTTCTATTTTCTGACTTTCTGAGACTTGTTTTCTGATGATTTCTACTAACTGTTCTATATTTCAAACTTTCTCCAAATATCGACCCGACCGGGATTCGAACTCACCAAATGAAAGAATCTCTGATCAGAAACCCAGCGCGCTATCCGTTGAGCCACACTCGCACAGCAGAATACAAAATTTGTAAATACTTATAGAATGATAAAAAAGACGGGGGTAATGTTATTGTAATATGGGTAAAAGTACCCCTTTTTTAACCTGACTGAAATTCGAGCCGTTACTAGCAACCCTGCGGGGCCCAAGGCGCCGAGTATGCACCCGGCACAGTGACAAGCCGTTACTAGCAACACTGACCCTACCTAACTGATAATAACAGAACCCCCGTCTCAATGGAACCACAATACCCCCGTCTAAACGTTTCCGCAGTTTGAAAAAATTTTCGACTTGGTAGTCATTTACATTCTACTCAACACCATAGAGATCAGTGTCAAGTTTTTATAGTAAAACCTCGAAAAAGCATGTGGCCAGCAATTTGTGATGAAAATTACAGGATGTTTTCGTTTTCTTTAGGTTTATGCCAGTTCAGTTACTAGTTACTGAATTTTGAGTTTATTTCAATGTATATAACTATAAGCTCATTGCTCTTATTCGGCCAAAATCAATTATTTTATAGACCTTTTTTCAAAGAGGCCACCCTGTGTTGAATATAATTATGTATTGTAGTCCAGCAGAAAAACAATGATAAAACCATGCATAATTATTACAATATCCCAGACGTCTGCGCTCGATGACGGATCGATCATCGGAACGGCTCAATGACGGATCGATATGTGATCGATGGATGGAACGACCCTCGACATGGCCCGTGAATTCTCGCGGGCCTCTTCGGGCCATGTTCAGGCCATGTTTAAATTGATTCAGCATGTCCAGTCAAACAAAATAGTACAAAATAAGATTTGTCTGTTTTGTTTATATCGCTCAAAAAAACTTTACGAGCTTCCCGTGGACACGCTTCAGTTTAAAACCAGGACCAGTTTACTAGCAAATATTTCCACCCTAAGTATATTTATAACTATGTTTTCATACCAAATAAGACATTTAATATTTATATGAATTTACAACATTCATATATTTAATATAATTAAGTAAGAGAAACCAAGTTTTTCTCAAAGAAAATGTTAAAAAAATTCAGTCAGTCGAGGATTATGCCCTAAATAAGAGATATACTCTATTTAAGAGAAGGTCTCTTATATAGGAGATTTCTTTCTCTTAACTAGGAGACTTTTCTTTCTTCGCTAATTTTTGGCCTTCTCATCATTTTGCGGGGCAAGTTTTGAACTTCATAGATCGACTCAGTACGTTTTTTCTCCCTTCTAGCAAAATTTGGTTGAGTTCTGCTTTTGTTTCGTGGACCTAGGATGGTTAGGGTCCATCAATCTAAAGGCCGATCTACATCATGAGAATTTCGTGAAAAGTAATAATATAGATCGGGCCATATTTAAGAAACGCGTTTAAGCGCGGTCAAAACGCGGGTCAAACAGAAAGTGAGTCGCTCTTGTCTCTCCTAAATAAGGGAGTTTGAGAAAAAACGCATTTTGAAGGTCGAGGGTGTTTCTTCATTATTAAAAATTTACGTCAACACATGCAAATGAGGCTATTTATGGTTTTTAGAAGTTTGAAAAAGAATGAAAAGGTATTTTATTTTGGTTTTTGGGTCATCGGAATCACGGAAACGTGATCTTTCACGTGATCTTATTTTCACATTGCGCAAATAGTCTGCTCTGAAGTAAATTTGTGAAACGTGCAGAATTCTCCTAGTTTAGGTAACGTTCTCTTAAATAAGAGACTGAAAATCTCCTAAATAAGGTAATCCTCTAACTTGGGTATTCTCTTATTTAGGGCATAATCCTCGACTGTCAGTCCTGAAATTACACGCCTGTTTAAATCATGTTTTCAAAAATTGGCCCGAGTGTGGCCCGTGCGTGGCCCGTGCGTGTGGCTCGAACACGGCCCGAATTCTCGGGCCACGCACGGGCCATACTCGGGCTTTACGCGAATTCCAATAAAAGTTTTGGCCCGAGAATTCTCGGGCCATGTCGAGGGTCGTTCGATGGATTACTTAACGATCCGGATGGGAGATCGATGGAAGATTCAGCCATTAAAAAGTGAGTCTCGATCCTTCGTTGATCCATTATCGAGCTAGTATTTCAATTGTGTAAACCGATTCGTCATCGATCGTTAATTGATTCGTCATCGATGGTTAATCGATTCGTCATCGATTGTTAATCGATTTGTTATCGATCGTAAATCGAGTATGAGTCGATAGGGTTGATAAGAGATCGATAAAAGATCGATGATAGATCGATAAATAATCGATAACTAATCATAAGCTTAAAAAAATCTTGAGTAGCGATCCTCTATCGATCTCCCATCCGGATCGTTAAGTAATCCATCGATCACATATCACAGATAAAAAAATTCACTCCATTAAGAATTAGTGAATAAGGCTGAACCTGTGTGGAAACACGTGGGAGAGGCCAGTATTTTTCAGTGAAAAATAAAAATTAAAAGGAAAAATTACAGAAGAAAAGTCAAAATCAAATGTTTGGCGAGCTACAACTGGTGGATATCAACAACAATCAATCCTGCCTTGGCTTGTTTGTATGTAAAGTCTGAAGACCACCTTTTCGAATAAACCCTGACGCTTCAACATCAGGCTGCACTCATCCCACAGTGCAGCCATTCAGCTAAGTGACTAATACTATTTACAACTATACTCTAACACCATGTGACAAGATTCTTCATTGTAATACAATAAAGGAAGTACATTTCTCAATTACTTTTGCTTTTATACTCTCCTGCACTCCATTTTATATCATGGATCAAAGTGATAATTCCCCTGAGGGTGATCAGTCCCAAAAATGTACCAAAGAATTGGAAACTGAGGATCTAATAGCAGAACTTTGCTTTTATGCCTCCTTGGATTCTGTAAAATTCTGTTTGCGGAAGTATCAATATGGCAAAAGTGTACTAGATATCGAAAATGACATGTACAAAGAAAAACTTGACACCTTGAAAGAAACTGCAAACTTCTTGAAAGTGCCAAAATATAATGAAAAAACCAAAAGATCATTGTCACATCTGATCATCTGCAAGATACAAAACCTCTTACCGGATAATTGCTCCATCTGCAACAGAAGATATAAAATTGGTCTTATGGAGCTCCCGATCCTTGAATGTGCCGTTTGTGGTCAAGGTGTACACAAACCATGCTGGTTAAATCTTGCTACGATTCCCACAAACAACACCAATATTGATGAGGACACCGACGCTGAACTCTTCAAAAGCTTGTATAACCCTCTAAATCTACCTGGAATGTTCTACATTTGTCATGCTTGTCAACCTAACACAATCCCAAGTGACAGTGACGGTGACAATAAAAGGAAAAAGAAAAAGGTCACTAAAGATGCTGCACCATCTATTCCAAGTCAAGACAGACCAACAGAATTATTAGAGACAGACACTGAAGATGTTGTCCTGCTGTCAACTCAAGATGCTGAGGATAAAGAGATTAATACAAGAGAAACACAAAACCAGAATCAACAAGATGGTTCTGGAAGCAGTAATAGATCTTGTCGTTTCTACAAGAATGGCAATTGCAAGTATGGATTCAAAGGAAAAGAATGCAAATTTGCGCACCCAAAAATGTGTCGAAAATTTACTCAACATGGCACAAATAAACAAAGAGGATGCAATCTTGGAAAAAAATGTAAAGATTTCCATCCCAAAATGTGCTTCGACTCAATACGAAAAGGAGAATGTTTCGCAACATCCTGCCGTTTTGTTCATGTGAAGGGAACCAGAAGAGAACCCATTATGGTTAAAAACACAGTAACTCACAACAACAACAAGCTATTGGCAGAAAAAGATGATAAGATCAAATCCTCTGAACCTGATCATTTTTTAGAGATTGTCCGTCTGATGAAGGAAGAAATCATGGAGACACTGAACAAAAAGATCACCTCGATCGAGAATCATCTTCATCACCTTCAGCAGACGCAAACCTCTCAAATACCCCAGTTTCCGATGCCAACTGTACCGATGATCAGGCAAATTCCTCACCAAGGAAACTTCAATCCAATTCAGTTCCAATAATCAACAACTTTGCTTTTTTTAATGTACAAGGACTGTGCCCGCAAACTGTTCCAAGCAAAGTTCCTTTTATCGAAAATAACATATGTCATAAAAATTTACTGTTTGTTGGCCTATCAGAAACATGGCTCAACAATCATAAAGATGCAGAACTAAAAGTAGAAGGTTATACTTTGTTCAAATGTGATTCATCACGCAAGAAAAAATCAAGAGGGAGAGCAACTGGAGGCGTCTGCTTCTACATAAGAGATGATATAGCTGCTTCATGTGAAATAATCTACTCCCATAAATCACCAAGTGTACAACTCCTTTGTGTTTACTCAAAGACTGAAAACTTGGCTATGCTTGTAATATATAGACAACCTGATGACAAGAGTAATGGAAATCCATCAACAGCTAAAGACCTTCTTACACCGCTCAAAGGTGCGAAACAAGCCCTTTCCGCCTTGGAACCTGTCCCAAACATAATTTTTGGTGGCGATTTCAATCTTCCAAAGTCAACATGGCCTGATGGACTACCCAAAACTGGATGCTCTATGGAAGAAAGATCAATGCTGAATGATCTAAATCGATTTTGCAACGAGTTGTTCATGTCTCAATATGTCAATCAACCCACACACAAAGATGGGAACACCCTAGACCTTGTCTTCACAAATAATGAAGATCTTATACATGACTACTCAATTTTACCAGTGTTACAAAGCACTTCACATCACAGTATTGTTATGGTATCAACTAGGCTCAAAGTTCAAAATTTTGCTAGTGATGATGATAAACCAGAACCACGTTCCAAATTCAACGCTTTGAATTTCTTCTCAGATGAAATTGATTGGAATAAGTTAAAAGAAGAATTGAATCAAATTGACTGGGATGTAAAACTTTCTAACAGTGATGATCCACAAGAAATTCTTGAAAGTATCAATCAAATATGTTTGGACGTATGCAGAGGACGAATACCAGTCAGAACAACCAAAGATACCAGGAAGAAATCAAAAGTTGAAAGATATCGCCGCTCTCTTACGAAAAGAAGAAGAAAAATTACAAAACAATTTTTAAAATGCACGTCCCAATCAAAGAAGACTAAAATTACAAAGGAACTTTTGACAATTGAAAAGGACTTACAAAAATCATTTAGGGATTCCAAGTGTTATGTTGAAAATATAGCAATCAATTCCATAAAGAAAAACTCAAAATATTTCTTTGCTTATGCGAGAAAGAAAGCAAAGATAAAAACGAAAATTGGCCCTCTGCTGAACTCAAATGGTGAATTAACGCAACGAAGCAAAGAAATGGCTGAAATTCTGTCAAGACAATACGTTTCCGTCTTCAGTGCACCAAAACCATTCGATATAATGCAGAGTGAAAATGATGAAGTCAACGTAGATATCATTTCAGATCTACAAGTTACAGAAGATGATTTAATAAAAGCAATCAACGATCTGTCCCAAACTGCAGCACCAGGTCCCGATGGTTTCCCTGCAATCTTTCTCAAACAATGCAAAGAAGAACTTTCTATTCCTCTTTGTATCCTCTGGAGACAAAGTTTGGACAAAGGGATTGTCCCAGACGAACTTAAAAGATGCACAATCACACCAATCTACAAAGGAGGTAGCAGATCACTGGCATCAAATTATAGACCAGTAGCCCTAACATCCCATGTCATCAAGATATTTGAAAAAGTACTCAGAGCACATATTGTAAAGCACATGGATGAAAATAATCTGTTCAATCCCAATCAACATGGATTCAGAAGCGGGCGTTCATGTTTGAGTCAGCTTTTGGAACAATATGACCTGATACTAAATATATTGGACGAAGATGCTAATGCGGATGTTGTGTACCTAGATTTTTCAAAGGCTTTTGACAAAGTAGACCATTCAATTGTCCTACGAAAAATAAAGAAACTAGGAATAGATGGAAAATTATTACAGTGGCTAAAGTCCTTCCTAACAGAGAGAAAACAATCAGTGCTAGTGAATGGTGTCACTTCTGAATCACAACAGGTCATTTCAGGAGTCCCTCAAGGTAGTGTTTTGGGACCTTTGATTTTCCTGATATTGATTGGGGATATTGACAAGGAAGTGGTGCACAGCTTTCTCAAATCCTTCGCTGATGACACTCGCGCCACAAAGGAAGTCAAAACTCTAGAAGATGCTGTCCTACTTCAAAACGATCTTGATAGAATATATAAATGGACGGATGACAACAATATGAAGCTAAATGATATAAAATTTGAACTCTTGCGCTATGGAAAGAACCACGAGATCAAGACTCAAACAAGATATACATCACCCTCTGGTGTTGAGATTGAAACAAAAGATGTTGTGAAAGACCTTGGAATCCTGATGGACAGTAATTGCACATTTCAGAAGCAAATTACTGCAGTAATCGAAAAGGCTAAAAACTTAACATCTTGGATCCTGAGAACATTTTCTTCACGATCTTTGAATTGTATGATCGTACTATACAAATCATTGGTAATACCAATATTAGAATATTGCTCCGTTCTGTGGAGCCCAAATGCAGTTGGTCTCATTCAGAGACTTGAAGATATTCAAAAGTCCTTCTTACGAAAGATAAATGGCACCCCAAACAATTATTGGGAGTGTCTAAAACAGACAAAAATTTACTCACTTCAAAGGCGAAGAGAGCGCTACAGAATAATGTATGTCTGGAAGGTGATGGAAAATATTGTACCTGCTGTAAATGGTATCAAAACCACCGAAAACCCCCGGCTGGGCCGGATGTGTACACTGTCAATTCCAAAGAACCAAACATCAAAATTTAGAGACAGCACACTTGCAGTGCAAGGTGCAAAACTTTTTAATGCTATGCCAAAGAGCATCAGAAACCTCAAAAACATTTCTATCGATAAATTCAAAAGAGCCCTGGACACACACCTTAAGTCTATCCCAGATGAACCCCAAATCCATGGATATACTGGGTGCAGGAGAGCTAATTCCAATTCAATAATTGACATGAATTGCCTATCATCGAGCCGTTCCGATGATCGATCCTATCGAGCGCGGACGTCTGGAATATCTATCTATCTATATATTTAAGTAACATTAGGCCCGAAGGCCCATTTTCGCTACATATAAAATACAAGATTGTTTAATAAAATAATTTTATTCACAAATATCAATAAATATTAAAATCATTCTAAAAGTCAAGGGGCTAACAAGAAAAGGGGGTGATAAGTGTGTCCAAGCTTGGAAAGTGTAAGACTTAAGACTAAGAGATTAAGTTATGAGATTATTTATGAGTTTGGTTGAATTTGAATGCTAAGAAGTAATATCAGTTGTGAATATGATGCATGAAACAGTAATTATGCATGGCTCTATCATTGTTTTTATGGCTGGACTACATAATTATTCAACAGGACATCCTCTTTGACAGTTACATCAATATGCCTTCTTACCTGTCTTCAAAAATATAAAAAAAAGTAATCACGGAAAAGGAAGCGAAAAAAAAAGACATAAGTGTGAGAACAGAGTAATCAAACTCGTTAGAAAAAGTACCATTAGAAGTCATAAAAAATCAACCTGAATAAATGCAATCGAAATTCCAGAGAACTTTAGACTTGAGAACTTTTAAAATCGAATACTCACAAATTTCTCAAAATACAAAGTTCGGTAAAGTTCGATTACTGAAATGGGCTCTTCCAGTTAAAGTCCGTTATAGGGGGGTGGACTACAGCGGAATTCCGAGGCAAAATGTTTTCTTGAAATTCCTGGATCAATACAAAGGCAATTGAAACTCCTGGATTTCCGATACAAAATCAATTTTTTGGTGGAAAAATCTGGAATTTCCGATACCTTTTTCAAAACTTTGACAAATTATGTGGAATTTCCAAGGGTTGAAATAGGGAGGTCGAATTCGCGCATATTTTCGGCGCGAAAAAAAGAAAAAAAGGAAAAAGAGTCTTCGAGTGACTTTATTGACCCACAACTTACCCAATACTTGGTCTCAATACGATGGTCCGTTGGTTCCCATTTTTTTTTTACTGAACGCGGAAAGTTTCAAGCTTTCTTTTGAAGTCTGCTGATGCACGGTTTAGTCGGAAGGTGACAGAGAAAAATCAAAGTAAAGAAGATTTTTAAGATTTTTTATACTTTTCTTTAACTTTTCACATTATCAGCAGGCAACAAAATAATCCTTAAACCTTTGGCTTTCTGTTGGTAGCATTTGTTTTTCTTCAAATGAATTGCTTCAATAGCGATTGCTATTTAAAACATGATGGTTGAGAAGTTTTTAACCTCGCGCCAGCAGACCGTGTGTGTGTGATGTCATCTTTGTAGTCTGCTTCTGCGCCCCATTTTGGAATATTTTGGTGCGCGCGACACTTTCGATTTGGCTTGGACGAGGTTGGACGTGTTTTGACAAAAAAAGTGAGTTCTTCACAATCTATTTTTCTTATATCTTTTGAAGTACTTTATCATTTCTCAAAGGTGACCCCTTTTTTTTTTTGTTATGTTTAGGGCTATCAGATGAGCCTACTTTTGTTTCTTCTGCCTAAGTTTGAAAATTTGGCTGACTCCCCTAGTTGAAATAAAGAATTGAGCAGAATTTTCGAAGCACTTACATTAATCGAACTTAATCGAACTAATCGAACTTTGTCAAGTTTAATTGAATAAAAATTTGAGAAAACCCGAGCAACTGGAGGCCTGTGACGACACTTTGAAGAACTTTGAAGCACCCCCGCTGGTGCAGGCGTGTACCCTCACATCCCCCTGACCAGTGGGCACCGGTCAAACTCCTTGGAACCCTGGCCTGGACCCCCAGGGGCCATCCACAGTGGTACCTAAATGAGGTAATTTTTCCCAATTTTGACCAATTTTCCAATTTTTGCCGGCTTTTGACAACGCTTTGAGGAATTTGAAGGACTCCCACCAGTGCAGACGTGTACCCTCTGCATCTCCCTGACCAGTGGGCACCAATCGAACCCCCGGGACCCCCAGGGGCCGTCCACAGTAGTACCCAAAGGAGGTCATTTTTTGTTGTCGAACTTTTTCGTATCGGTATGTAGTTGGACCCCCCACCCCCTTATCGACCCAATTCCGATAAAAAATTCGAAAGTTTTTTGTCGAATACCCCCAATATAAGTTGTGTTCTCGTCATTTTTCTCCAGCCCCAAAATGTGAGTTGGTCGGCATCTTAAATCATCAGAAAAATGCGCTCTGAATAATGGTGGTCAGGCGGTGCTAAAATCATTGGAAAAAAACACTCTGAGCATAGGTTTGTTAAGGCGACAAAAGAAACATCGTGCGAGCTGCATGTCATGTGATTATTTTGCATATTGCGACCGCTTTTTAACACATAAAATCTTTGAAAAATTGTGAATAAAAATCTTATGTTGGAGGTGAAAAAGTATGCGGCTATTATGTTTTGATTTTTCCCTTTCTTAAAAACACTCGATGATCAAAACACTGGCTACGCTGAATCTAAAAAATTCTTTGAATAATATTGCTAAAAAATCTGACAAACTTTCCGACTTTCTGCCAACTAGAAAAGGGTCAGATTTTTAAGATAAAAAGTGAGCCGGTCGAAGGACGTGAACACAACTTATTTCTGTCTGCAGCCTAGTTTCTATTTTCAAGTCAATTATGATAATGTATAAAGTAATTTCTGAATCTTTGAAATGTTGATCACTCTTTGGCTGTCCTGAATATAGGGCTGCAAAATTACGGTGGTTCCTTACTGCCAGCTTTTTCTCACTTGTCTTTCTATTACAGCAAAGGAATTTCCATTTTGTGTTTTGATTAAATACAGAAAGGAGTTTTCCAGTTCATTTATTTCAGCGATTTCAAATTGAAAATCTGAAAATATTTTTTTATAAATTTGCACACCATTTGAACCCTACAGTATCGTGCAATTTTGTACCATACAAGTGATCTATTGTAGTGACCTACCTTGATATGTTTATATGTTGAGCAAGGCAAAAGTCTCTTAGGAGACCCGTCCATATTCATATGACAACGCGTAACGTCAAATTGGCGTTATCCTCTGAACCCCCACTCCCCCGACAGATAACGTTAAGCGATGTATACCAAAAGTTGTCGCCATTTTTTCATCAAAGTTTTCCAGTCCCAAAGTCCGTACTTGGTTGTACCCTTGAGTGTATGTGTTTTTTTAACTTATGACCTTTATTTAAAAAGAAATTAAAAGCTCCACTTGGTGCTAGGTCTGCCGTGCTTTAAGCATACCACCTTCTTTGCCCACTTGTGCGATGTGGTTCGCTCGATCGTGCAAACAATGAAAATATGGCGTAATGATATCATAACGCGAACCAATGGGATTATGGATGCGAGCAAATTTTCATGTAATTCATACACAAATATATTTTCACAGCTTAAAAAGTGACAGGGTTGTGTGGTTGGGTGGTAAATCAAATATTCCCGATTTTCACAAAAAAGTATACCTTTGATTTCTTATAACGTCAAACCTAACTTTTGAAAACCCCCCCACTCCCTCATAACGTCAATTTGACGTTTTGCATTGTCAAATGAATATGGACGACTCCCCTTGGTTGCAGCTTGGCAGTGAGTGCAGACGTGTTTTGTTGTAGAAGAAGATATAGTTGTAAGAACTGAACTTTACTTTGTCAATTATTATCTCACTTCCTGTTTGTTGACCCCCAAGCTCTGCCGACCAAGTGGGTACTACATCTATGATGCAAATTTGCACCGTACATGCCCTATCCTGAAAATTTGCATCGTACAAGTGTTCTATGATGCATATTTTATTGTGCAGATTTGCACGATAAAACACTCCTATGGTGCAAATTAGTTAGTTTAATCTGTTTTTGTCAATGAAATCTTTAACGAAAAGTCTTCCAAATATTATGTAGTTTTCCTATAACCTTAGCTTTAAAATCAGCAATTTTTTTAGGGCAATAAAAAAGCTGGCACAATAATGGCACGTTCCTTGAGATCCAGTCGAAGAAAGAAGAACAAGCAAGTTTTACGTGAACGTTACAAACCAAAATATGATGCTCAATTGCAAGCAATTGTTGCAAATATGCAAAAGGAGACAGATGAACTTTTGCAAACAAGCAGTGGCATGGACCTTGAATCAGAAATCCAGACTATAGACCCTGATCAAATGGAAGGAGAAAATATGGAGGATGAGACTGAAACTGAAACACAAACAACTAGCTCTAAAGACAAAATAAAATTACCTAAAGTTGATATGGCTAAAGTTGGTAAATTTATGTCTCAGCGTAAACGCAGGAAATATCAGAGAAATTTGAGAGAGAAAAATAAGACTGCACAGAAGAAAGTGAAATCTGGAGGTGTTCAAAAGAAATCTGTCGCTCCAAAGATTAAATGGTGAATGTGACTTGCGAATGGAAGAGATGAATTTTGCTCTATATTTTACAACTGATTTTGTCAATGCTTCACTTCTTTTTTTTAAACAACATGTCATTTGGGTGGTGAAAAACTGGGAAAATATTCATTCAGATTCAATTTAGATTCATTTGGTTATACTTGAATTTTAATAAGGGTTTTGAGCTTCCCTTTACTTTCTTTACAATTTTATTAGGTTTAAAGGGTTTTGCCTATAATATGCTGCTTTGAATTTGAAAGAAGTATTTTATTAGTGTAATTTCATATTTTGTACCAAATTATTTTTAAAATTTGAATATTTCAAAATATCAGTATTGGTCAGAACAAAGAGTGTTACTTCATGTCAAGTAACAAAAGGCTTATATTTTGAGCTTCTTTCACAAAGTTTTTTTCAAAGAAAAAACAATCTAACTCATGGGTAGGGTCATGTTTGATAACTGTTTTCATGTACCAATGAATCTTTGATTTTAAAAGACTGTCGTTTTAAAAAAAAATTCAAAAATATTTATTCGATCAAAAGATACAGCCACAAGTTTATCTGGTTATCTTTTTGATAGGTTCAACAAGCAAACGTCTAAGGCCATATGTCTTTTGATTGAAAAAATAAAACTATAAATTTTACTCCCAACCTTTTTTTTTAATTATGTCTTAATTTTAAGTCTGTCTAAATACCTGCCTACTTATTTTTGTGTAATGAGCTATCTGATGATGCAGGATAATACTATATTATTATTATTGTCAGTCCCTATTCATATTTTCCAGAATTAATTAGAATAAAAAGACAAAAAAACATGGCACAATACAAAGGTGCATCCACTGATGGCTTCCGTGCCAAAACTCTTTTGAAAAAAAGAGAAAAGCAAAAGGAAGAGATTGAACATCTGAAAAGCAAAATTACTGAGGTAAGCATGGCTTAATAACCCTGTCAGTAGCGTGAAGGTGGGGGGTCAACCAAAACTGGGTAGGCAATTTTCTAAAATTTGGATTTTGGTGCCCCTAATCAAAGCAAACAAAATATTTCATTGACAATTTGGCAATCAAAGTGAGCACAAAGGTTTTTGGGTATTTTTTTATTTTCGGCTGGAAACAGCTAATCCTAAAATGTAACAAAGCAAAGAGGCTGGGAAACAAGTAATCAGAAGCCCCATTTTGCACCTTGTCTTTCAACGCCCCCAGCCATCACGCTACTGAGCTCTGTCTTAGTTTATTATATCAATCAAAATTTTCCTTCTAGTATCAAAAGCTTGATCCATGCCCAAAACTACTACTCCTAAATGAAACTTTCAATATTTTTATTGTAATTTTTATTCTTTAGAATATGGATCAAAAACACAGTGTTGCCAAGATAGACAGCAAATTTGCTTCTCATTATGATGCCATAGAACAAGAGCTGAAATCCAATACTGTTGGTAAAAGCATTCTCATTTAACTTAAAAAGCAATCATTTTGTTTGCAGTCAGTTATCAAATGTCTTCTTTTTATTCTATGTGCCACACGTAAAATTAATAAAAACAAGAAATGTGCACCACCCTATAATTATCATTTTCAGCCCTCTGAAAGATTGCTACACCCAACAGGGGCGGTGCGACACCCCTGCAAAACATGCACTCGCAGGGTATGCTCCGGAGTCTTTTTTGTCGCAGCTTGTTTTTAGCCTACCCGGAGTTGTTTTTCCGGATCATTCGTTAGTGTCATTAGATTTATTTTACTGACTTAAAGTCCGCGGTAAATATAAGAAAACTGTTTATCAAGTCGCGTTACAGGAAGCGTGAATTCGAGTCTGTATTTTAGATTTTGTGTACAAAAGCGTTTTGCAGGCCTGCACCCTGCAAAATTTTGCAGAAAGACCTGGATGAGGTCAAAATGCAGGGTTTGCCCGGGATTTGATGGCTGTTAGTGTCAAAACGTTAAAAGTCAAGACTCGTCAAATGGCTTTAGATGCTTGGAGAAGAAAAAACAGAATAGACAGTCCTGATTTTATCTATTTTGTCGCAAATTCTGAAGAATTTGAAGCCTGCACATTTTCGATCTTCTCCAAATTCGTCATCTGAGGGCTGCCATCAAGGTCATGTCAATGTTTGTTTTTCTTCTTATGGTTATCTTCTGAAATCCATTGCAACAAGGAAAGTCAAATCTGTAAGGTATGTGGTATTTTTTTCTATTATTTTTCATGCCTGCATGTTATCAATTATAATCTGATAAGTGCAGGAAAAACTGCTTCCCTTCCCCCTCTTTCTCTACTTATCTGCCTATGGCAGTATGGCCTATGACTTGTCATAATTTTTGGTAATCAACAAAACCACTTGTTGTGTGTAGTGAGTGAGTGGTGAGTGAGTGGCCAATCATGAAATATTTATAAGATATTTGATCAATCGGGGTACGTACTTACTGTTTGTTTGGCCAATCACTCTGGCTAAGAAAAGGTTGACGACAGGAGATGAATTTGTGGCAATTTAAGAGGCAAAGGGACAACCAACCTATTGTGGTTTTATTTTGAAATAAGAGAAAAAAAATAACATTGAAGATTTTGTGATTGTGACCTTGACACCCTAATGTTTTTAATATGTTAATTGGCCGGTTAAAATTTTTTTCTGGGGAGAGAAAAAGATCTGTGTGGGTTTTTCGCACACTATTTTGAGGTACACAAACAGATTGTATTTGACTATGTTTAGTTTGCGGGCCAGCACCTGCCAGTCAAGTACTGGTCATAAAAACTGCACGACAATCTTAAAAATGATTTCTCTATTTTGTTTTAGTTCTCTTCCTCCAAATGGAAATTGCCTGTACAGTTCCATTTCTCTCCATCTTGTGGGCAACAATTCTTTGATGGATACACTTCGATGCCTTGCGCGTGTGCAGAACTTTTCCTGAATTGTAAGTATTATTCTCAGAACCAAAAAAACCCATCCAATAAGTTTAGTAGATTGGCTCAGTCATGAAGCATTACGGTTGGCGGTTATCCACAGTCAGCCGGTTATTATATAAGATTAATTTCATTGGTTGTCCAGTTGTCGTTTGACTTGAATTTTGTTGTTATGTGTTTGTTAAATATGTAGGTGTAGCTTGCAAAAATCCTAATTCCCTCTTCATTATATACTTTCAGGTTAGTTGCCATCATACTGTCCAGTAGCCCCTAGGTCAATGGATTATTTTGCACCTTCACGTGGTTGGTACGAAATCTTTGTAAACACTGACAAAGTCTGCTAAAGATGAGTGAAACCATATTTAACTTAAAGGAAACAACAGAATGGAATAATTCAATCAAAATGATGATGTGTCAGTGTGTACCTAACATTTAGTTTCTTGGAAGTTTTTGGATTCAAAATTTTCCCTGTAAACTGGATATCAATATTTGTCATGTAATATCATCTCTGGAAAGTACATCTTGATTTGATTTTGACATGTAATTGCCAATGCAAATGAATTTGGATGCATAATGTATATTATATATATTTATAACACAACAACTGAATTTTGATACCAAACATAAAACATGCTGCATTATGTACATAATGAATAAATGAGTTTCTGATGACATATGGTTTGTTTTCAATTCGGATTGGGGGCTTTTTACCCCTGGTACAGGATTCTCTACTTGATTTGGCAAACAGTTCCAAACGAGACACCAGAATGGGGCTATACTACAATTTCAAGATGAACCAACTATAGAGATTTCAGCTTCAGTACAAATTCTAGTTTTGGATACTTTAATGCATCACATTAATCAATTTTCTAATGAAATAGTCTTTTCTTGAGCAGTCTGAATAAAATAGTTTTGCTCTTTTTCTCTAAATTTTCATTTGAAATTTTTATTATTAATCTGCTTGAAATTATTTAAGTCACCTTTTGGCAGCAATAAGATAAATAAATTTGACACAATAAGAATCAAAATATATTAAAATTTTTTAGACAGTTTGGTAAATATTATTATTGTTATTGCTATCATCACGATCAGATAAAGATTTTTGTATAATTTATAATCTTTTGTGTGCTATTGTATTATTTTGCTATCATTTTTCACTTTTTTGTGTAAAGTTCAAAAAGTTCTTTAAAAAATTCATGATAGTTATTATTTTATTTTTTTTACACCTCCTTTCTCTTTCCTTCATTTATTCCATATTTTAGAGGCAGAGGCAGACGCAGATTTTAGTTTTACCAGCTTCATTTTGTGTTTAAATGAAATGAATTTTAATTCTTTATCTCTGGTTCATGGTACATTGGGCATAAAAAGGTGGCTGTTTTAGCCAATCTAGAGGGTCGAAATTCAAAAATTTTCTGGCCCGTCGGGCCCAACCATGGTGGGCCCTCCTTAGACACTATATATAGCTGCATCACTATATATAGCTGAATCTTTTTTGCAGGGTATCCTAAAAATCCTAGATACGCCCCTGCCCAAAGTCTTGAAAATGTAAAGAGAACAGTGACTTCTTTATTTTTGGAAAAACGATATTGAAAACGTCTTACTAACCTCTTACTCTAACTAATAAAGTTTGGTTTTCTATTTTCCTTTTTCTTTTAAGTCATTTTCTTCAATAGAGTCACTTCAAAAATGACTGTTAACCAGTGTTAACTCTTTTCTTTTGAGGTTTGGTCACTTTGAATGAAATGAAAGCAAAGCAGGAGAGTGCAGTGCAAGAACATGAGAAGAGAGTGGCCCAAGAAAAACGAGCTCGTGAAAAGTAAGTTTCATAAACTGCTTTTTGAAATAAACAGGCCACCTTTATTGATTTTTCCATCATTAAAAAATCCAAAATTCTTCTTTTTAACAAAGGTGAAAAGAAATTCAAATCGTGGAGTGTACATGCTGATTTGATTTTTGGAACATAATATAATAATATAAGCTGGCTTGAAGTTGAAACTGCTAGTAGGAGGCTCGGAAAACACGAGTTGCAAAAGCCCTAGTTATACGAAAACTCGAGTTACAAAAACTCGAGTTACGACAAATGTGACGTCTTAAGTCTCTGATTATGACGTCCTTAGGAGACTTGTTATTAACTCAAAAAAGTTATTTACTGTGTCTATATAACTCGAACTATTTTTTTTGAATTTTGTTTTCCAGTTACGTAAATAAACTTGGGTTTTCCGGACGCCTACTAGTAGCAGTCTCTTCTATTATATTAATATAAACTTTTTATTTTCAATTTCAGGGAAAAGGAGCGTAAGAGGAAGAACAAGGAAAAAGAGAAAACGGAGAAACGTTCAAAACTTTCTTTCGGTTTCGCAGAAGAAGAGGAAGAAGAAGAAGAAGACGATGGTGGGGATGAGGCTAGTGGAAGTGAAGCAAAAGAAAAACCAAAGGCTAGTGTGGGTGATGAGGAGGAGGACACTACAAATACAAGTAAGTTCATCAGTTGGAGTTTTCTATCACTCTTTGATAGAAATTGCCCGGAAAATTGTACAGAGCTTTGTTATGGACCAAGTCGGTATTTAAGTCTTCTTTCTATAGTGTTCAGATTTCTGTCTTGATTGATCTCCATCACAGGAAAGTATAAAAATGTGCTTTCAAAATATATTTGAAGCATTTGAGAGGATTTGTTGTGTAATTAAGTCTACTTTTTCATCTCAGACCAAAAACGTAACATTGACCACAGTTTTTTTCCATGGTCAAAATGTTTGTTTGCATTGTACTGGGTCGTAAACAATAAACAAAAATATCATATTTTTATAGAATTCAGGAGAATGGGCAAGAATCCAGATGTGGACACCTCTTTCTTACCTGATAAAGAACGAGAGGTATACACAGCTCCTAATTTTTCATCGTTTGTTATTTTCCATGATCATAGAAGCTGAAATAAATTGTTTCTTTGTGTCTGTCTGTTCAACCTTGGTACTTCTATCTTTAATTTTGAGAGTGTTAAGGCTAGAATGTAATTTTCGAACCCAAGAAAAGTCTATTTTGATCTTATTTTTAACAGGAAGAAGAAAACAGAGAGCGTGAGAGGTTAAGACAAGAATGGGTTGAGCAACAAGCTAAACTGAAAGGTATAATGATTTACGAGTGAAGGTAGAGAGTCTATCACCATATTCCCCTAACACCCTGCCTGGTAGTGCTTGGGATTCGATTACAGTCCATTGCGGTGCAAGTCTGTGATTGAAACCTTCACACTACCAATCGGCAGAATGTTAGCGAGACACAGTGTAGCCTTATCCAGATGGTGAGTGAATGTATCCCGAGTTTATCGTTCTACATCTGCAATTTGAACTTGACGAAGTTTATTCGACATCATTCGATACTTCGATTATCAGCCGGTTTGAGAGAGAGTGATATACGAGTGAAGGTAGAGAGTCTATCACCATATTCCCCTAACACCCTGCCTGGTAGTGCTTGAGATTCGAACACAGTCCATTGCGGTGCAAGTCTGATAGAAACCTTCACACTACCAATGAACAACATGGACTGTGTTTGACAGGATACACATAAAATGATTTTATAATGTCGTTCATTGTGTCAGTTATACCAGTATGGTAGTAGGATCTCTGTTTTTGATCACAAGCCATGTGAGCTGCTTATTCACGTTTTTTCTCTTCTCCCTTTATTGTATAAATGAATTCCTAAATCTGAGCACTCCTCACAATTTTGCATTCCTGATAATAGTGTACTTACTATATATTGTATTTCTTTTCCAGCGGAGGATGTAGAGATCACTTACAGCTATTGGGATGGTTCGGGTCACCGGAAGAAATGCTTGGTAAAATTGTTGCCACCTCTTTGAATTACCCTTTGAAAAACAAAATTTGATGTCTTCTCCAATACACCAGTCTGATCGAGATATCATGGCATTTCTGCCACCATCCACTTTAGTAGTGCATTAGTCTTAAAGCAATTTCTTGCCCTTGCCATCTTGATAATGGCACGATTAAGTGGCCCGGTATTTTTATGGTAGTTCTCGATTCTCAAGTTTTCGTAGTCTTACATCAATCTTATGCTTGTCATCTGTTGTTGTCACTAGCTACTGATTTTCACTTCTAGATGAAGAAGGGAGATTCAATCCAGATATTTTTACAACAATGTTTACGAGATTTACGGCAACAGTTCTCCGATTTGAAGTAAGCCCTATTTTGTTATTTTTAAGGTGGACAGACAAAGCAAAACAATTACTCTAGGGGCTGAGTTAGGTCCCGTATGCGCATCGGCGTATAGTCATTTTGGAAATATCCTACTTTTGAATGAATATTAAGCAAAGGTCATTAGCATGGCTCCGCCCCCCCCCCACTTATTTGGGGGGGGTGTAAATCTCAAATTGGCTTAAAAGTGGGTGGGAGCTGTCTCATTTTTTAAACTCAGGGGGGACCTAAAAAAGTGGGGGGAGCTGAAGGGCTACACTAAAGTTCTGGGGGGCTAATTAGGAAACTGTAAAATACCCCCTCACTATTGTTTTGGTTAATAAGTTTTAAGGATTTTTCTAGTGAATTTATTATCTCTTACATTCTATCAAAATGTAGGCTAAAATGGCAGATTTCTACCCTTAAAATTCCAAAATTTTCTCGTTGCCCAACCATGGTGGGCAACATTTATTAAAATTTTCAATTTGGACCCCCAATTTTTTTTAAACCCTGCATTTTAATTAAAAAAAACTAGTAATAATACTACCAGAAATGACAGTAGCTTTTTTGCTGGGACCTGAACCTTGAAAGCAACTTTTGCAGGGACCTGAACTTTTATATTTCAACTGGGACCTGAACCTTACTGAAAAGTGAGTGGGGGGACCTAAATCGTAGGGGGGACCTAAATTTGTTGGGGGGACCTAGAACCCCATTCGGAGCCATGTCATTAGGGTAACATATTAGAGTTGTCGTTATCATAGAATGTCCATCGAAAAGAAAGTAGATAGTGGTATAAAAAAGTCCTCAGAATCGTAGGCTACGTCATTACCTTCATTTGTTTCGAGCGTAAAACTCCTACTCTTCGGGATATGCGCACTGCTCTTGTTTTGAATATTGAATTTTTCCGAATACATCGCATGCGTACTGAGGTTTTAATGAAACAATAGAGTTTCGTCTGTGTTTTAAACATTCTTTTATTTGAAATCTTTATTGATAAACTTTATTTGTTAGAAAATTCTATTATGTTTAAATGTATTAAAAAGCAAATTTCCGGTGGGGTCGCTAGTGACCGCTCATAGCAATGCCTATAGTACAAGAGTAAGGCCGAAAAACCTGGAGCTGTATTTTATGTAGACTATTAAAATCACAAACATTGGTTCTGTTCAAATTTATTAGTCATTCAATACTTCCCAAAGCAATTGATTAGATTTAGCAAAGAGAAAAATGACCTATTTGAGTATTTATCGGACTTCTCTCATCAAACATAATTCGTTTTCACTTTTTGTAGATCTGCAGATGTTGTTAACTTAATGTACGTAAAAGAAGACCTCATTATACCCCATGTAAGTTTTCATTATTTTATTGAAATTTTTGGTCCTCCAGTGAGGTTTAGTAGTTGATATTAGACCCAGTTGTTATTTGCTTACACTAGGTTGGATGAGGTCTGCTAGCAAGTTTTCAAATTTGTGCTTTTTCATAACACATACGTTTATTTTCTCTTTTTTTTTTTTTTTTTTTTTTTTTTTTTTTTTCTTTATTTTATTTTTTTCTTTCTTTTCTACTACAATATTTTCTCTTTCCAGCATTATACATTTTACGATTTTATCATCACCAAAGCTCGTGGGAAGAGCGGACCTTTGTTCAGCTTTGATGCTTACGAAGATATTAGGATCACCCAAGATGCTTCTGTCAGTAAAGACGAGGTAAAACACAATACCACAGATTTCTGTAAAACCTGAAGGGCTAGATGGAGTGCTTTAAGCTTTTCATAGAAAAAGAAATAAATATCGCAAAATATATTGATGCTATTATTCTCGAAAATCCGGGTAGCTTCTGATTGGTCGAGCACTGAAATACTACTGTAATGCCACGTGGCCCAGATAGGATTTTCCATCTAACCACGGCACACTTTTCAGCTCAAGCACTCTATCGAGCCCTTCGATCTTTATAGATTTGTGCATTATACATCATCCCTCTCTTGTTCGTACGTTCGACTTTTGAAACTAAAATTTAATTTTACAACAACACTCTAAAACTTGTTCTTGGTTCCTAGATCACTGAGCCGAATTTCATTTCTGGATTTTGGTTCCACTTTTGGGTTAATGACCTAATTCTTCCTGGCTATTATTTTATAAAGCTTTTTGATAAGCATTATGATAAGTTTTTAGTTCTTTCAACCAAAGTTTAACTTCACACTCTGATCCTTATGGTTTGTTTGTTTCAGTCTCATGCTGGAAAAGTTTGTTTACGGAGTTGGTACGAGCGTAACAAACATATTTTCCCTGCCAGTCGTTGGGAGCCTTATGATGCAGAGAAAAAGTGGGATTGAAAAAGCATTTCTAAACGTCCATCAAATTAGCTAATCTTCAAAAGTGGGAAAGCTTGAATTTAACCCAATATTTTTATTTATTTTTAAATCATTTTTGTAAATAGAGTTTATATCCAGAGCTCAAAATCAATTTTTGAACACGGAAAAACAATCTTTTGTTTCCATTTCAACTTTCTATTTGGTGATATAAAATGCCACATGGATACATGTCTTCTACAGTAAACTTTCTCTCTTAAACCGGCTGACGTTCAAAAGTATAAATCGGCTTTTTAACAAAGCTTTCAGTTGAAGAGGTAGAAAAGGTAGAAAGCTTACTTTTATAATTAAAGGGTTTTTTTATTAACAAGAATCGATTTGTTTTGTTTCAGTGAAAAGCATGAACAAAATGTAAAAAGTTAGAAAGAAACCCTGGAACAAAACAATGGCATTGGAGAGTCCGAGTCAACTGTTTGCACAACTTCAAACTAAAGAAGACTCTCCACCACAACTCACACAGACAGCCAATGGACAACGATTGTTAATGTTAAGAGACGTTGGAACGGCTTCTTCAAACCCTGATCGAATCAAATGTATTATCTCCTGTTCAAGTAGTAAAGTATGTCTATTTCTGTTTTCATCGCTCGTTCCCTGTCTCTACTTCTTGTTATCACTTTGAAAATTTTGACTTTTTACTGAGATAAAGTTTGAGCATGTCTCTCTGCGTATCTATGTGTGTCCACTACAAAACTCCAAACTTTGGGGCAGGCTGGCAAAAATGCACCGATCTAACTGAAATTTCCTGCACTATTGACTTTACAGAACTGAATATTTGGTATTACCCTTAACCCACCTTAACTGACCTTTACATACCCTGGACCAAGTTTCTCAATCCCTGTCAAGCTAAAATTTTGATCGGAGTTTATTGAAAAGTGGTACCCTGATGGCGGCGCTACTCAATAGCAATGTAAATGCATCGACGACGCTAGGTCTACTTTCCCTCGAATACTTTTGCTGATGTAGCGTCGTTATTATACGTTTATTTTTAATACTGCAATGGCTTCTTTGCGGGTACCCCTTCAAAAAAAACTTCGATTGAAGATAGCAGATATAGCTTGGTCCATGGATATACTTATAAAGGTCAGTGCTTTAACCTCAGGCTTAGATAGTATGAATTTTACTAGTTTAGTTTGTGTTAATGTTAAGCGACTCATAACCCTCCATTTCTAGAGCACATCCGAAGAGGCGAAATCGAGCACAACGAGGCGTGTTGATTACATCAAACAAACATTACGTAATCATTCTGTGTCCGAAAAACAATACTCGGCCCATTCCCTCCTTTCTACAACATCTTCGGACAGCAACGAGAATAAATTTGTCATGTCAGCAGAAGTATGTGTTGTGTTCCATGATACAGACACTTATGAGAAAGTGGTCAGCTTCTTAGTAGAGAAACTGGAAACTAGTATCCGAGTATCTGAAGCAGTGTTTTATGTTTCACCTGAAAAAATCTCTGACCTCAGGTATTTATTGTAAGCGTTTTAAAAAACTTTAATTGAATACCATTCCATTCCTGATCTATGGAATATGAAAATGTCAGCAAACCATAGTGTGCTCTAGACCATAGTGGGTTCCAGGTCCCACCTAAAAACTCAGGTCCCACCTACCCATAAAATTCACACCTTCAATCCAGACTCCTAGATCGCAGCTAAAAATAGAAAAGTTTAGTATAGTAAAAAAATTATGTAAATATAGAAAAAATTATACTAAAATTGGAAATAAGAAAAAACTAACTTTCACTTTTACCAAAACAGACAGACCACTTTTGAAAATATAAAAGAAGCATATTCAACAACCATCATGTAAAGTTTGTAAAATGGCACAAAAAAGTTTATCTGTCAACAGTGACATCTGCAAAATTGAAGTCCTGTGAAATCTTAAAATTTCGTTGACTAGCACAACAGCGAATTTGACCCTTTGTTGAAAAGATATTCCTAACTGATATTTGAATCGCTGCAGCTATATAGGAGATATATTTATATTTAGTTTAGTATCTCGCCATGCGAGGGGATAATTTTAATTTATTTAATCTTCTTTGGATTTCTAGGAGACAAGCGTGTTTAAACGCGGTAAGAAATTGTCGTACAAAAGCTCTATCGATTGCGCAATACCTGAATCAAACGCTCGGTTCAGCTGTCACAGTGCGCGAAGAAGACACTTCAGAAATCGTTGGGAATTCAACTTCGCACGAACCGAATGCTCATCACTTAACGTCGGACAAACATGCTTTCGATCACGTAATCTCTTCTATTCAACGCAAAATAGCGGATGGCACGGTCAATGTTTCCGTGAATGTTTACATGGAGTTCGAGTGTAAAGAAAGGACTCGAAAATCGAACCAAACCAAATAAAATTTTGCACAATTTGGACGACTTTTTGATTGATTTATTGAATCCACACTCTGAACTAACTTATGAGACAATTTGGCATAGTAAATACATGCTTACATGATGAGCTTTCATCTAAAAGGTTCTGATTCAGTGTCAAAGAAATAGTGATTGGTCTACATGTTGTTTTTATGTGGCTGCTTGTTCGATGTTCGAAGATAACTCGATAAAGCCCAGGAAAGGGAATCGGCTGACTGAAATTGTTTCTTGGAATCGAAAGTCTAAATTCGTTTTGCCACGCACAAGATGAAGCGCCATCATTCATGTAGAATGATTAATTATTTATTAAACTTTGACTTCTTTCAGCCTGATCTGCATTCGTTTGAACCTTAACGAGAAAGTTACAAAATTGTTTTATTACTGGCTAGCGACTAACCAAATCAAATAAGAGCTTGTAAAAACTCCATCTCGTCCCACAAAAAAGGGGGTATTTTCCGCCACCCTGGCGCTGTTATGCTAATAGCTCTCCGAAAAATTTATTTGGCAATCTGAAAGTTTTTAACTTTTAATATATAATCTTATTAGCAACATGTATACCAAATTTTACAATTATACACTAACTAGATTGAGTTTTATGACTTTTTTGTGCAGGCATGCCATAAAATCCAGCTAAAATCCTGTAAAATCTTAAAATCTTAAAATTTACTATAACTTTTGATACATGAATCCAATTAACTTCAAATTTTGACAGGTTTTAAGGTATCAATATTACCTCTTAGAAAAAATTTAAAACATTTAAAAAATTAATGACGTCATCAAAACTGACGTCATTGTTTTTAGAAAAAAATTCGCTCATCTTCAGCATAGATTTTAAACCTTAATTTTATCAGTTTGTTTAAAACCTGCACATTGAAGATATTTTATTTGGCTTTCGGAAAATCAAAACAGAATTATGAATTCTTTTTATGGTAGAGACCATTTCTGCCAAGTTTCAAGTCTAAAGCTTTCCTAGATGAAAAGTTATGCAAGGGCGATGGAAAACATCTCCCCCCCTTGAGAAACAGAATGACTTTACTGCGAAAATATGTTTATGTTCCGGATTTTCCGAATATAAAAGATGTCAACGACAGGAGGAACTTGCTTCTCCTACAAAAAATAGAAAACGTTTACCCAATGCTGTCTCCTTTATTTATTTCAAATGTAGAATAAATTCAGTCTTTTTATAAATTATTACGACTGCCTCGTTTTGGAACCATTACCAAGGTGATTTATCCTTTAAGTATTCAAATGTTACCTTTACAACAGAGAAAATGCGTGAACTTCGCTTGGAATCAATCACCATAGCAATGTCTTCAAAACGAGGTAAGCTTTGCTCGTGACGTTTTCTATGAAACGGTCTCTTTCCAGCTTTCTTTGGTATTCAAATTTTCTGATTTTTTATCAGGAAGGAAATAAAAGGAAAATTGAAAAATGGCATTTCTTCGAAAACAAATATTGTTCATGAACCCTGAAGGAAGGGTTTTTCAAAAGGAGCAGAATTATTTTGAAGTGAAAAGAAAGAAAAAATATTGAGAATGCATCAGTAGACGTTGGTTGACTCTGGTTGGTAGACATTGTTTCTCTTCTGTGATTGGTTGACAAAGTTTCGTTTGGGAGTATGGTCAACGTCTTAAAGGTACCGATATATTATTTTGATTGATTGATTGATTGCATCCGCAGTTATACCTTTTCGTCATCAACATTTTAATCTTGAGGGGTTTAAAAGTATATTAAGACTGTTCTGCTGGATAAGGCTCTCCATTGTTTGACGTATCAGATACGATCAATAAATAAGAATCTTTACAACTTTTATCATCAGCACTTCCGATCAATTCCAAGGTCTAAAAGCAATTTACTTCAAATGCATTTACACCACCATCATTGACCCCTTCAATTCTAATACCAAAACATTTGATTCCAATGTTTAACATTATTTCTTTAGGTGAATTAATTTTGAGGTCGATTTCATTTGGCGGATTGTCAAAGTGTAATTTTTTGCATTGATTTTAATTTGGCGAACGATCAATTTTTAAGGTTTAGTAAGGATGCATAAGAATGACTATGACTTTTCCAAACAGGAGTCATTTTCATACTTTTATAAAATTTGCCGTGAATTTGATCATAGTCCGTATTTGATTTGTGTGGCGAAATATACCTTAAAGGAAGAAATTTTGGCGGGAATTTAATTTGGCTGATGGCCGAAAAAGTTTTTTCAGAGGGAATTTAATTTGGCGGATGGCTGGAAAAATTAAATTGAAGGGAATTTAATAAGGCAGTTGCAGGATATTTTTGGCGGGAATTTAATTTGGCGGATGGAGGAAAAAATACCTTAAGTGGATAAATTTTGGCGGGGATTAAATTTGGCGAATTTTGCCAAAATTCGCCAAATTAAATCCTCGCCTAAATTTCCAAATTCGGCAATTCGCCAAATTAAATCCCCGCCAAATTTAACAAAAAGAGAATTATGTGAAAAATCACAACTTTCCGCCAAAATTTCTTCCTTTAATAGCCCATTTTCGAAATTTTTATTCTAAATTTAATGTCCGCCAAAAGTAACGCACTTAATGTGAAACGAAGAACTTTTTCTCTAGATCCAGATCGTGTTATCGTTCTTCATCGTCACAGTTCATGCAGCAGAAGGTCAGAGTATTTTCAAGTCATCCTCTCCCATCCAGCTTAGGAGGAAAATTTTTGACATTTCTATTGTTATAACCCTAAAATTCGCGGATGGGCTGGAGTTTTTACAACGTTGGCCATGATTTTTGATGTGTATTTCACAGAATGCAAAAACAGAATAAGTTCAGAATCAAATTCAGAGAAAATAAATATTACACCAACTTAAAGTCTCGAGGTCCCGAAGTCCCGAATTTCAATAAATCAAATTTCAGAGAAAAAAAAATTGCACAAACCTAAAGTCCCGAAGTCCCGAATTGAAATATGTCAAAATTCTATCAAAAAAAAATTACATCAACCTAAAGTCCCGAGGTCCCGAAGTCCCGAATTTCAATAAATCAAATTCTATCAATTAAAAATTACACTAACCTAAAGTCCCGAGGTCCCGAAGTCTCGAATTGAAATATATCAAATTTCGGAGAAAAAAAATTACACAAACCTAAAGTCCCGAGGTCCCGAAGTCCCGAATTTCAATAAATCAATTTCAGAGAAAAAAAATTACACCAACCTAAAGTCCCGAAGTCCCGAATGGAAATTTACCAAAGTATAGTCTGAAAAAAAGTTACCCCAATCAAAAATCCCAAGGTCCCGAAGTCCCAATGGAAATATGAAAACTCAAGTAGAAAGAGGACCGGGGGAAATGACTGATTGATTAAATTTGATTGGGCAGGGGTGATTGATGAAATAGACAAGGGTGTAATTTCCACATAAAGTTGGGGGAAACTCGAGTGGAAAGAGGGGAGGGTTTAGTGAATTTCACATAAAGAAAGATTGGAAATCTATCAAAAGGGGTGGGGTGAAAGAGGGGCACAGACAATGAATGATAAATTGAATAGACATGGTGAGACAGGGGATCGGATTGTTGAATTAGGCATGGTGAAATATTCACACAAAGAAGAAAACGGGTGGGATGAAACTCAAGCAAAAAGAGGGGCTTGAATAAATGATTGATGAAACACGAAATAAGGATGAGATGACGCGTAAAGAGGGGACAGAGATATACATGAAGACAGGGGTGAGATAGATGCAAAGGGAGGGTGAGAAAGGGGTGAGATGGATGTAAAGGGAGGTGGCAGAGATAGTATGAAAAGAGTAGGGGTATAAATCAATTAAGACGAGACATGGGTGGAAACTTTCTCTCTCAGAAATTTGATATTTTGCAATTCGGGACTTCGGGACCTCGGGACTTTAGGTTGGTGTAATTTTTAATTGATAGAATTTGATTTATTGAAATTCGAGACTTCGGGACCTCGGGACTTTAGGTTGTTGTAATTTTTAATTGATAGAATTTGATTTATTGAAATTCGGGACTTCGGGACCTCGGGACTTTAGGTTTGTGCAATTTTTTTTTCTTTCTGAAATTTGATTTATTGAAATTCGGGACTTCGGGACCTCGGGACTTTAAGTTGGTGTAATATTTATTTTCTCTGAATTTGATTTATTTCAATTCGGGACTTCGGGACCTCGGGACATAGGTATGGTGTGATTTTTTTTTACAGATTTTCGATATTTTGCTATTCGGGACTTCGGGACCTCGGGACTTTGGGTTGGTGTAAAAATTTTTTCAGAAAGTTGATATACTTCAATTCGGGACTTCGGGACCTCGGGACTTTGGGTTGGTGTAATATTTTTTTCAGAAAGTTGATGCATTTTAATTCGGGACTTCGGGACATAGGTATGGTGTGATTTTTTTTTAAATAGATTTTCGATATTTTGCAATTCGGGACTTCGGGACCTCGGGACTTTGGGTTGACGTGTAAAATTCTTTCAGAAAGTTGATGTATTTCAATTTGGGACTTTGGGACTTGAGTATGGTGTATTTTTTTTTGATAGAATTTCGATATATTCAGTATTTCAATGACTGTAACTTTGTAATTTTGAACATTGTAGTAAGAAAGGATGAATTGATCCTGTTCTGCAAAATTCAGCATTTCTCTATCTTGTAAAAACTCCAGCTTGTCCCAAATTCGCCAAATCCTCCAGCAATTCTTCCGGAGGAAATTAGATTTTTTGCCATTTGCCTAATCAATAAACAATTGGTAGACAATGGTCAAGGCCAGAGTCAGTGCGCTACTTTTATTTCGGCTATAATGACGTACTTTAATAGGATAAACTTTCGCGGGGATTAAATTTCGCGGATTTCGCGGATTTGGGTGTCATCTGCGAAATTCTGCGAAATTAAATCCCAATGGAAATTTGGAAGGGCCTCATCTAAACAAAACCCAAAATCTGTCAAATAAATACTATTTGAATGGTTACTTGCATCAAAGAGGCGCAAATAATGTGTATTTCAACAACCAACATGTATGATTTGACAGTAAAATTCACAAAATCGTAAAAATATTGCCACCCAATAATGCAACCCGCGAAATTAAGTCCCGCGAAATTTTTGAATTTCGCGGATAGGCTCAACCGCGAAATTAAATCCCCGCGAAAGTTTATCCCATTAAAATAATCTGTTCTCCATGCAAATTTGGTGTTTTAACAAAACACTGTCAATAAATCATTTTTAACTTCTTTTCTCTTCATTATCAGCTCAATGGGGAAGTTGGTCGGAGTACGGAGATTGTTTCAGTTACGAGTACGCCGTCAGACCCCGTAAACGTCGCACGCGGACGTGTCCCGATGAAACTTGCATCGGACCTTCATCATCGTACAAATACAACTGCACACCTTCAGGTGAGGGATTTTCTACTTCTTTTATTCTGATCTCCTTTTCTAAGTTATTTACTCCATCAATTAATTGCAAGTGAAATTCCAGTCCAGAAAATGTCTAAGTGAATTAGATTAATATTCATACGATAAACTTGTTGCAGTGGGATCCTCTGTTAAAGCGTCCTCTCTACCCATCCAGAAACTTGACATCAATTTTGAAATTGTTGTTGATAGTCGACCCTCTCCATCGCACATTTCTTAATATCTTAAAAATCTTCTATAGCTACATTTGTTTCATTCACCACCAATCAACACTTGCTTGGCAAATATAATTCATTTTCTTATCAAACCTTCCGTCACTTACTAGATACACAGGGGGGATATTTTTGGAAAAAATAACTGAAGCTCAATTAAAAAAAAAGTATATTTCATGCTTTCCGATGAGAGTCAGTGAAGAGAAAGGAATCCGTTCATTTTCTTGCTCAAAGTTTCGAGTGAAATGAAATGAAAAATGTTCTCTTAATATCTAATGCAACGGAGTAAATCTTTTCAATAAGTATATCTCCCAAAGGTAGCGAATTGCTCCCTGGATTGCTCCTACTTTCCCTCCATGCTTCCCTTTAATTGCATCAAGCGAGAGGCATCGAGGTATCATTTTTACTAAGTACGAAGTCTTTGGTATGATTCGGCCAGGGATTGAACCCACGGCCTTGCGTTCTGTAGTGGGGTGCTCTACCTTTGCACTACGTTCGCATTGAAATCCTAAAATCAAACCAGAATTATCGATAATCTTTCAGCGATTTTCATGCGAGTAGAATCCTTGTCAAATCAAAACATGGGATGGTCTGCAGGCAATGTTGTCGCCTTACAATCTACGATGCATTTTCGAAATGTTCACCAGTCTGTCGACCAACCTTTCTCAGTCAAGGTCAACGCTCTCGCCATGGAAAAGAATTTCGGAACTTTACAAGCACGTTATCGTAAGTTTTCTACGTATTTCGAGCCCCTGGGGCTTGTGCCGCCCTTAAGGGTGCCTTTTTCGGACCTTCAAAGTCCCTCCAAGGGTCGAAGTAAACATCACAATATCTAATTTCAGCCCCTCCCCCCTAAGGGTTACAAAAAAGACAAAAACTGCAATATATATCCATAAAAAGGCGAAATTTTATGAAAAAAGTCTCGGGAACGGTCCCAAAATTCACAAAATTCCATTTTTTTCCTCTATTTTTGACGCTAAAATTTTCCGATTTCCAATATCGAGCACTGTCAGTACCTGTTTGACCTAAACCGTTGAAAAATCTTGTTACTACAAAGGTTGGAATTTCTAGAACTAAGAGAAACTGACGTGTTTACCTTTTCATCATCAATTATTGTACTTCAAAGGAAAGGTACTTGTTATGTACCCTAACTAATTGTTTACCTTTATAAAAGTAAGAATGGTAGCACTATATTGTGTTTCATATAATGTGATTTACAGATCAGATGTTTGTTGGAGGTGACAATAACTAATAACTCTCACTTTTTGCTTCTTTTTTTAGCTTTAGAAGTCTCTGTATTGAAATCCCAAACGAATGCTAATCTTCCTGAATTACGAATGGAGGAAAATTATGAAATTTCTGAAAAAGGACGTGGTATAGTAGACCGAATGGTTCGAAGAGATGTTCTGGGGAGGTTTGAAAATGACTCTGTCTTTGCTGGCTATCGAAGCGCTTATAAGGTTAATGACAATGAACCATTTCAAGCCTTTTTTTTGTTGATAGTTGTTCTCACTTTCACCCTAACATGTCCTCAGATGGAATGAAAAAGAAGAATTCCTTTTTCGCAACAGGTGGAATCTTGTAAGGCGAAAATAAAAAAATGTAGTGTTTACGGAATGCGGGTGAAGGAAAAAAGCTCTCATTCGGCCGGCCGGAAAATTTTTGTTTTTGCTATTTTTGATAACTAAGATCATTGAAATAGAACTTTAAAGATAACTTTTATATACAAACAGTATGAAGTAAGCCCTGGTATAAACTACTAACGAACAAATCTTGATTTACAAGTGGGAATATATAACCAAACAACGTTTGATAGCTTGAGCGGTCAACTTGATTTTCTTTATGATGAACCATATATTTCGGTTAGAGGCCCACTGTGAGCCTACAATCAAGGTCATAATATTTGAGAAAAAAGGGAAATCCACCGGGAAGTTTTTGAACCACAATCGATTTGTAAGTGCTCTAAAGTAGGTTGGAAGGGTATAGAGTTTTAACTATGAGTTTTAACGTGAGACTTAAGACTTAGGACCTTAGGATCTGAGGATCCAAATGTTCAAAAATAGTCCAATAAGACTCAGAATATAGCCTGGAAGTCTGCCAACCCCTCTCAAATTGAAATATTCGATTAAATTAAAAAGATAGCCAAAAATCGACTTTCTCGTCAGAACTTTAAATCTTGAAAAACGTTAAAATAACCAAAATTCTCAATATATTATGACCTTAATTGTAGCTTGTAAATCTGTATAATAATAATAATAACAATAATATAGATGAACCCTCTGCGGCTGGGTCAGAAAAAAAGTGAAAAAAAACATTTTTTAATTTTCGACCAACAGAAACTTTTGCAATCTTTTAGTTCTACTTTTCATAAAAGTGATTTTGTGATTGCTCATGGATTTAAAAAAAAACATAAAACTAAATGGATGGAAACAGGTCAGCCAATTTCGGGGCCACAATAGCATTCTATTGCTATTTATAACTAATATTTCCTTCTTTTTTTTTACAAATATCAACATCACCTTGACTAATTTCATCATTTTTCAGTTCTTGACAACACCAGAATCGTCAAATATATACGCATCTGTAGTTGTCAAGGTGACGCAGCAGGAGATCGGTTCCGCTTATTTCGTGCACCAGAAAATCTACCGGAAAGCTGCATCAACGGAACATGATATCCAGGTTGATGGCCAATCACAACATTTCATCAAATATGATTTCCCAGGGTAAAGCAGGAAAAATTCCCAAAATTCTCTGACCTTTATATACCAAGCTATAACCGCCATCATCTTTGAACGGAGTTTTTAGAAAAGTGGTACCCTAATGGTAACGCTACTGGAAGTAGGTCAATTTATAATTCAATGAAATTTTCCATTTTTAACCAACATTGCGAGTAGTGGGGTACCATTAGGTTACCACTTTCAAAAAACTCCGCTCAGATTTTGCTTCGCCATGATCGATAGACAGTGTCCCAGGGTATATAAAGGTCAAACTTCCACCGTGATTTTATTAGCTGCAATCTTCATATTTACTATTCTACAATTTTCAAACAAGGGATTTGAAAATTTTCATATCCTTGCCAACCTAATCAAACACATTTTTTCAATAAAAGCAGAATTTAAAAAATTTTCATAGATTTGGACTAATTTTTGGAAAAAAAGACTTGCAAAGGGTGGTGTATAAAAAATGTAAACTGAAAAGTTATTACTGCAGATAAGTAGTTCAAAGAGTGGTTGGTGGTATAGAATTGCTGTCTTTAAAAAAGCACTTTATACTGATGATGTCTTGCAGATGACATGGAGTTTTTATAAGATACTTTAATAATTATTTCGTCATTTGAAGTAATAAAAATGACGTGTTCTTTAGAAAAAGTAACAAAATTGTTTTATTACTGGTTAACAACCAACCAAATCAAATAAGAGCTTGTAAAAACTCCATCTCGTACCATGCCTTGAAGTTATCATTCTTTTGAATTTCCTCCTGTCTGGAAAATACTATCACAAATTTAATGACACTTGGAAGAGCCCCTGAAAAATATAAAACAAACCTATGTTAACATTATTTCAATCTTGTACCTTTTATCGGTGGAAAATTCGTCGCACAAAAGTGACGAAAAGATTTGTTCGGTGATAAAATATAAGTCTATTCTAATTGTTAATTAAAGTGGCCATAAAGTTGGCTGTTTAATGTCAATGCATTGCCCTCTTTTGACGTCAATTCAATGTCTTCTTTCAACCCTTTTCAAGCAAAGATTTTAACTCCAACTTTGTGTTCACTTTTTCCTGCTCAAACAATTAGAATAGGCAGGGTGAAAAGTGGGCCGTCTAAACTAGAGCTAAGTCGACGAAAACTTTTGGTTGAAGAAATTACTTTCCGACGAAATTTCCTCCGACAAGGTAATCTACTTTGGTTTTGTCAACATGTAGCTCGAGAATGACGTTCAGAGTGGTGGTGATAGATGAAGAAGTAGGAGGAGCCGGTTACACTCATCACATCAGACTCACCGTTTTTTTCCCTCCACAAATTGATTTGACTCGTGGTCTTCAAAAGATGTACCACTCTCAACTATGTCGAAACGTTTTTGAATTGGAAACAGATTTGAACAAGCGAAAGCTGATCATTAAGGTATGCTATGATGAACAACCACCTTTTGTTTTCCATCAGCTTCTTTTGTCATGATCTGCAATGCTTTCAAACGGCTCCCCCTACACAAAGCACCGCTATTAATATATAGACTATATATCAATAGCGGTGCTTTGTGTGTCTGTGTGTCACCACTTTCGTTTTCTCTTTGTTTGTGTTTTAGAATTATGACTTTTAGTCTCTTGCTCCACAAATTTGTTCTATCGGATTCGCGCCATTTGCAAAAGATTTCGCAAGCAATGTTTTGTTCTCAATAAGTTTGTTTTGATTGGCAGATCAGATAGAGCCTGGTTTAGACTTTATTTCAGCCTTTGTTTTGAAATTTAAGGCCCATTTACATTTAGTAATTTTAATTTCTGCCAAGCGATGCCCGATCCTGTTTTTCTCTTTTCTTTTGTTTGAAATGTTTTCGAATGTATTTAACGATCGTATTTATTAATGATTTTCGAATTCTTTTCAAAACAAAACAAGTTTCTTTTATAGAAAAGAACATTTCAAATGTAAATCAAAACATAAATTTGAAAAGTTTGTCGAACAATAATAGCATTCAAAGGGCGATAAAAAGCAAGAGAAGAAATTAGTCCATCTATTTCTTCATATAAAAACATTCAAGTGGTTGATACTGTTAAAAACTATATACGTCATTTTACATGTTTAATTTCGAAAAGTTATGACAAGGGTTTACAAAAAGCAATTAAGAATTAACTTATTATTTATCTTTTTAAATCTGATAAAAACAAAGTTGCACTATTCTTTGTGGCTTTCCCGCTTTTTCCTAAAGAATTGTCATTTCTACATTTCACTCCTCTTTACCATGACATTTTCTCAAATTGTCTAAAACTGGACGGCGTATTTAATGCGAGCGAAGCGAGAAAACGATCTCCGGGGGAGGGTTAGATGAGTCAAACTTTGAAGATATCTTTTTATTAATTTGATCGTTTTTTAAGCCAGCTTCAACATCCAAAGGACTTTTAGTGCGTTCAGCTACAGCTTAACCGGCGTGCGACGCCGGGTACCGGCTAGTATAGATTAATGTCTAGCAGACTTATATCAGTATTCATGTTTACTATTGACGAATTCCCCAGAAAGCTCCAAGTGTAATTGAAATGAGTTTCTTTCAAAAGATGCTTCCCAAATTCATAACAGTAATTACTAAACTATTAACTACGGTAATGTTACTTCAATGGAATCAAAATAATAGACAAATCTTTGTTATGATTCTCTATCACTAGCTTTTTTTTTTAACTAAAGCGTTGATGACATTTTTGAGTTGTGTTTTCAACAACATGAAAAAAAATATCAACTTTGAACTTTATCCAAGATCTTGGATGGTCGTCATGGTTCCTTTTCTCTGCATTGTTTGCGCGCTGAATAGAATTTCGATTGGTCGGCACAGGTCGATTTATGATTTCGGCCTGTGCTTTTCACGGTAGCCAGTTGGGGTAAAAGTCACGGACTGAAACTCAATGGGAATTGGTATTCCAATGTTTTTTATGGCTAGGGATTTCAATTCCATTGTTTTTAAGTCAGAAAATTCAGGTTGGATGGGGAAAAAAGCTTAATATTTTGCAGTGAGGATTGGTTTATTTGATTTTCAGTGGGGACAAAAATTGGAGTATAATGGTCTACTGGGACGATATTTTTCCAGTGGGAAGGGGTCCCAAAGGATCTGTGAGACTGGGGGTGTTTTGGAACTATGGTTTTGAGTACAGTAACTTTAAAGAGACAACACGTGCAAACAATTATGATAATACTTTTAAATATTGCCTAAATTTGATACGCAATTATTTAGATTTAAAGTTCACAGAAACTTCTTTTCTGTCCGATTCTTTTCATTAGATCGCTGAAGCCACTCAAAATCGGTACCGGAGTTGCAACCCTATAATCAGCATGTACCACGCCTATGATGGGTTTGTGGCGTGGAATAACCAAGTTCTTCACAAAACTTTCATTGACGTCACTTTCTGCAAAGGTTCGTCTACGTCTACCGGCTATTTCGCTTTTATTCGGTACTTTGACAGCCAATCAATCATCGATTCATTTTTCATAAATTAATTTATTAATATATCTTTTTCGTTAATTCCATGCATTCATTCATTCATTCATTCATTTTGCAGGGAACGATTGGGATTGCACTTCGATGGGCTTTAACAATAAGACGTCAGGACCAATTCCTGGCACAAAGTCTCTTGTAGAATCACAGTTCGATTTCGAAGGTATTTCAAGATTTAAACCGTAAAAGTTTCGACGTGATTCACGATTTAATCAGTTCAGCTCCACGCCGCGGCCTTTTGTACGCCATAATTCCATAACCTGGCCATAATCGGTATTTTATATACATTTACTAAAATACAGTTGGTTATTTAGAAACTTTCCAGACAACAACAACAACAACAGTCAAATTTAATTCTTTTCTTAGTGATTTTGCAGATATGTTTTGCGCGTAAATAATTATGTATTGATAAAATCACTTTTCGCCGACTCTCAATGAGTATATAAGCTTATGGTCACTCGGCCAAACAACCGACTTTGAGCGCTCATTTCTAAGACTCATCTTAATAAATAGTTAGACTAGGTGCTCATTTCTAAGACCCATCTTAATAGTTAGACTAGGCGCTCTTAGCTGTTCGATAATCATTATTCTCAGGTGGACGAAGGATCAAAGAAAAAGCGACCGGTCGTTGTTGGTCATTGAACACAAGCACGTCAGATGTTGTGTTGACTTCTTCTTGCAAAGAAGCTTTCCATTTCGCACCTGTGGGGTCCGGATCGATGAATCTCATTCACTCGCCGTCCGGAAAGGTTAGTAACCGGAACTGTAGACTTCTTACTGAACTGGCAATCTCCACTTGTTTCCTAGCAACTATTGCAACTTCTAATGCTATGTACTCTCCGGTACCTAATAGCCGCCCCCCGCTAATTTTCCACCCAGTACATTTTTATTCCAAGTTTCATAACAAGATTCCCATCCCTTACAGGTGGTGTATGGACAGAGAGGCAAACTTTTGATCGGTGACCCACCTCCCAACCATAAATCAGATAACTTTGGGTTGACACAGAAGAAGACGCTGATATTCAACCGTGATCACAATATATATGATGACCCTTTTTTAACGTATTATTCATGTCTGACCATCAATGAGGATGGCACCATTCGTCAACTGCTCCAGCAGAAGGAGCCATCTTTGGATAACACTTGCAATCAAGTATTCTCTTTCCTCCATGGTAAAACCTTTCGTTTTAGTTGTTTTGAACCAAATCAAAACTGGAAGAAAAAATACTACTTTTATATCTGAAGAAGCTAATCAAAAATTAAAACATTTCTCACATCATATGACAACAATCAAATGACCAATGAATTTTAACAACCCAAAATCCTAAAAGACAAAAGACAAAACAAACCAAATTTCACTAGTAGTGTGGTCGTGTTACAAAAATACAGGCTGTTTGTAGGAAAAAAATAATGTCTAGCTGAACCTTTCACCAGACCTTCTCTATAGGATGCTTATACCTCAGAAAAAAATCCCCTAAAATCCCACTAGTGGAATATCCCTTTTTTGTGCAATTTCTATTGTCCCCAGGCAAAATCCTAAGGGCGAAGTTTTTTGAAAAATTTCATGCGCAAGTTCCACTTTTCGCCACATTTTGGTCTAAAATTGACCATATATAGCATCTTCTGCGTGAATTATCTTGAGTTAGGTAATGAAATCGGCTATACCCGTTTAAAAGGAGGCCCGGAATTCCCGAGTTATTTTTTCCGAGTTAAAAAAAACCGAGTTAAAAAAAACCCGAGTTATCCCGAGTTATGACGTCATTTTTGGAATTTAGTGACGTCATTTTTAATTTCATAACTCGGTTTATTTTGCTTCCTTTAACTTTCCGAGTTATTTTCCATTTTTTAGCTCGGGAATTTTTGCTTCCTTTAACTTTCCGAGTTATTTTCCATTTTTTAACTCGGGAGTTTTTGCTTCCTTTAGCTTTCCGAGTTATTTTTGAATTTTTAACTCGGGAATTTTTGCTTCCTTTAGCTTTCCGAGTTATTTTTCTTCATAAAAAAAACACCAGTTTTAATCTATTGATCCCATACCTTGCCATACCCCCGGGGGGGGGTACTTAGGCAAAATGGGTGCCGGGTATGTGCGAGCCATAAGGGTACCTTTTCTCATTCCTCAAAAGTCTCTCAAAGGGGTACAAATTCAAAAGTTAGTCTCTGAAAGGGTCCCAAAATCACGAAAATCAAAAATTTCTCTCTCAAAGGGTCACGATTTCCAAAAATTTTGACCAAAATTTGGTGAAAATCAAACCAAAATTTGGAAAAAATGGACCAAAATTTAGGAAAAAGTCTCTCAAAGGGTCCCAAAATCACCAAAATTTTGTCTCTCAAAGGGTCGATTTTCGATTTTTGGCTCGGACATACCCGTCACCTCGCAAACCTAGTACCCCCCCCCCCCCGGGCCATACCAACCTAAATCAAAGACATAACCATCCATTACCAACTAGAAAAACCTTAACTTGCTTAATAAAATGAATAATCAACAAACAAGTGAATAATTGAAAAGCAAGAACTGAAGTTAAAACCTGCTAGAAAAACCCTTCAAAAATATTACAGCATAAATAAAATCTCAAAAAATACTGCAGGTAAGTGATGAGGTAAAGCTATTTCAAAATTCATATTTCCTCCCTATTTCATTAAAGAATACTGTAAGTGACATGACAAGATTCTCAGAAAAATTCACTGAGTCCATCCCCCTTCGCTGTAAAAAATTTGAATGAATCACCAACGATTCTTGAATCAATCATTTCACAGACTATTCGTAGATTTTTATGAGAGATGTTAAAAAATAAATAAACAAAACTGTCCAGAGTGCACACACTCACCAAATCAACTTACAGAAAAACATTCGAAAGTTTCCCGCACGCATGTGACCTTTGCAAAACATTCGAATTATGAATCGAATCTTTTTGTGTCATAAGGCTCTAATTAGACTTGCGAGTAAAAAACATTCCGGGGGTCAAATACGCTACTTTTTCAAAGTGGAAAGTCTTTAAATGTTGACCTGAAGGTATATTGTTATTCGAATGTTTACCCCCGTCTTTTTATAAAAATAATTCGAACATCAAACCCCGTAACGTAAGCGAATGAATGAACACTAAATTTACGTGAGAAAATTTTTAGAAGCAGAAAAGTCGCCCTTGGCTTGGCACATCCTTGTGTTATTGAAAAACAATGGAGGGATCGTGTAAGACCCGTTCGGCTTTATAGAAGCCCCGGGGATACTAGGGTTGCGAGCTGACGGGTATGTGCCGCAAAAATTGAGGAAAAAACTGATTATTTCGGGATTTTGTGACCCTTATTGGAACTATTGGCTGTTTTTACAAGCCAAAAAAAATGGAAAATAACTCGGAAAGCTACAGGAAGCAAAAATTCCAAAGTTAAAAATTCAAAAATAACTCGGAAAGCTAAAGGAAGAAAAAATTCCCGAGTTAAAAAATGAAAAATAACTCGGAAAGTTAAAGGAAGCAAAAATTCCCGAGTTAATTTAAAAAATGGAAAATAACTCGGAATGTTAAAGGAAGCAAAAATTCCCGAGTTAAAAAATGGAAAATAACTCGGAAAGTTAAAGGAAGCAAAAATTCCCGAGTTAAAAAATGAAAAATAACTCGGAAAGTTAAAGGAAGCAAAATAAACCGAGTTATGAAATTAAAAATGAAGTCACTAAATTCCAAAAATGACGTCATAACTCGGGATAACTCGGGTTTTTTTTAACTCGGTTTTTTTAACTCGGAAAAAATAACTCGGGAATTCCGGGCCTCGTTTAAAAGTCTTCTATATAGTTTTTCGAGAGCTTTCGAATGGTATACTGTACTTGATAATGTCTGAAAATGAGTTTGAAAGTTTCAAAAAAATTTTCCCTTAGGGTTTTGCCTGAGGAAAAACGAAATGTCCCAAAAAAAGGATGTTCCACCAGTGGGATTTTAGGGGATTTTTTCCTGAGGCATAACCATCCTATAGAGAAGGTCTGGAGAATATTTCAGCTGGATCTTATTTTTTCCCTTAAATTATGCTAGACAACCCCACTATAGAGACACATTACTAGAACAATGAAAACAAATTTAGCGAATACTTTCAACAATAAAAGGTGTCGGCTGGAAAAAAATCTTTTGGCTCCTCCCTCCTTCCTCTTTGCTGTATGATGCAGTGGTCTTTTGCCTTTACCGTTTGTAGTATTTTTTTTGACTCTTAAAGATGGATTAAAAAGGAAAATCTTTTTATATGTATGAAGATACCAAAGCAAACGGAGGAATTTTGCTTGAAAAACAATGATAACTAACTTACTCTCTTTCCCTCTGCAAAATTTGTGAAGTGTGAGAATGTTGTTCGGAAGTTACCGTAAAAGTTCAGAATAAAGAGGATATCACGAGTTAAAAATGTTTATTAAACTCATTCTCTTTTCAGCCTTCCCACAAGACATAATGGACAAAATTTCCATGAAATCTATGCTGAAAATTTCTACTTCAAAAGGCCCTACTTTGTTCGTTTGCACGCCTTCAAAAGATTTGTAAGTATTGTACGTTAAATCTTTGGATTTCAATTCAGATTTTCCATATTTTTCATGAAGTCAAGGAGTCATTACTGGTCATTTGAACGGTCTTCGTTCTTTCGGTAGAACACACTTGGCACCTTTTAGCTGCAGCGAAATTTCTTAAATACAAAGCTTTTCGGAAGCCAAGAACCGACGGCTGTTTCAATTTTAAAAGTGAAGGTTTTTGATTAATACTTTCATGTGAATCGGTATTGACTTTTTTTCAGGAAGTTCAAATCAAACTGCCGTCTTTCAACGGATGATGGAACCACGTGGAAAGGTGATTATAATATTTAAGACGCACGTTTTGTTTATACGAACAAACTATATCAGAACATAATGCTTCGATGGTCAAAATGTTAAGAACATTTTAAGGCTTTGCGGACTCTAAAATACTCGATTTCTTAGAAAAATGGACAAAAATGCTCAAAAAATGGTGAAAAAAAGAACATGTTAAGAACATTTTAGGCTTAAAACCCAAAGGACATACGAAGGCTTCAAAAATGTTGGATGTTCTTATAAAAAAACGTGTATTTAAGATACCTAGGAGAGTGTTAAGAGTAAAAAATGTCGAATATCAATGAAATCTCAACTTTCATTCCCATTCAATTTGTGTTCAAAGAAATCTCAACTTTCATTCCCATTCAATTTGTGTTCAAGTATTTTCTCTGTAAGTGGGCTGGGTTCACACTGGGTTCAGACTTGTCACCACAAACCATTTCAAATACAAATGAAATGGAACGTTCTTGGGCATTTGGAAATATTTTAAACACCTCCTTCTCACAAACCGACTAAAAGAAATTGCCCGTTCCCAATGGAAAATTATCCTCCTATTTTTGTCCCCACTCAGAATAATCAAAAAATCCTCACTGCAAAATGCCAAATGTTGTGCTATTTTTCCCATCCTCACTGGATTTTCTGACTTGAAAATTTTTTCCCATCCTCACTGGATTTTCTGACTTGAAAACAAAAGAATTTAAGTCCCCAATCATCGACTTTCAGTCCGTTATTTTTATCCCCACTGGCTGAAAAATTCCTACTGCGTCTGTGAGAAGGGGGTGTTTTTAATAATTGATATCACTAGCATTATATAAGCAAATGTATAACCTTTTTGAGGCTCAACAAAACGTGACGTGAAGCCCTACTGTTATTTTTTGCAGCCATGACGCCAAAAATCAGCGAATTGAAAGCGTTCATCCCTTCAGAAGATTCATTTTACGGTTTGTGTCATTCTGCAAAATACCATTGCAAATATCATGTGGAAACCGGCCTTCTTCATTACGTCACTCTTACTGAATATCAAAGCAAATTATCTGACGTTAACATGGTTTCTGTCACCAATCTGGATGACATGCAGTTGGACACAACGCCCCAAGATGGTGATGGTGCGTCAATTGGAGGTACGTAGAAACCGTCCTAAAATCTTTTTCTACCGATTTTCCATATAAAGAGGAGTCTTGTTTCCAAGCTATCCCCCTAATTTGAAACTGTTTGTTTCTTCTGAGATTAAAAACAGGACTGTAGAAGATATTAGTGATTTCCATCCTCAGAAATTTGAATTATTTTGTTAATATTCCCTGAGCTATATTACTCTGTACCAGAGTGTATCTCGCATTTATGGCTTTGTAGTGTGTAGTACACTCTATGCGCATTGTCTGTTTGATAAAAAGATTCCCGTACGGAGATCTCTACGATGAAGTATGTTTTATAAATAACAACACTTCTCTCATTGTCTCCCTTCTCTCAACAACACTCCATCGCAGCAGTCAGTTTGAAAAATCTAAAATCAGAAAATACGATGACAACAGACCCTGACGACGATGAATTTTAAAATTAACCGTAGATATTGGATCCACATGCTTTTTTTTTTTATAAGCATACAAAAATCCGAAAACAGGCTCAGAGATGCTTAGGTCGAAAGCTTAATAAGGCTTAAAAATGATTGAGGGGATGCTTTAAATCTAAATCATAAATTTAGGGAAATACTGAAAATCCGTAAAATTCCAGCCAAAAAAAGCCAAAATCAGGAAAAAAACATTTTTCGTAGGCTCAAGTAATGCTTGCCATATGCTTAATTTTCCCCATATCTGAGCCTACATATGCTTATAAGTGCAATGCTTATAAAAAAAAGCATGTATGTACAGACTAGAGCTATATAAGAACTTTATTATTTTATTTAAGTTTCATCTTTGGGTTTGTACAAAGCAAGGAGTGACGGTGCATGGCCTCGAATGTTTTTGTGGCCCAACCAACCTGAATATGATGTAATGTGAACGATGGGAACAAAGGGTTGTCACGTGATTATTGTGGTGTCGATGGATGCAAATGTTCTCTCCCTGGATCCAGGCTATAGGATGCTAATTAGGATCTTGGAAGTAGCTCAAAATTTCTTTTTCCCGCACTTTCTCATATCGCCACTTTACAATACTGGGAAAAAAGACCAACACTCAGGGTAGGTCGAAAAGCTACTTCAATTTTGTTAGACGGACATTCCCAATAACGCAAGGTTCGTTCCTGCAGCAATTCTTGCTGGTACGGCCGATAAAGGAGCGGAAATGCGCTTGGTAGATTTTTCCGGGAATGAGGAATTTTAACTATCCTACGGTGCTATCGAGTCTTTAACTTTGACCCATTGAATTATTGTTGCTCTGGGACTCTGATATATTGATTTTAATAGAACATTAATATATAATTTGTAATTTAATGTAAAATGAATAATGTAATAATTTAAATGTAATTACTAAATCTTTTAAACGGATAGTACTTGCACGACCAAAATATATTAAAGGCAACAAAAAAATAAAGGTTGTAGAACAATTTTAGGCTTTGCTAACTTCAAAACCTCCTGCAGTTTCTTAGAAAATTAGCCCCAACTATTTTCAAAATTCGGGAAATAAGAAAACCCTTAAAGGCTTCAAAACGTTCTTTTAAAGAAAAAGCTTGTACTGTCTAAATATGATTAACCATTATTAATCACTGTTAACCGGTTACTTTTTCGAAGCGGGCTACATGGCTTTTTGCGCAATGCAATTGGTTCTTTTCGCATGACGACGGGCCTACATTGTCCAGAGTTGCCCGTCGTTAGGAAAATTCATTGTGACGTCACTTTTTCAAAGGAAAATGAACAATGCGTTGACATCATTTCTCTCATTTTTTATTTCTGACGTCAGAAATTATAGCAATTTTTTCTCTCTTTTCGCTTGTTTTTTCTGCTTTATTTCGCTATTTTTCCTGGATAAAGCGCTAAAAATCAATCAAAGTTGAAGGAAACGGTTAACAAATACAATAATGACCGGTTTTTTTCGGGCTGTACTGAAAATATTGCCCTCGGTCAACGCAACAACCTCGCAAGCTCGGTCGTTACTTGACCTCGGGCAATATTTCTCAGTACAGCCCTCACTAACCGGTCATTATTGTATTAGTACAGCCCTCACTAACCGGTCATTATTGTATTACTGTTAAATTTATAAAAATCCTAGTACCTTATCGGCCCTTTTTACACCGGCCCTTATTGACGTTATTTTTGGGCTCGTGGCTTAATAAGGGCTGGCGTAAAAAGGGCCGATAAGGTAATTTAGTGATATTTTAAGATATCTCAATGCAAAATATAAAACAAATCTTAATTCTTCTAACAATGGGAAATTAGATATTCTTTAAAAGAAGACGCGACACTATTGATATTCCCTCAGCATAGAATAGTCTAATTAACAGCATAGATAGGATAGGCTAATTACCCTATTATAGTCTAATTTGATGGTGTTCTTGAATGTTGTAACATTTATATTATGATGACGATTGAAAGTTTAATGGAGAAGGAAGCTTTCACTCTCAATGCATTGAATTATTTATATTTCAATCGAAATTCGCGTTGACGGGAGATTGAACATTCAATTGGTGCGATTTCTTTATCAAGAGATATCGAATGAATATGGTATACAAGTTGTTTGAATGTCGCTTCATGGATACACAATAACATCTTTCGACTTGAACCAAAATAACTTTTCTTAATCATCAGGTCAGCATGAAAGGATAAAGAAATTGTTTTTCCTTCGGGGAAATTTTTTTTATGACGAGAAGGCTTCTTTTTGACTTGACAAAATAATGACCAAAATTTTAAAGGTAATTAATTTTTTCGCTAAACTTTTTATTTTTTATTTTTTGAGTTCTAGAAAAATATTTTAAAATGACACTCTGCATTTTTCAAACACTTTAAGGAAAAGATATACAGTTGACGCTTTCTAATTCAACATTTTACTGATCAATGCCCTCCATTATTCGATGAAATTTAAAGTCCCCGTCAACAAGAAACTCTCATAAACGACGCTCTACCATTCGATAATCTCCCTTATTCGATGAAAATCCTTTGATCCTTGAAGATCGAATTAGAGAGCGTCAACTGTATTTCTTAAAGTAAGACTTCTTTGTAAACATTAGCTTGAGCGGCTTGATGTAAGTGTTGTAGAACTTTCTAAAAACTTGAAAATGAAGATGAAAAAATGAAGATCTTTTCTCACCTCACATTCCTAATATTTCTAAATTTTTCCCGGGGGGGGGGGCAGTCAGGCAAATTGACCGACGGGTATGTGCGGCGGTTAAGGGTGTGTTTTTCAAAATATCAGAAATGCACTGTAAGGGTGGACTTTTGATAAATGCACTGTAAGGGTGGAATTTTCAGCAAATCTGGGAAGAATTGCAAATTTTTGCTCGAAAATGTTGATTTTTTTGCTCTAAAAGAGTTTAAAATTTGAAAAAATGCACTGTGAGGGTATGAATTTCACCGATTTTTTTCTGCACTGTAAGGGTGCGATTCTAAAAGCCAATTTTTTCGCCGCACATACCGTCAGTTGGTAAACCCACTGCCCCCCCCCCGGGAAATTTTTAAACTCCTTACCTACTCATCTCAAAAGTTACCTCGTTTATTTATTGTTTTCAGATACTTCTTGTGCTGCACGCTCTTATCGTTGGCGTTACTGCTTCAGGTAAAATGCAGTTCATTTTTTGAAATGAACTGAATTTCGTCTTTTTCATGAAGTTGAAATACACCTTTTATCGACCGTAGTCGCGCGGTCAGGCGCGTGCTACTTAATTATTTAATTATCCCCCTAAACTCGATCCAATACTTTTTTGACACCTTTTTCTATTTTTCATGTGAAACAAATTGCTTAATTCTTAGCAGTTCAAAATTCCCCTTTTGCAACATAGAACGACAAAAGATATCACTTACTTATGGTGGCAAACCTTCTTACTGTGAGCTCACCTTGTTGGATAAGCGCTGTTATCTCTATCTTAGTCTCTATTCCTGTCGATCGGTTATTAAACACAATTTACATTACCAATAAATTAGGAGAAAGTGGAAGTCAAATCCATTCTTTCCACAATATTTTGTAAAGGATGATTATCACGTAAGCGCACCGGAGTCGTAAAAAAAGTTCCTTTTCTCTTTAATTTTTAGCTCAATGGGGAAGTTGGTCGGCGTACGGAGCTTGTTTCAGTTACGAGTACGCCGTCAGACCCCGTAAACGTCGCACACGAACGTGTCCCGATGAAACTTGCGTCGGACCTTCATCATCGTACAAATATGACTGCATACCTTCATGTAAGGACTTTTCTACTTCCTTTATTCTGATCTCCTGTACGAAAAATTATCAAGCTGGAAACTTTAATAAAGATTAACAACTGGGGTCTTATTTTTCTGCAAACCTATCATCAGAAAGGAGGGACAAGATGGTGGTCTGTTCCATGCAAAAGCAAAATCTAACGTCAGGACTCCCGACGTTTGTATCCACGCGATGGGATCGCTTTTATTGGCCTCGAATATTTTTGCCTGGGAGAAAAATGGATTACGTTGATTAACCCGCGAAATGAAAGTATCGCGCGCTTGAGAAAAAATTTCAGTGTTTAATCAATCTCGTACCCAGACCTACTTGCACCAATTTCTGATTTAACTGCGATGGGCGTGAAACAATTGCTATTGGAAAAACTGCCGCAAATTTTTTTTGAGTTTTTGTTATTCACAAGAAAATAATTTATGTGATGTAAAGAAAAAGACAAGGAACAAAGCTAGAAGCTCGTGGAAATTTAAATATTGTATTCAGGATGAACGACCTTGCAATATCTTCCGACATTAAGTCACTTTATTAATAACTGATTTATTGCAAGTGACGTATTTTATTGAGAAAACAGCACTTAAGTTATCCAATTTTGTGCAGTCATTGCAATCGGTTAACTTTCTCTAATCCGAACCTCTATAATTCGAATCTTTCTGTAATTCGAACTAAAATTTTTGTCCCCTCAGCTGGTAAGTAGTGTAGAAGATTCTTTAAAATTAGAATATACTATACCGTAATTCCATTGAAAGTCTTAGTCCCGTGAGGATCGAATTAGAGAGAAGCGGCTGTAACTATAACATGAAAAAGATGGTTGAATGTCGAATCTTTCCATGATTTTTCCAGCGATTTTCTTACAAGTCACATCAGTGACTAACCAAGATATGCGGTGGACAGGAGGGATAAACACAATGACTTTAGAAACTTCTCTTCGGTTCCGGAACGTTCACGAAGCGATCAATCAACCATTCAATAGTACAGTACATTCCATTGCAATGGAACATTTATTTGGAAAGGAAGACGCCCGATATGGTATGATATACGTTTGTTTGTAAAAACATCCATTTTAAAGGCCGTGATACACTTGTCAATATAAAATCAATATTAAAAAACTGTTACTATATTTGGATATAAATCTAAAATTGATCGCTTCCTTACACTTATCAATAATCTAAATTATATCCAATTATAGATCTATTATAATTTGGGCCCTTACACTTGCTTGTTCTTTTTTGAACATTTTTAGAGTACTTTAGCGCAATTTGCTAAGAAAGCCGGGTGTTTGGAGCAGCAAAGTCTTAAAATGTTCTTATATAGTTTGTTCTTGTAAAAAAAGAACGCGCATGGGCCCATTTTCTTTTCTCTTTAATTTATTTGTTGTCTATGTGATTGCTAACTCGTCAATTTTGAAGATATTGTTTTTCATAATAGTCGGCAAGGAGGCGCGTCTCTATGCTGACAATGCAAAATAAACAAAATAACATCTCAAAATTTGTGCGCGTGAGACGCCGAAAAGTGGAGAAAGTTGTTTTTTCTACTGTTTAAAAATGTTGTATGAAGTGGTAGCTTTTTTAGTTCAAAGGAGGCATATCATTTTTTTATTTAGTTGCAACAATGAAGTATCTGCTTGATATAAAATAATGTGACCAAAATGAAACGGGAATGAAAACTATTCATGACATCATGACGTAATTTCTTTTTATGGAAACACTCTGGACTTTACCAATCTGACAAGCAATTTTTTCCCCGAAAAAGCCAGAGTGTTTCCGTACAGTGTAGAAAAATGACGTCATGAAAATCAAGAATTAAGGAAAAGAGATCTATAGAAAGGCCGGTCTCCACTTTCGCGCGACATGAGCGAAAACTTTTTGATGTTTTTGTAAAGTCATTGGTCGGTCGAAAAATGAAGCAATTCCATTGGTCGAAATTGACGTAACGAATGAAAAAAGTAGAACTTTTTTATGACGCAGTTTTTTTGTTCAGGCAAAAAAGATTAAGAAAAAAACTTTCGCGAAAGTGGAGACCGGCCTTAAAGTTACTTTTGATGTTTAAATACTTGATTTGTCTTTTAGTGATGGAGACACGTTCCCTGACACGAAACTGTCTTACCAACCTTCCGGAGCAAGAACATATAAGTGGCTTTCACTCTTCAGAAAAGGGACAGGGAATACAAGACCACCAAGTTCGCCACGATTTGTTGGGCAAATTTGATTCCAATCCAGCTGTTATATGTTTTAAAACGCAGCAAAGGGTTTGTACTACATTCACCCCCCCCATGAAGTATTTTTCGCCTTTTGTTTCACCTTTTGCTTTCTACACCTACTTTCAGAGTCACAACAGAAACTTTCTACTGCTGTTTCTCACAAACTTTTTTGGAATATTTAATAAAAAGCATGACTCCATTAACTAGATAAATTTTCACGTTGAATTTCTTTTATTGCGGATCTTAGATTTTAACTTGGGCAGTCTCCGAAATTAACCCTTTTTTACCTAAGTTATTTTATCTCTAATTGCTAGGGTTTTTGGAAAGAATTCTGATTTTGAAATTTAAAAGACAAAGTTTTGCGAAAATGGCCTAAGTTCTTTTTTTTTAATTTAGTATTTATAAATAATAACAATGACCTCTTTTCTACTTTAAAATAAAATAGCCTTGAACAAACGTGAAATATATGTATAATATAAATTTTTATATAGTGTCTAATATTGCAAAACATTGAGGCCTAGTTTCTAAACTGAAGATTTAAAAGAACCTTCATTCTATTATTTTTCAGCTCATGGAAACACCAGAATCGTCAAATATATACGCATCTGTGGTTGTCAAGGTGACGCAAGAAGAGATCGGTTCTGCTTATTTCGTGCACCAGAAAACCTACCGGAAAACTGCATCAACGGAACACCGAATACTCACTGATGACCAGTCATGGAGGTCTATCTATTATGATTTCCCAGGGTAAGTTGGGTTTGAAATATTGCTATGACAACTCCTAACAAACTTCAAGTTAATGTGCAGTATATTCGAAAAAGTATAACCTAGACCATGTTCAGATGTTACGTATGGCTTCAGTACCGTGTTTGTTACAGATAGGAATTGTTCATATTGATTTCAGAACGTTTCGGAGCAAGAAAACGGAGTAGTTTCGTTCCGATGAATAGTGGAGCGTTTTTTCTTTTTTTGTCTTTTGGACCAAAACAAACCTTTAAAAGTCTGAATATGGTTTGTTTTGTGGTCTTTTAAGTATTCGTTTTTAAAACGAATTGAATGTTGTTCGTGAATAAGTTAAGTAAAGTACTCCATTAACAGACGATCCGGTATCAAACTCTGCAAGCATTTGTCAACGTGTCTGTCATGTTACTGGCTGCGTGAATTACGTGAAAATATGCAAGCAATCATTACATAGAAAATAAAAATATCTTAAAATTTCCGTAGTCGATTTTAAATTCCCTCGTCAAAAGTTTTCAAATTCATTCTTCATTCCAAACCTCCAGTTTCCAGACCCTTATTTTTTGCAATAATTGTCCTCTTCTTCATTTAAATCCAATCTAAACAGTTTGAACGGTAGAGGAAGGACATGCTCTGTCTGCGCATTAGTCTTACTTTCCATGGGTTTTCAAAAATTTTCCCCTTCGTTTCTATATATTCTGGGTGCAGTACTTATTTATATTTTTTAAGCTTAGCCTACTTCTTTTGGCGGGAGATATCGAGTCAAACCCGTGGCCGCGAGAGAAAGATAACACCTTATCAATTTCACATTGGAATCTAAACAGCGTTTGGGTTGATAAATTTTCAAAGATTGCTCAAATCACTGCCTTTCTGAGTGCTCACAAGTTTGATATCTTCTGCGTCGGTGAGTCGTTTCTCGATTCCTCTATCGAGAGTGATGATTCGAGGTTGAAAATTATAAGCTACTCAGATGTAACCACCCATCTAACTCTAAAATAGGTGGTGTTTGTCTTTATTATAGAAGGGGTCTTTCTGTTGATAGAAGGCCTGAGTTGTCTTCTCTGGACGAGTGCCTTGTTTGTGAAGTTAATTCTGGTTCGAAAAAAGTTCTTCTTTGTCTTCTCTACCGTACTCCTAGTTAAAATGCATGATGCTTCTGGACAAGGCTAAAATATATCGTCGATGGAGAAAGTGACAAAATCCCTTAGATCGCCAGGCACTCGATGATATGGTTGTCGAGTGCAGATTAGCCATTAATACTGCCAAGGACAACTATTTTTCTCGTCTTGGCAATTCTTTAAATGATCCAAACATCGGAAGTAAGAAATACTGGTCTACCCTTAAGCAGTTCCTGAGCATAAGTAAAAACCCCTAAAATTCCACCCATTCGCGACGAAAGTAACGTCCTTGTGAGCGATGTTTCTGAGAAGGCCGATATTTTTAACTCTTTTTTTGCAAACCAATGTTCTTTGATCGAAACTGGCAGCGTGCTGCCACCTGAACAATTTTTCACCGACTCCAGGCTAAATAACCTTGAATTTGACGAAGAAAAAATCGCGTCAATTATTAATTCTTTAAACGTAAACAAGGCCCATGGGTGGGATAATGTTTCTTCTCGTATGATCAGGATCTGTGGTGATTCTCTAGTAAAACCTTTGTTTAGTATATTCAATCTTTCCATCAATTCTGGCATTTTCCCATCACAGTGGAAGAAAGGCAATGTGGTTCCTGTCTATAAAAAGGGAGACAGGAGCATAGCTAAAAATTACAGACCAGTTTCTCTTCTTTATTCTTCTTAATTTACATTAATGATCTCCCATTAAACCTTGAGTCAAAACCCAAAATCTTTGCTGACGACACCTCCTTATTCTCCCTTGTGATGGACCAGCTCTTGAGCATTGGGGTACTAAACAGAGATCTTGCCAGGATAAATAAGTGGGCTCGTCAATGGAAGATGTCTTTCAACCCAGACCCTTCTAAACAAGCTGTGGAAGTCTATTTTACCTGCAGAATCACTCCTGCTAATGCTCCAGTAATCTCCTTCAATAACACTAACATCGCTGTCAGTGAGCACCAAAAACATCTTGGTCTAATCTTAGATTCAAAACTTTCTTTCGATTACCATCTTGAGGAGAAGATAAAAAAGGCCAATAAAGGTATTGGCCTTATTAACAGACTTCGCAAACATGTGCCTAGAAGATCTCTTCTTACCATCTATAAATCTTACATTAGACCTCATCTTGACTACGGTGATATCATATATGACCGCCCAGGAAATGCCTCTTTTGAACAGAAGCTTGAATCCATCCAATATAATGCCTGCTTAACATGATAGCTAAGGTTGCTTTCGTGGAACGTCTCAGGAGAGAATATACTCGAAACTTGGCCTTGAAAGCCTTGCTGACAGACGCTTTGCCAGAAGAATGATATTTTTCTATAAAATTATGAATAACCAAGCTCCGTCTTACTTACGTAACTATCTGCCAGCAAGGCTTACAGAGCCAGTTAACATAAGAACAAGAAATCCTATTTATCCTCTTAATATACGAACGTAGCGTTTTCGTAATACTTTTTTTCCTTACTGCATATCACAGTGGAATGTCCTGGACGCGAATATAAGAGATCTACCTTCTGTTAAGACCTTTAAGAATGCAATTTTAAAATTTTTGAGACCCAAACAATCTTGTGTTTTTGATGTTTCTGACAATCAAGGTGTAGTCTTTCTAAATCGACTTCGGGTAGGGTTTTACTTTTTCCTTTCCTTCCTTACCTCTGGCGATATAACTTGAGTTTCTAGCGGAGGGAGGGACTATATTAATGTTTAGTAGTATTTTGTATTATATGTTCGTAATGTACCCTGTGTTTATGTTTCAATAAGGAAAAAAAAAAAATCCAATCTGCTTAAAATGAACCTTTTTGACGTTTCAAGTAAAGGCAAAAAATTTCGACATTAACACATTGACCATTCCAACTTAGATTTTTTTATCATGATTCGGCGAATTTTGTTGACTGGATCGCTTATAGTCCACGTAATACAGTAATATTGGTGTTATATAGTAATAGAGGGGCGCAGTAGTATAGTGGGTATCAATCTTGACTGCCGTCCAGGAGGTCGGAGTTCGATTCCCGCTCGGTGCTGTGATTCACTTGGCAAGTGAATGTACCTTCGCCCAGGCCAACCCATGCCATGTGAGGGGAATTGAGTAGACAGAAACTCAAGAAGCCTGTCGGTGACTGTGCTAGGTATCGATTCCACAATCCATCGTGGATGAGGTGAGAGTCCGCTGGCCTTGTTCCCTAGTGGTTCACGCTGGACTTAACGCACTCGATCCAAAAACTGTGTGTCAGTGTCTCGCAAGCTGGTCGCAGTATAAACCATCGCATAGACGGTTCTAATGAGACGACTCCTAAACCGCTCAATACGGAACCGGGTGTCCTCTGCAAAGAGCAGCCAGTCATCATACAGTTGTTACATAGTATCATATACAATAATTGTAATAATATCAGGCTGTATAAACTATAATTTGTCCTTTCCATTATTATTTGGCAAAAAAGGGGAATTCCCTCAAAACTTTGAAACCGCAAGTGATTTTTTAAGTGCTTTGAAGTACAGTTCGGAAGTAGAGTTTTAACTCTGAGTTTTAACATGAGACTTAAGAATTAGAAGGACCTTAGGATCTCAGGATCTAAAAGCTCAAAAAATGTTCCAATAAGGCAGAGAATATAGCCTGGATACCATTTAACCTCTCCTAAAACGAAAAATCCGATGAAGCAAAGTGGAAATACTGAAACTGCAGTTCTTGCTTCGACCTTTAAATTGTGTTAAAAAGTGACAACACGGTTAATCTTTCAGGGCCAAATTCCAACTTCTGGGACGGATTGATATGGAGGGTAAAACCGAAGGGTTTACTCACCACATACGAATTGTGATGTACTTCCCACCTCAAATTGTTATCACACAAAGCATCACAAATTGGTATTCAACATCTATAGCGGCAGATGTTTGTCGAAACTTCATGAGCTTTGCTGTGGACGAGGAAAAACGAAAACTCATCATCACTGTACGTTTTTTTATAAAAGTCAGTCAATTTTGGCTGTACTGCTTTTATTCTTTTGAAACTTATTCCAGACTTAAATGGTTTTAAAATGTTCTTATTGTAATGAATTTAGAACATTTATTGTGATCCTACGATGTTCTTAATTCTTGTTTCCAGCCTTTATAAATAAAAATTTAGAGGGGAATTTATAATGACTATAAACCCTTGTGTGTAACGGTTTTTATTTCTCTATAATCTTGATTCAGTCTTTGTCTTAGTTTGCTCTTTAACATTCACTAGAGTTGAGCCTCAGATTGTTCTTAATTTGTTCTTAGATTCGTCCAATTTTAGCCTCGTGTTCTTATAAAATTGTTCTTACAAAATAAGGTCAAAATATGGAAGCAACCAGATACTATATGCTCTTTGGACCTACCTAGAGGTCCTATAAATTAACCGTTGTTCGTTCGTTTGTCTTTCCGTTCCTCCGCTCGTCTGTTACAAGCTTTTCTCAAGATGGGCTAATTAGTTTTTTCTGATTTTTGGCACAAAGATGCAAAATGGCGATGCCCAAAACGTGAGCCCGTACTCAATTCCATTTATGAATTTTTGCTCCATTCGTTTGCTCGCTCTTTCATTAAGTTTCATTGTCAAGTAGGTCCAAACAGCATCCAGCTTGTTTCTGTGAAAAAGTTATTTAAGAACATAAGACAACGATGGCTAAAATATTAAGAACAAGTTAAGAACATTTTTAAGTTTAAAACTGAAAGAGTTATAAACATCTAAGAGCATGGCTGGTCAAGGAGGATATATAAATATGAAAAGCACTAATTTTTACCTAGCATGTGATTGTGGTAGTTTTAATGATTTCTTGATATCTATCATCTTTATAGATTCCGCAAGCTATTCACGGACGGAACACGGACTGCAATCCCCAATTCACAATATCTCACGCTTATAATGAATTTAAAAGATGGGAAAAGCAAGCCCGTTATAAAACATTCTTGGATACGACTTTCTGCAAAGGTTTGTGAATAATTCGTTCGTTCGTTCGTTCGTTCGTTCGTTCGTTCGTTCGTTCGTTCGTTCGTTCGTTCGTTCGTTCGTTCGTTCGTTCGTTCGTTCGTTCGTTCGTTCGTTCGTTCGTTCGTTCGTTCGTTCGTTCGTTCGTTCGTTCGTTCGTTCGTTCGTTCGTTCGTTCGTTCGTTCGTTCGTTCGTTCGTTCGTTCGTTCGTTCGTTCGTTCGTTCGTTCGTTCGTTCGAACGAAATTTGCGACATTTACTTTCTCAAACTTTCTCGAATCAAGACATGAAAATTAAAATTTTCACAAGAAAATATCATTGACTTATAAGGCATTAACAGGCCCTGTAAGAATCTTTCGACCTCTCAAGAATTTTTAAAGACATTTATTTTTGAGAAAATTGATTCCATTCTTTTATTCATTCATTGTACAGGGAACGATTGGGCTTGCACTTCAATGGACTATGGTACCGTGACCACACAATCAGTAAACAACACAAAGTCCATCACTGAATCCCAATATGATTTTGAGGGTATATTAATATTCATGCTTTACCTTTTTTATGCATCTTCGATAGCCCCTAAGGCTCACCACGCACTTCCAGTTCTAATAAAATTTGTGAACTAGAACTGTCTAGGGTCATGACACTGAAGGCTCACAAGACACTGCGCACTTCCGAGTTTTTTTGTGACGACACTGCACACTTCTAAAAATATTTTAGAGACTCAAAAGTCCCCCTCGAAAGATAGCCGTTCTGGTCAGCAAAATAGATATCGAGTTGTAATAAATGAGTTGATGATAATAGCGAAGAGGCTCAGAAATCCCCAGTTAGTTTTCTCGAGTTAAAAAACCGAGTTACGAAAAAACCGAGTTATGACGTCATTTTTCGGAAATTTTGACGTCATCTTGTACCTACTATATGACGTCATTCTCAATTTTGTAGCTCGTTTTTTTCCGTGACTTTAAAATTTCGAGTTATCTCTGATGGTATCTTAACTCAAGTAAGTCCTTCCTTTAAATTTTCGAGTCATTTCTCGTTTTTAAACTCGGTTTCGTTTCTTTTAAATTTTCGAGTTATTTTCATTCCTTTAGATTCTTGGATTCTCGAGTTATTTTCACAGCAGAAGGCTCAAAACACACACACACACACACACTTCTAGTTTTCATGCACTAGGATGGTCCAATGGCGGGAAATACTAGCGGCGTCGAGGCAAAAAAAAACAAAGTTGATATTTGCTCACTTTTTACTTCCCCGATTTTTACCAGGGGGGATTTTAACTCAGAAATTTTAACCTGTAACTCTTGATATGAACAACTCGGAAATTTTAACTCATTTTGCGTAACTCGACATTCATTTTAAAGATCGACAAAAATTTCATCGCGCGGGCCGCTCACTTGGAAATTTCCCGCCCTGACAAAAAGTCAGAAGTGCGCAATGTCACTTGGGCCTTCTGGGCCAATGACCCAAGGCAGTTCTAGTTCACAAATTTTATAAGAACTGGAAGTGCGTAAAACTAGAAGTGCGTGTTTTGAGCCTTCTGGGAAAGAGATTATTTATGTTTACGTAGTCAAATCTTATCTAAAAAATCTACTAAAGATCTGTATATTTGTGATTGGTGAGCATTGAGTAGATCATTGACTTCTAAGCCCGAAACTCCTGGATGGGAAATGAAGCCACTTATTTCCCATCCTAAACGCGTGACCCGCGTGATTTTCATACAAACGCTAGATTGAAAGTAAAATACATCTCCATGAATTCGAAAGATATGCCGCGTGAAAACAAAGAAAGTGCTAGATTTGATCCGCCATTTTAAATGCGGCGTAAATCTTAGTACTTGTGTTGAGGAGGTCCATTTCCGTTCCAAGGGGGTAAGGTTTAATATGTTGCAGAATTCCATAGGGAGATACAAAAATCTGTCAAAAATAACTGGAATTCCATGGGGGTAGCCTTTTAAATCCTACTAAAATTCAGAATTCCAGAGGGGTTTAAACCTGAAATTGCCCGGAATTCCAGAGTGTTACAGCATTTCCAGCCACCAAATGTTTGACCTCCTCAACAGGGGGTATACGGTTTTTTTTCTGGAAAAACCCATTCATCTCTAGTCCGTTCGGGCTTTAAACTTAATGGAGCAGATCAATCTACATTGTTAGTTAATTAGGGAAATCAAATTCTCTTACAATCCCCAGGTGGACGACGTATCAAGGAGAAAGCGACTGGTCGATGTTGGGCACTTGATACTACAGATGGTAGATCGATCATTTTGTCATCTTCTTGCAAAGAAGCTTTCCATTTCGCACCCGTTGGATCAGGCTTGATGAAACTTATTCACTCGCCCTCCGGAAAGGTTAGTAGAAACCTCACTTAAAGTCTCTAGGCCTTTTTAAAGAGGACAATGGGTATAGACGGGTAACAAGAATCATGTTGTCAACAGGGTTGAAAAAAAGAGAAGAAAAAAAATTTATTTCAAGGTCAACATAATTCAATTTTCCTGACAGGGCAAGGGGGGCTATGCCCCCCCCCAATAATTTTTTCAAAAATGGTTATTTTGCAAAATGCAAAGTTTTTCTTTTTTAATTTGTCATAGTTATCACAATTGAGTGCATTTTCAAGCAATCTAGAGCTCAAATTTTCAAAATTGTCACTAAACTTCAGCCCCCCAATATGGAAATGCTTCCTACGGCACTGTAATCTAATTGGTTAAAGATTTTTGAAAAGTTGAAGAATGAAGAAAAAAACGAAGATGAAAAAATAAAGATTTTTCTACTGGTTCAAAAATCATGACATCGGACTCTCTACAATATTTGAGCGTCGCTGATTTCAAATCTGTGTTCAGATTTTTCGTATCTTTGTTCTGGATAAAAATGATAAAAACATCCATTTGAAGTAAGTCTAAAACAGCCAAAAACTACCTAAACATAAAAAATGACCTATTTCACATCCGGGGGGTCACTTAGATCAAATTGGTGCTGGGTATGTGCGACCCATAAGGGTCCTTTTTGCACACCCTCAAAAGTCTCTCAAAGGGGTAAAATTTTGAGAGAGGTCTCTCTAAGGGTCCCAAAAACGCCAATTTTTCGTCTCTCTAAGGGTCGATTTTTGATTTTTGGCCCGTCACCTTGCAAACCTAGTACCCCCCTTCCTTGGGACTTCCCAGTGCTGTCACTTTTTATAACAGATAGAAAGATACGAAAAACCTGAACACAAATTTGAAATCAACAAGGCTCTAATATTCTAGAGAGTCTGATGTCATGATTTTTGAAATCAAAGATTTATTATACACTGGATAAACGATTCATAAAACGATGGAGAGCGATCATTATATTTTCATTGTTTCAGAAAACAATTGATGTTCTAGCTTTGTCTGCAAAGGACAACTGTCATGACGGCTCAAAGATGTCTGATTTTTAAAAACGTTTATCAGTCTTATTTTTTAAAAGTTCTCTAGCTCTTTCTTTTTGTACATTTTCAGAAAAAAAAGTTTGAAAGTAAGGCTAGCATTCCGAGCTGGATACATTTGTGAAATCTAATGTGAGAAAAAACATCATTAGACCAGAAATTCAGACAAAATGCTTAAAGTGACATGAAATTTTCGACTTATAATTAGCAATTAAGTGGAAGAATCTGACTCTCCCAGGAAAGTTTTGACTCTCTTTTAGTCATCATTTAATGAGGGAAGGAGAGTAAACAATAATATATTTACTGTGGACATAGCTATTACACGAGAAATCGGCAAAAATCTGTTACTTGTATAGCCAAGTGTATAATAAATCCTTGTTGAAATCTATAAGATCATTCACCTTGAAAATATCTTTCCAGCTTTTTAACTTTGGTGCTGAAAAATTGATAAAAACTGTTAAAAGTGTCCGCGTACTTTTGAAACAGTCTCTTTAAAAAGCCAACCATGCCGCTGAGGGTTGACAGTTGCATTTTATTTGAAGCTTAAAGGTTTTATTTTTACACAAATGTTCCCGTTTCATATCAGACACATATTTTATATCGGGACAATGTCTGCCTATTGTTATATAATGCTGATATAATGCAGAAAAATGTTTTTCTTTTCTTCTTTCGAACCAATCTTGCTCCACATCTGTGTCAATCAAATGTGAAAAAGCTTGTGAATTAAATTGATGAGTAAGCAAATTCTCTTATTCAAAAACAAAACCTTTAACCCAGTTTTCCTAACATTTTCATAGTTAACAAGTGTATCCTTTTTATTCTATGAAAAAGCTGACTTGATTCTACCTGCTTTTTTTTTGTCCAGTCCATCCTTGGCTCAAATAACGTACTGAAACAATCATTAAACGAAGGAGGGCTCGATTATTTTGGGCTGACTAAAAATCAGACATTGACTCTCAACCGAGATGGTACAGCAAAGAGGTTTTCGTGTCTCACTGTCAATGATGATGGCACGATCCGACAAAATATCGGTCCCTTCAAAGAAGATGTTCCAATGGATTCCGCTTGTGGACAGCTTTTCTCATTTTTACACGGTACGTTACTCGTCGTCATGGGAACCTATTTTAATCACCTCTTCATCGTAAAACTTTTAAAAGTAGAGTTTCCATAACTCGAACCCGAACGGGAAACGCAAATTTGTTCGAGTTAGGGAGATTCAGAGTTATGGAGTAAGGTTTATAAGGCGTTTTAGAGAGGCCATAAAACTTGTTCGAGTTAAGGAGATATTCGAGTTAAAGAGACTCCAATGCACTTTCATAGTCAGGGAATTCCCGCAACCTCGTTCACGTGTATTCCAGGCTTTATTTACGTTACTGATGGACGCCAGGGAATGCGTTGGGAGGAAGTTCTCAAAACAATATGTCGTAAAACAATCTGATGTTACCAAGATAATTTTTTATGCATGTGAAACCTTTAGACATTGTATTCTCCATTTAATTGTATTAGTACGGTCTAGGGGTGTAAAAATTCTGCACAAAGGCGTAAAAGCATGAGACTTTTCACAATTTTTAAGGGCTGAGATTTAAATCTATTTTTGACCCCAAAACTACAATTGTGTGAAGTTTCATGCTTTTACGCCAGACTGGACTATATTACATTTTTAAAATTTCAATTTTTGAAGGTAATTTTAGCCCTCAAATCACCTTACTACTTCGTTTCGGTGGTCAGAAACCCAAATATTCCAAAAATGGTTTTTGGCGTCTCTCTTCTTGATTATCAGTAATCAAGGATCAGAAATCAAGAGAAAGGAGCTGCGCTCTCCTCTACCTTTTGGTGAACGGCTCAGGAAAGGGCTCTCTCGGGTCATCCTCGGGTCATCCCTGGCAGTGCGGTCTCATCCACAATTTATTCTTCTCTTTCCAGCTTTCCCACAAGACATAATGGACAAAATTTCCATGAAGTCTATGCTGAAAATTTCCACTTCAAAAGGATCCACTTTGTTTGTTTGCACGCCTTCAAAAGATTTGTAAGTATTGTACGTTAAATCTTGGGATTTCACTCTCTGATTCAATTTTCAAGAAGAATTGGATTTTCATCGTATAAAGGGGCTTATCGAATGGTAGTGTCGTTTATGAGAGTTTCTTGTCGACGGTGGCTTTCAATGTTGTCGAACAATAGGGCGTATCAAACAGAAGAACGTCCCATCTGGCGCACAACGTTGTTTCAACGTTCATCTAACGTTATATGGATGTTGTGAACGTTAGATAAACGTTGAAACAACGTTGTGTGTCGCATTAGAGAAACTTTTGAGAGAGTTTAGTGAGATTACTAGCTTAAATTGATGTGCACTGAAAAGCCCATCATCTAACCAGCCATTCAGAACGGAACTCGTCCACAACTCATTTTTAAGATTTCTAACCATTTGCGTATTTTTTTTAGGATGGACAAATCGAATTGTTATTGGTCGGTTGATGTCGGTGTCACGTGGATAGGTAGTCTGAACAAATATATGCTGCGTGCATCCCCTGAAATAGTTTGTAACATAAGGAATAGTAGGGGGAATTTTGTTCGATTTTTTGGAATCGCTTGACTGTTTTGTTAGAAGCACTTGTTATACATTTTTGGAAAGCTAAGGGGTAGGGGAATCGAAATTACTATGTTTCCAATTTTTTTTCTGACACTTTGGTGTGATTTTCGGACAAATATGACGGTCTCAGGCAAAAATCATAGGGTTAAAAATTAATGAAAATTTTAGCTCGAGAAAACGGAGACCTGTTGTATATTTTTGGAAAGCTCTCAAAAAATTAAGATTAGAGATATATTGCAAGTATAGGTGATTTCAGTACCTAGCTCGAGATATTAACCCTTGAAAACCGTGTTTTCAGCCAGAAACAGCTATTTTGTCCAGTTTTTGCGCTTTCGGAAGCTCAATATCTCGAGTTAGGTACTGAAATCACCTATACTTGCAATATATCTCTAATCTTAATTTTTTGAGAGCTTTCCAAAAATATACAACAGGTCTCCGTTTTCTCGAGCTAAAATTTTCATTAATTTTTAACCCTATGATTTTTGCCCGAGACCGTCATATTTGTCCGAAAATCACACCAAAGTGTCCGAAAAAAAATTGGAAACATAGTAATTTCGATTCCCCTACCCCTTAGCTTTCCAAAAATGTATAACAAGTGCTTCTAACAAAACAGTCGAGCGATTTTACAAAATGCCCTCTACTAGAATAGGAATCATTCGGTTTAACCCTTTTTTTATTAACTTTTTATCGCCAAAACTTGATAAAAAAGCAAATCGATGACCTTATTTATTTAGGGTAATTTAAACTCTCAGGTGTTCTACTTTGTGCTTCTAAAAGCGTCAAAAATAAGTTAATTTATAGACTGAAACCAGGCCAAACTGGGGTATTCTGGGGTTCTAATAATGTCCAGGGAGGGGTTGGAGAAAATTGAAAATTAACAAGCGCGAGGGGGCGTTGAAATCTTTATGAACCAACAAACTCAAAAAACGTGCTTAGCAAAAAAAAATGTTTAACGGGCCATGTTATTGTTAAGGTCAATTTGCATTCTTGGTTGCTTTCTGGTAGCACTAATAATCTGTTCATATCTTAGCTTTTGAATTCTTTCTTGTTTGATTTGACTTTACCAGTCATCAGTTTTCTCTCTCCTTCGCAAAATGCATTAATTCAAGTATTTTCAAGAATCAGTAAAATCTTAAGATTCCTGATGTAACTTTCCCGAGAAACGCTATTCTTATATTCAATAATTCACTCAGCACCATTACACTTACATGGTTTTATTCGTCAATACGTAGGGCGATGACCAAGTGGTCAAAGGTGTCAAATCAGGGATTCTCCTTCCAATGGTCCGTCCAGTTTAAAGATAGCCTAGAAAGCTGGCCGTGGGTCTCATGAAACAATCGAAAGACTAACTAAAAGTCCTAGTAAAATATCGGCTAAACGTGTAAACCGAAGATTTCTTTCCTCCTTTATTCCCAGCCATGACACCAAAAATCAGCGAACTGAAAGCGTTCATTCCGTCAGAAGATTCATTTTACGGTTTGTGTCATTCTGCAAAATACCATTGTAAATATCACGTGGAAACCGGCCTTCTACATTACGTCACTCTCACTGAATATCAAAGCAAATTATCTGACGTTAACATGGTTTCTGCCACCAATCTAGACGACATGCAGTTGGACACAACGCCCCAAGAAAGTGACGATGTTTCTATCGGAAGTAAGTAGAAACCACCACTCCTTGTTAAGTAACATTAATTATTTTCAATTAGGATTCCCGAAAGCTGCCGAGACGCAATTTCACGAATATGAATAAAAGACTTTATTAAATGATATGATATTTTAAGAGCAAGCACCCTTTTAGTTGAAATTAAGCTGTTCTTATTCTGTTCATTTCGTAAATTTCACTCTCAGAAAATTCTCTAATTGTTCTTAGCTTTGTGAAATATTCCTATGATAAGATGCTATTAAAAAAGCGTTCTTAAAATTTCTAAGCTACTTTGACGGGGTAAAAAGAAAAGCTCCTATTTTTCGATTTTTGACGTACAAATTTTTTTCGAACAAAGACAAATGAAATTTTGAGGAAAGATTCAAAATTTAATTTCTTACCAAACAGCTCAACTGAATAGACAAATGTACGTCAAAGATTGTAAAATAGGGGCGTTTTTTTATAACTCACCCGGTATTTAAAGAGGTATGGGGACTCTACTCTTACATCTTTTCTTTCCATTTTAGTTTCATCTTTGGGATTGTACAAGGCACCGGGCGGTGCGTGGTCACGAATTTTTCTGTGGCAAAATCAACCTGAATATGTTGTTTTGTAAATTGAAAGTGTGACGCGAGCCTAATAAATTCGTTGCACTAACGCGTGATTTTGACTGAGTTTGCTTGGAGATTTTCTAAATTTTCAAATATGCAGAGAGCACTTTATGGAATATTGTCAAATTTTGGAAAACATGACAGTGTTGCCTTACAAAGCATCGTACTCATGATAAACAATCCAAAATTTCTCTTAACAATCAAACGCGCCAAAATAACAAATATTCGGATAATGCTGCAGTACAGTAACCTGAGATCAGATAGTGATTATGTTCTGCCCACCACGCTGAAGCTCTAAAGGAATGGGTGAAAACATAATAATCTGACAAATAATCTCGAGTTCGTAAGGACCGCGCTCGTCTTATAGGACTGGGAATGACAACAAATTTGCGTGATTGTGTTTGAAAATAGGGCGCCATATCAGAAAAGTTTGGTTTTTGACTTTCCGGCGCATAACTAGATTCTTGTTGTAGAATTTTCCGCGGGGGGAACTATTTTCCTCAGATGGTTAATTTTCAAGCGCCTTCATAGGTTTAGCGTGAGCGGAAAAAAATTTATGAACAACTGTTATGGGGGGGGGGTTTCAGGGGGTACCCAATTCCGCAATTCCGTCAATTTTTTCTCCAAATTCCGTCAAACCGTCTTAAATTGAACCAAAATTCCGTCACCGAAAATTCCTTTGAATTTCAATATTTTTGTCGAAAATTCCGCAAATTTTGAATATCTTTTACTAATTCTGAAATTCCGCAAATCTTTTTGCTAAATTCCGTTTTTCCGCACTAAAATTGTCTAATTTTCCGTCTCCGTCAGAGAACCCAATTTCCGTAATTCCGTCTGAATTTTCGCCAAATTCCGCCACTCCGTCCAAAAAAAGGGCCGATTCCGCTCCTCCGCCAACCATGAAACCCCCCCCCCTGTTATCAGGTTACGGTACAGCCAATTTCAAGAAAGCCAAAACCAACTTGTTGCTTTATCTTTTTCTAGGCGGCCAGTTTGTTTTGTCTGTCGAGTTATTCGGAAACTTTCATTTTCAGCGGAAATGTTTTCAAATGGAAATGTTTTCACTCGATTTCACTTTCAATTGTTAACGGCACATACGGTTTTGCTGTGAAGGGAAACTTTCTACACTTGCCTAAGGATGTAACATAATAATATTTTTATTATATCATAATACCAGAGATTTGGGATAATATCAGTTTCTTTAAACTATAATTTGTAAACTATAACAATTATTTTTTTTGTTTATGTCTGAATTAGTCGTCTAGCATGCTACTTTTTCTCCCGTTTTCTCCTTCAAGTTGTCTTTTTCCTCCAGATTGTATATTTGTAATTATTATTAAACATTAAATTATAACTTTTAACACAATTTAACTTTTGATCAATAATTCGTGTGGCCACCGATCATGACTTTTAAATTCCCGGGTTGTTATTTTCATTTTGTTTCTGAAACTGCGCCTTCTCCACGTGTCCGGCCCGGCCCACGACATGTGCCACCCTTAAGGGTAGGTTTTTTGGGACCCTCGAAATGCACTGTAAGGGTTACCTTTGATAGAGCGCACTACAAGGGTCTTTTTTTATTTGGATACATTGTAAGAGTGTGTTTGGGGACTAGTGAATTGCAAATGTGACAATTAAAATCTGATGTATCTTTATAGTTTTGACTCGCACCCATTTTGATTTGTTTTGAACATTGTGTCGCGACATCTCTGGCTCATTTTGAGGTGGCTTCGACAAAATAAGTAATAAATAATCAAACTACACTGTAAAGGTCAGAATCGTTCGGTAAAATGCACTGTAAGAGTACCTTTTCACTGCTCAAGAGCCGCTCTATAAGGGTCTGATTGTGATTTTGGCGGCACATGCCTTCGTTTAGAAATCGAGTACAAAATTATAACAATTAGGAAGAAAAGAAGCTAAGACATTGAGAGCTCTTTTTGACAAACCTAGAATCTGTGAACGCCACGCTAAAAATGGGAGAAGTAATGAAGATCTTGAACTCCTTTCCCAATGTCAATCTAGATGTAGAAGGGTGGTCAGGGATGCAAAGAAAAATTACAATTCCCTCTGAGGATCAAAGAAATATTGGTCTAATCTAAATCAATTTCTTCATAAGAGGAAGAAACCATAGAATTAAACTTTAAACAATAATCATAGAGCAAACAATATTCTGTAGTCTGAATCGCAGACCTCTACAAAACTCCAGGTAGTATCAGGAGCACGAATCCGTTATTGGACCCCAAAAATAGTGAAAATAAGAACACATAAAGAACATTTTTAGGCTTAAAACTAAGAACATCCGAATGCTTCAAAATTTTTGGATATTTTTATAAAAAAAACGTGTATTTTCCTCTCTCCTGATCGTATAATCTAGCGTGCATTTTTTGAAAAGGCTTTTTAGTGTTTATACACGTTTTTCTATAAGAACATCCAAAATTTTTGAAGCCTTCGGATGTTCTTAACTTTTTAAGTTTTAAGCCTAAAAATGTCCTTAACATGTTCTTATTTTTACTATATTTTGCGACTATTTTTGTACATTCTTCCTAAGAAATTAGCTGTTTTAGAGTCCACAAAGCCTTAAAATGTTCTTAACTTGTTCTTAATATTTTAGCCATCGAGGCCTTATGTTCTTATATAGTTTGTTCTTATAAAAAACGTGTCAAATACCAGACTTTCCCAACATTCTTCCTTAACCCTATTCGCATTAGAGGGGGGATGTTTCTGTTCGGGATGAAACTAATGTTAATAACCCCTGAAATAATAGAGTTTTTGGCATGAAATTTTCTGTAAATTCTTAACTTTTATTTAGATTCAAAATTAAAAAAATTTGACACCTAAGGATTTTCACACCTTGAGCATGATGGACATTTCTGACAGTAAGGTGTCACAAAAATTGGCACACATTTTCAATACAAATTTATTTTTAATGTCAAATATATTGTTGAAACCGTAATTTATTGAATCTTTAATAAGCATTTTAAACTTAGGCAACTTTTTTCTAAAGCTTTCAAAAGAACAACGGAAATTTTCAGTTTTTACTCACTTTAGGCATGATGAGTGACGTCATCAAAAATATTTTTTGTCAAAAGTTGCCAAATTTCATACTAAAAGACCCACTAGATCAAAAGTTAAGGGGTGGTACACGAACAGCTCCCCCTAGTTTTGAACCGCCCATAAAAGCTTAGTTTGAATAGGGTTAATGATTTTTTTCAAAATCAATTCAATGTCAGTCATTCTAAAAATAAACCTACGAAAAATCAAAGTCTTTTGAAAGTATTGAATAGTAGAGTCTTGAATTAAAAATTTCATAAGTCAAAACCATATCTCGAAGGGGTTTCAACGAATGACCAAATCGTTCCTTATTGTCAAAACTTTAGGGTTTATTGTTCAAAAAAAAAAATTGGTTATTGAGCAATGACCAAATCTTGAGTACTTCTCAACTTTTTGTAATCAATGGTTTTTTGAAGTTCATGGAGGATCCATGGAGTTACCATGTGGAAGAAAAAATAAATGACTTAAATTAACCAACTTGATTGTTGATGATCAATGTCTGAGTATTGAATACCGTGAAACGAAAATCTTTTTTTAATGAATCGACGACAGGTGATGGAAAATTATTCTCAATTTACCGATGAAACCATAATCAGATATTTGCTATTCAAAAAACACACACATTTTTTCGTGTCAAAACCTTTGTCAGTGGTGAACTTTTGAGTTCTTCTTACTTTTTAAATTTTTTATTTGTCGTGTGATATCATGGATTTTGCTCAGGTATTTTTCTTTCTACATTATCGGTCAAAATATATCAAGAATTTTGGTTAATTACTCGTTTTTAGCATTGTATATTTTTGGACCGTTCTTTTAACTTTTGAAAGTCTTAAGTGTTATTAGACTTTTTGTCGCTCATGTATTATCATAGAATATATCAAAAATGTTCATCAACTCAAAGTTATCTTTACAACGATTGATATCCTCTTCCCTTTCTATTTTCAGATTATTCTACCGTTGTCATTTTTCTTCATCATTACTACACATGTCGAAAGTAAGTTGTCGCGCATGTCGAAAGTAAGTTGTCGCGCATGTTGAAAGTAAGTTGTCGCGCATGTCGAAAGTAAGTTGTCGTGCATGTCGAAAGTAAGTTGTCGCGCATGTCGAAAGTAAGTTGTCGCGCATGTTGAAAGTAAGTTGTCGCGCATGTCGAAAGTAAGTTGTGTGTTGTGTGTCGCGCAGTAAGGTTTGTCGCGCATGTCGAAAGTAAGTTGTCGCGTCGTGCATGTCGAAAAGTAAGTTGTCGGCATGTCGAAAGTAAGTTGTCGTGCATGTCGAAAGTAAGTTAAGTTGTCGCGCATGTCGAAAGTAAGTTGTCGTGCATGTCGAAAGTAAGTTGTCGCGCATGTCGAAAGTAAGTTGTCGTGCATGTCGAAAGTAAGTTGTCGCGCATGTCGAAAGTAAGTTGTCGCGCATGTCGAAAGTAAGTTGTCCGCGCATGCGAAAGTAAGTTGTCGAAAGTAAGTGTTGTCGCATGTCGAAAGTAATGTCGTGATGTCGAAAGTAAGTTGTCGCGCATGTCGAAAGTAAGTAAGTTGTCGTGCATGTCGAAAGTAAGTTGTCGTGCATGTCGAAAGTAAGTTGTCGCGCATGTCGAAAGTAAGTTGTCGCGCATGTTGAAAGTAAGTTGTCGCGCATGTCGAAAGTAAAAGTAAGTTGTCGCGCATGTCGAAAGTAAGTTGTCGTGCATGTCGAAAGTAAGTTGTCGCGCATGTGTCAAAGTAAAGTAAGTTGTCGTGCATGTCGAAAGTAATGTCGAAGCAGTCGAAAAGTTGTCGTGCATGTCGAAAGTAAGTTGTCGCGCATGTCGAAAGTAAGTTGTCGCGCATGTTGAAAGTAAGTTGTCGCACATGTCAAAAGTAAGTTGTCGCGCATGTTGAAAGTAAGTTGTCGCGAATCCGTCAACATTTATCTTTTAACTTTGATTTGTAATGTTTTTCGCTGATTTAATTTTCATGCTTTTTATGAATTATTATATGCATACTTTGATGGGATTAATTTTCCCGGAGATTAAATTTAGAGCTCATCCGCGAAATTTTAAGATTTCGCCATGACTTAATTTCGCGGATGACTCTGTGAGATTTTGTGCAATTTATGCTATTACTGCCAAACTATGCATACTGACTGGTTGTGAAATACGAATTATTAGCGCTTCTTTGATGGCGGTAAACATGTTAAAAGCGGTCTTTTGACATTTTTTGGAATTTAATTTTAAAGAAATTTTACGGATAAGAACTTTGGGACTTATTTTCGCGGATGACAACTGAATCCGCGAAATTTAATTCCCGCGAAAATTACTCCCATTAAAGTATGTGGTGTCTGCATTTTAGACATGCTCTTTGTAACTGGTGGAAAAATGCATGAATCTTTTTTAAAGAATTGATCTGATTGCAATTCTTTTGTTTTTAGCTTCGACTCCATCACAATGGTCCTTATGGGGATCTTGGGATAGCGGTTGCTATAGCAACAGTTTCCGTCAATCAACTCGGCGCCGTAGATCCAGATCATGTCCTGATGACACATGTGTGGGAGAAGAATATTCGTACATGTATGATTGCGGGGGTGGAGGTAGCCATTCCTATTCGTTCGTTCGTTCGTTCGTTCGTTCGTTCGTTCGTTCGTTCGTTCGTTCGTTCGTTCGTTCGTTCGTTCGTTCGTTCGTTCGTTCGTTCGTTCGTTTCGTTCGTTCGTTCGTTCGTTCGTTCGTTCGTTTCGTTCGTTCGTTCGTTCGTTCGTTCGTTCGTTCGTTCGTTCGTTCGTTCGTTCGTTCGTTCGTTCGTCGTTCGTTCGTTCGTTCGTTCGTTCGTTCGTTCGTTCGTTCGTTCGTTCGTTCGTTCGTTCGTTCGTTCGTTCGTTCGTTCGTTCGTTCGTTCGTTCGTTCGTTCGTTCGTTCGTTCGTTCGTTCGTTCGTTCGTTCGTTCGTTCGTTCGTTCGTTCGTTCGTTCGTTCGTTCGTTCGTTCGTTCGTTCGTTCGTTCGTTCGTTATTTTCACATTTTAACTTTGTAAGGACATTATAATGAATGCGAAATATTTTTTCTTTTGACAGACATCACACTGAACGTTGCATACAGTGAACCGAGATCTTCACGCACTACGAGTTACAGGGAATCGAAAAAACTCACGGAACCACTCTCATTTTTCACCAAGCTCAAAACCTTCAATATGAACTTCCCAGATGTCGGCATGGATATAGATCAATATTGCTTAGTCAGCACAAAACTGAATGACGGCACTTCAACGCCAGGTAAGAGAACAAGGATATTGAGAATGTCGAGTTTATGCCAATCGAACTGATCATTAAAACCCTGACCTTTAAGGGGTGTAAATTCCTTTTTATTTTCCTTTTTATTTTTATTTTTATTTTTCTCAACTTCAAGTTGAGCTAGAACCTGAGAATGTCTGTGTATTTGTGTTTCTGTCTGTCGCAAAAATTTTAGGGCAGCCTGGAGACTTCAAAAATGGTCGGGTTCGGCTGAAATTTGCACACTTGTTCCTTGGGTGAATATGTATCTGTTTTTTTTTTTCATTTTTAGGGGCGTGGTCACGAGTTTTTTCTTTTATCAAATATTTTATTTTTTCATTTTTTCAGCCTACGAGTAATTCAAAAGATACTGAAGTTGAGCCAGTGCAGTTAGCACGTTCGACAGTTTTTTAATCGTAGTCCTCGAAAATATCTTTTGAACAATCAACAAATTTGAAAGTGAAATTTCAAAGTGAAGCCTTCGCTAAGAAGTGAATAAACATTGTGTTCCGTCTGTAACTTTTTACAAATGTTGACCGGACGTCCTTTGGTGGAAGATTGACGTCGCTTGATGATTCATCGCAAAATGTCTTGAGAAAATGACGTTATGAAGTGAAGATAAAATTCTGGTCCGTATGGGAATTTTTTTTATCAAACAGACAGTGCGAACAGAGTGTATACGAAACGATAAAGTGGAATACACTCTGGTACAGAGTAATGCATTTCTCGCTATAATTTATTTATTCATTTTTTACAGACGGTCGATGCCATTCTCTTGAAATGGCCAGCTCCAATAAATCCCCGACTACGTCGCCGTCACTTTATGCCCGTTCTTACGCGTACGACGGAGTGATGACGCGAATGTTGAGAGAATCCAATGCGGAATCATATGCTGGCGGCGCTGAATTTATCATGAAAGCTGGTTATTACGTGAGTATATTGGTTATATTATTATTATCAGTTTATTTTACCGAGACCGAGATCTGATTCATCAATTTTAATTCACAAGCTTTTTTCACATTGAATTGACACAGATGTGGAGCAAGATTGGTTAGAAAGAGGAAAATAATTGTTTGCTTGTATAAGCATATATAGCAAAAGACAGACACTGTCCTGATAAGAAACATGTGTCCGATATGAAACGGGAACACTTACGTAAAAATAAAATCTTTAGATGTTTTTCAGTTTGAAGTTTTTAAAATTTTGTAGGAAATCCCCCTTTTCTTAAATATTATGACTTAAATTTTATTCCGTTATCTATTTTTCGTTTAGCCTGTGGGAACTCCGTCATCATCATTCACAGCTAGTCAGGTAGTCAAAATATCACATGATCGAATGGGAGAAGCTTATTTTGTCGTCCACCAAGTCTACCAAAAAGACACAGCATCCCATCCGTCAGATGCAACGTTTTACGAAGCCAGCAGTAATTACCTTTCGTATGAAATTCCAGGGTAAGAAGACGTCTGAACAACGTCTTTCTAACATTCATTACACTCCTTTTACGTGGTATAAGCCCGTTTCACTATTTTTTTTAAAAGCTAGTGTTGGGTATCCTTTGCATTTGCCCATACGTTAATTCGAACTTCTATTATTCAAACTTTTATTCAGTTCCCGTCAACAGGAAACCCTCGTGAAATGTTTCCTATGATTCGAACAAATAAAACTCCCCTATCGAGTTCCAGTGATCGGTAGCGAAAAAAAGCTGACTACTCCACGGTCGAAAGAAATCATGGGTAATTAGGACCTCCGTGTATCACGACTTTCTGTTCGTCTTAAATTTTAGTCGTGTTTGCGTGTTATCAACGGGAAACCGTTACGGGGGCGAAATCAGTCCAAGCAGACATCCCTGCTTATTATTTTCTCGTATTCAACCACTGAAAATTTACACGCTTGTAAACTCTCTCTCTAATTCGAACCTCCACTATTCGAATCTCTTCATAATTCGAACTGAAATATTTTTCCTCTCAGCTGAAAAATTACACGCTTGTAAACTCTCTCTAATTCGAAGCTTTAATTCGAAGAAGCCTTTTACTTCCTTGAAAACCGAATTAGAGCTGTATGAGATCGTTCTTATGAAAAATATAAAAACATTGTGTCGCAGTTCTGTATGACTGAAAGATCTTTCTTTTCCACACGTAGACAAAGCATCCGTTATCTAGCTGCATCGTATCCGGAAGAAGGCTTCATTACGGACGTCACTATCACCGTATACCTTCCTCCACAGTATGACGTCAAGCGAGGAGTGGAAAGACAAGTTTCCAGTGGCTATTGTCTCTATTACAATACTGTTCAAGCTGATGTCAGCAAAAATGCTATCATATACTAGGTGAGGTTCAGCTATTTGATTGAATACACTATTTAAAACAAACTAATATACTGCACAACCCTATGTCACAGACCTGTTGGAATCCCCGTCCCACTGGAAAATTTTGAAATTCATTTTCCTTTCATCCCCATTTGAAATAATAAAATTTACACTACACAGTCATCTCCGCAGGATGTTTTTCGACTTAGAAACAATAGAATTTCTATCACTGTGGGTATTTCGATAGAAATGTTTATCCCTGCTGTTGGAAGAAGTTCCACCGGGGTTGCAAGACCAGACTGTTGCAGCGCATTTTTTATAATGGGCAGTTGTTATCTAAAAAGTAGATAGATTTGGGACTTTTCTCGTGCTGATGAGAGGGGAATCGTGCTTGCCCTGAATGCCATTGATTGGGAAACCTCCTTTCTGGGACTCAACGTAGAAGATCGTGTTTCCCTTCTCTCTGAATATATACTTAATATTTTTTCTAATTTTGTTCCAAATAAAACTATCACCATCAGAGACAAAGATGCGTTATGGATGACTCCTGAGATAAAGCAGATGCTTTTGGATAAGGCTAAGATATATCGTCGTTGGAGAAAATGGGGAAATCCTTTAGATGGTCAGGCACTTGTTGACATGGTTGACAGGTGTAGATTGGCCATCAAGACTGCCAAGGATAACTATTTTTCTCGTCTTGGCAACTCTTTAAATGATCCAAACATAGGAAGTAAGAAATACTGGTCTACTCTGAAGCAGTTTCTGAACGTACGTAAAACCCCGAAAATTCCACCTATTCGAAATGAAAGAAACGTCCCTTGTAAGCGATGTTTCTGAGAAGGCCGATATTTTCAACTCTTTTTTTTCAAACCAATGCTCACTTATCGATACTGGCAGTGTTTTTGCCACCTGAACAATTTCTTACTAACTCCAGACTCGATAATCTTGTATTTGAAGAAGAAAAAAAAAATCGAGTCTATTATTAATTCTTTGAATGTTAACAAGGCCCATGGGTGGGATAATATTTCTACTCGTATGGTCAGAATCTGTGGTAAGTCTCTAGTAAAACCTTTGCTTAGTATATTCAATCTTTCTATCAACTCTGGCATCTTCCCATCACAGTGGAAGAAAGGAAACGTGGTTCCTGTCTATAAAAAGGGAGACAGGAGCATAGCCAAAAACTACAGACCAGTGTCTCTTTTTCCTGTGTTTGGAAAAATATATGAAAAGTGTATTTATGATACACTTTACAGATATTTTGAAAATAACAACTAATTTTCTCCTTGTCAGTCTAGTTTTCGGGAGGGGGATTCCTGCATTTCTCAGTTGTTATCCATAACGCATGATATTTATACAGGGTTTGACAAAGATCCTTCTCTAGATACCAGGGGGTGTTTTTAGACATTTCAAAGGTATTCGATCGGGTGTGGCACGATGGCTTACTCTTTAAACTCAAATCTTATGGGGTGACTGGACCGTTACTTTCCTTAATTCGCAGCTTTCTTGACGATAGGCATCAGAGAGTTGCGTTGAATGGGAAAACATCTGAGTGGAAGCGAATCAATGCAGGGGTACCTCAAGGCTCGATTCTTGGTCCATTGTTCTTCTTAATTTATATTAATGATCTTCCAGAAAACCTTGAGTCAAAACCCAAGATCTTTGCTGACGATACCTCTTTATTCTCTCTTGTGATTGATCAACTCTTGAAGTCTATTTTACCTGTAGACTCACTCCTCCTAATGCTCCAGTAATATCCTTTAATAACTCTAATATCGCGACCAGTGAGTACCAGAAACATCTTGGTTTAATCTTAGATTCAAAACTTTCTATTGATCGCCATCTAGATGAGAAGATACAAAAGGCCAATAAAGGAATTGGTCTTATTAACCGACTTCGCAAGCATGTGCCTAGGAGATCTCTACTAACCATTTATAAATCTTTCATTAGGCCTCATCTTGATTATGGTGATATCGTATATGACCGCCCAGGAAATGCTACCTTTGTGCAGAAGCTTGAATCTATTCAATATAATGCCTGCCTTGCTATAACAGGCTGTTTTCGTGGAACGTCTCAAGAAAAACTATATTCAGAACTTGGTCTTGAAAGTCTTGCTGACAGGCGCTTTGCTAGAAGAATGACATTCTTCTATGGAATTATTAACAATTTAGCCCCTTCGTATTTACGTAACTACCTGCCAGTAAGACTTACAGCACCAGGTGGCCTTAGAACAAGAAATCCTGTTTATCCTCTTAATATACGAACTGAACGTTTCCGTAACACTTTTTTCCGTACTGCATATCTCAGTGGAATGTTCTGGGAGGTAATATACGAGATCTACCTTCAATTAAAACTTTCAAAAAAGCAATCTATGAATTTTTGAGACCCAAGCAATCCCATGTTTTTGATGTTCCTGACATTCAAGGAGTGATCTTTCTTAATCGACTTCGGGTCGGTTTCAGCCATCTCAACGAGCATAAATTTAGACATGGCTTCCGCGACACTTTAGACCCTTTCTGTGGTTGCCGAACTAACTCTTTTGAAAACACTCAACACTTTCTTCTGCACTGCTCTATATATTCCCATGCAAGACAATCTTTGTTCGACAAACTTCAGACCCTAGGCATTATTTTTCATCCGCCACTTAACCCTCCTTTTTTCTGTCGGCTTTTATTATATGGGGATGAAAGTTTGACTTCAAATCTAAATAAATCTATTCTTTGTTCTGTTGTTGAATTTCTTAACGAAACTGGAAGGTTTAGCGGTGCTTTATTTTAGGCTTTTACCTAACAACTGTAGCTTCCTTCTCCAAGATTTTTTCTTTTTATTTTCTTTATTTACTTATTTATTTATTTTTTACATAGTCTAGTACCTCTGGCGATATAACGTTAGTTCCTAGCGGGGGGAGGGACTATATTTTATGTTTAAGTAATGTTTTGTAATATATGTTCGTAGTGTACACGTGTCTTTGTTTCAATAAAGAAAAAAAAAAAAAAGAAAAAAAAAGTAGATCAGTATAGACAGTTTCCCACCTAACGCGTCTGCAGGTCTGTGGTCCAAACTTCTTATCAAATGCTTTGGACAACAATAAAACGCAAATTCATTTAAATAGGAGGGGGATTTTCAATACCCGATTCCGCTATTCCGTCAGTATTTTGCCCAACATAGAAAGATTTTAGTTTGGAAGGAAATATTATTCTGTATGTTTTAGATACCGCACGTCATTTCTTCACGCTCGAGAACTTGTGATATGAATGCGTTTGTTTACTTGGCTTCAACCGGCCACATGATGTATGATGAACAAGCACAGCCGCACAGCTTTATGGATGTCAATTACTGCAAAGGTATATTCGCTTTGCATTTCGGGAAGAACTTCGATTGTGGGATAGCTGTTACCAATTTGCCTTGACTTATGAGAGTTCTAAGTTGAAAATGTTTGACAAAAATATTTGCTAGCTGTTGCTTTAAAAATAAAGCTTTGCTTCAAAAACATGGATTTTCTTTCGAAAGACTTTGAGAAGCTTGCGAGAAAGCCGAAATTGAACAACTTGTAAATTTGAATTACGATACCTTCTGTAAGCTAGCTGCACATATTCCCTTGTGTCGATTATCCATTTAACAGGCAATTGCATCGAAAAAAGGCCTGGAGGTATAACTTTGCCGGATAAAGAATTGTTTCAACCCGATATTTGATTATTGAAATTTTCTGGGACAAAAATTGAGTAACAAGGACGAAAACTTGGAACAGGTGGCAATTAGGTCCCTTATGTTTGAACGTGCATAACATGGATCCATAAGGGTGGCACCCTTGTGACTTAACTTTTCTTTTCCAGGTCGTCCCCAGCTGGTACACAATGTTCTTTCGACGTTTATCTAACGTTCACAACGTCCATATAACGTTAGATGAACGTTAAAATAACGTTTCCGGCACAAAAGGGATGACTTAAGTCAGTTTTTCTTTTTCCAGTGGGTTCACTTAAATCAGTTTTTCTATTTCCAGGGGGTTCACTTAAATCAGTTTTTCTTTTTCCAGGGGGTTCGTGTACACAAGTGGCATTCCAGACATCGCGTGGTCATCTCACAAAAAGTCAATCGATACAACAAACGAAAAAAGGCTTGATTGGTATGTACTCTCTTCTTTCAAAATTTTTGACACTCTTGGCTTTTTTCAACATTTTCTGAAGATTTACTTAATTGATTCACTCAAAGATCTAGTAACGGGCTTCAAACCAATATTTTGGTAGCATTTTCTGAAATCGGAGGAGCACGGCACAGCTGTCTTAATTTGTTATTAACACTTTTGTTCTTACCAAAAAGCATATATTTGTGCTATGCGCATGCGTCTTCTTAAAACATTTTCTTTGTTGAATAAATAAATTTGTTCAATAAATGAATTTGTTCAGAAGCTGTCTCCAGTATAGCAGCTCACAGAAGTCAGTTCAAGTTTTATCAGCTTGTGTCCAGCAAAAACTAAAGCAACCATGGTAATAATCCAGCATCTGGGATGAAGGCGGTCAGTGAAAAATAACTTGATACCACAGAAAAGAGACGACATAAATAAATAATCTAGCGATAATTCTTTCTTGATTCTTCATCGCTTTGTCATTCTTCAGTGTTGTTTTATGGGTGCCCTTTTGCCTTCGTCTTATTTCAGAACCCAAACGAATCAAGAACAGAAATCGTGGCTTATGTTTTGATGTTGAGTCGGGGACAGAGTACGTCAAAATCTCATCAAGATGTCGGGATTCTTTTTATTTGGCGCCCGATGAACCCTTCCTCATCCACGCACAGTCCGGAAAGGTTGATTTTGGTTGGCTCTTTTAATTTGTTATTGTTTAGCTTATCGGGGAAATAATCGGGGAGCTTTTGGTTCGGTCAGGGTGTAAGTCAACAAGCATATGGCACCAGCCAATATCACCATTCCACTTTTTCAAATGAACTGAAAGGAATTTACCTACAATGGACTCTTCGTTGATTCGAACTTCTATTATTCAAATGTTTCTATAATTCGAACTCTTCTTCAGTTTTCGTCAAGGGGAAACCCTCTTGAAATGATTCCTATAATTCGAATCTTTCTGTAGTTCGAACCATAGATTTATAAAGCCCGAAGGGCTAGATGTGCTTTAAGCTCTTCCAAGCAAAAAAAAGTGAATATCGCAAAAAATAATGTTGCAATTGTTTTCGAAAACCTGCGAAGCTTCTGATTGGTCAAGCGCTGAAATTCTATTGTAATGTCACGTGACTTGGGCATACCTTTCAGCAAAAGCACGACATCTAGCGCTTCGGGCTTTATAATTCTATGGTTCGAACAAATAAAACTCCCCGCTCAAGTTCGCATTAATGAGAGTTAACTCTACTTCACTTTGAAGCAGATCACAAAATAATGAGACCTCTTTTTCATATCATCATTTTAGAGGCTTGGAAAGATCGGTGCAGACAACAACCTCCGATTGGTGGATAATAAAGAAGATGCAAAAATCTTCATGTTCACAAACACCGTTAACATGCCATCTGGTTTGAATAGAAGGTACGTCAACAAGCAGGTGGATTCTGTCTGTCTGTCTATCTTTCTGTCTGTCCTTCTGCCTATTTAATTAGTACTAAAAGGTCCCAGGACCCTTTACCCGTACATTTGTTTATAAAAAGAAGTATGAATAGATAATATGTTAAGAGCAATAGGATATTTTAAATTTTTAATTTGATGCTTATGATAACGTGGATTAAAACGAAGGATGATTAGGATGAATGGATAACCAAGCATGCAGCCCTGCATGGAAGGTGCTGTGATAGATTGTGCTTGAGACTAGGTTCGATAAAGAGAAGTACTAAAAGATATATTCGAAGCTAGCAGTTCGCACTTTTATTATTGGGTTTCGAAAAAAACGGAATTTAGAATAATTGGCGGCTTCGGAAATATTTTGAGAAGAGCTGAAATACTTTGAATAGAAATGTTGGGTTTTCTGAGGAAAATACGAAAAAATTGATTCAAAGAGGGGGTAGAATGACTTAGCCCTATTCGTACTAGGGGGGGGGGGGCTCTTTCTGTTCGGAGGTCAAACTATTGGTAATAGTTCATGAAATAATAGAGCTTTTGCCGTGAAATTTTCTGTAAATTCCTAACTTTTATTTAGCTTCAAAATAAAAAAAAAGATTGACACCTAAATATTTTCACACCTTGAGCATGATGACATTTCTGACAGTAAAGGTGTCACAAAAATTGACACTTTTCTAATACAAATTTATTTTTGATGTCAAATATATCATTTAAACCGTAGTTTATTGAATATTTAGGATAAAATAAGCATTTTAAACTCAGACAACTTTTTTCTAAAGCCTTTGTTAGAATACAATAGCTATTTATAAGAACAAAGGAAATTTTCGGTTTTTGCTCACTTTGGGCATGATGAGTGACGTCATCAAAAAAAATTTTTGTCAAAAGTTACCTTACGTGACAAGGATCTTGTGTGACAAATTTCATCAAAAAAACCCCACTAGATCAAAAGTTAAGGGGTGGTACAGGAAAAGCCCCCCCCCCCTAGTTCTGAACCGCCCCTCTAAAAGCCTAGGTTGAATAGGGTTAAGTGTAAAGTCTTTGAATAATTATTTGGCGTTTTCAACAGATACCCGCCCGGGAAGGTGAGGGAGGCTAGAATGTGTTGGGTGAAAAAACTCAACTTGGTAGGATAATTTTGAGGCATTTCGGGGAACTGTAAGTAAAGCTCTCAAACATTTAGAAAACAAGCGATTTTCGAGAAACCTGACCACCAAAAAATATCCTGATGGGAATCTTCTGAAATGTAGACTTATACAGAAGGGAAAAGGGCATAAAAGAGGCGTAAGATGAAACTTTTAAAAATAATTTCAAAAGCTAAAGAACTAAGTGGGATATACTTATTGCAGTTCGAGAACTGAATTCTCAAAATAAACCGTTACTATTGGAAGCTAAAACGTAGCTGACATAATTTATTATTGCATATAATTTTGATATTGTAGGTTAGGTATTTTACCAAAGCAAGAACCAGTGGAAGTGTTAAAGAACGAATATCAATGTCTCGGGTTTTCCACAGCCAACAATGACATCGTTTTCAGTTCAATCCAAACACCAAAAGGGACTTCTTTTTGTGGTTCTATTCTCTCCTTTATTCAAGGTAAATATTTTTTATTCATGGTAAAGATTTTATTCGTAGTAAATATTTTTATTCGTGTAAAGGTCATCTCCTTGCAATCGCTTCTTTCGGCTTAAATCGCTTGAAAAATGACTGAAATTCAACTCTTTTCAACCATCACGGCAGGTTGGACCAATTGAATAGCTTTATTTTCTTTACCAATAACGGTAAAGTTTCGTTGATGTTGTTGTTTCGTTGTTGGATGACATAATATAATAACGAAAAAACCTAAACGTTATTTAAGCGTGGTTCGAAAACTTATCAGATTTGTATCTTTCATTGAAGAACGTGAGAACTGACTGCTCACGCTCCTCCTAACACTTCATCAATCTTCTATCGGACCCATATCGCGTCTGTTTCTGATTGTATGTCAATCAAATGTTGAAAAAGAATTTTATGAATTTCCTAAGTAGAATACTCTCATCCACAGTTTATACCAAACTCATTCTCTTTCCAGCTTTCCCACAAGACATAACGGACAAAATTTCCATGAAATCTATGCTGAAAATTTCCACTTCAAAAGGCCCTACTTTGTTCGTTTGCACGCCTTCAAAAGATTTGTGGTCCAACTCTAATTGTCTTTATTCACTGGACGATGGCGCTAAATGGATAGGTATATAAACTTTTTTTTTCTCCACGATGAATGTTGTTTGATCCTTCTTGTCACAGCTTTTTTTCAGTGGCTGAAGCTTAACTTCTTTTTAACTTTCTTTCTTCACGTTCACCTTTCAACCTTTTACTCGAATTAGTTTTCGCGAAATCTGATTTTGAGTTTTGCGAATTTTCCTCTTTTTTCGCGAAAATAAATTCCGCGAAGTCAGGTGAGACCGCTTGACACAAAAATCTCTCAAAATTGAATCAATACAAAAATTTTAAGTTGAACGGTGAAAAATAATGCGTTGTTTATAATTTGATAATTTTCCCCATACAAAATTTATAAAATTTTTTGGCGAAAAATGAACTATTGGCATTATCAGTGACATTTTTGACTGGTTTTCTGCCTGATTGGCAAAACTTGAAATTTTTCAAAATTCAGATTCACGAAAAAAAATCCAGGAAGTTAATCTAATTAAGCAAAAAAACTTGATTTTCATTTCCAGGTCTGACGCCAAAAATCACCGAATTGAAAGCGTTCATCTCATCAGAAGATTCATTTTACGGTTTGTGTCATTCTGCAAAATACCATTGCAAATATCACGTGGAAACCGGCCTTCTACATTACGTCACTCTCACTGAATATCAAAGCAAATTATCTGACGTTAACATGGTTTCTATCACCAATCTGGACGACATGCAGTTGAGTGAAACACGAGAAACAACGGATTATACAGACGTTTTAGGTTGGTCTGATTTAATGGTCATATTCGCCTTATCCCTTTAGAACAAAGCGTTGAGTGCGCAGAATGGATGATCTGTAAACTTAATTTTCTTTATCTCCTCTCGTTTCAGTGTCTTCCCTTACTTTGTACTGCAACGTGGCTGGTTCAACTGTGGGGTATTTCTTATGGCGTAACCCGCCTGATTATTAGTAAAACGTTCATCAATTGTTTACGGGGAAGATGATTATTTTTTGGAGAAGGAGTCCTTCCTATGGACCACTTTTTTCATCATTTAACGTATCTACTATCATTTGGTTTTAAGCACAACTTTTAAACAAAATACAAGAAAAAATGTCAGCCCCTCCTCGGCTGATCGTGCACAAATTTGGAAAAAAGTATTTATTGTTTGAGCTGCTTTGTCAGCACAAGAAGCACACCTCATAAAAAACAAAATGTTTAAATGGATTCTCGGATAAGCCTGATGGACTGACTCATCGACAGATTGTCGTCACTTTTGACGTCACTTTTGACGTCACCGGTAACAGTTTGGTTTAATTCGTATAAAGCCTGCACTGCACTGATGCATCGACAGTAAATCAACAATAAATCTACAAATTTGTATAAGGCCGATAGTTTTGCCGAAGAATGATCATGACCGCAGAATAACGAACACTGTGGCAAATCAATCGAATCACGTGGACCATCGCTGCGTACAATTTGGCTGGAAAAAGAAACTAACGGAAATCGGCGTGCCTTGTTTTTTTATAATTTTTAGGTTATAATTGTTTAAATGATTTTGTCAATTGAATGATGTCAAAAGAAAATTTTCAACGTCTTTCTTGAAATTTTTGCACTTTTGTAAATCTATTCTTTGCCACGGAAAGTCATGTGACATCTTTTTCAATCAATAAAATTTGATAATTTCGAGGGTAAAACAAACGCTATGGTTTAACTCACTAAAAGATTATGTTTACTGAAAACACATGATTAATCTTTAGTAAGTGTTCTGTTGTACCCCAGTTCTGACGTCATGCCGTGGCGAAGAATATAACGATAGTCACACCAGCCCGAAGCCTTACTATGCAGCGTTTTGATTTTTTGTACATCTTTAACATATAACATGACAATTATAAACGTACAAAGGCTCAGATTTGCAGATTTCTTAACCATAACATAAGCAGGACCGGCGGAACAACCAAAGTGGAGGGGGTAAAGAGCCCGGTGGGGGGGGGTAAGTACTACCCTTGTCGACCGACGGGGTGCTCCGCTGAGGTTCGAAAAATGGACCCTACGTGGGACTCGAAATTTGCGAAAAAAGTAACCCTGAATGCGACTGAAATTCCAAAATGTTCTCAAATTTTCTACTTTTTCCCCAAATTTTCCAAAAATAGGCACCCTACGAGGGACTGATTTTTCTATTTTGGTGTTTTTGCGACCCTACCTGGGACTCGTGGAGGTTAAAAAGTAACCCATCTTGCCCTAGTACCCCCCCCCCGGGGTAAAGAGATAGAATTCGCCATGAATCTGAGATGCTTGGATGCCTTGAAAGCTTAAGCATACACGAGCCTGACCAAGGGGTGATACTTGCTTATAAAAAGCATTTAGCGGTTTTAGCTTGCCGTATATCTTTTTACGGGGGTTATGTTTTTTTTCAACAGCTTCAACTATTCTCATAAATATTTTTTGATAGTACTCCTTGATTAGTGTCTGGGAATAAATTAGAAAGAACAGTAGAGTGGACCTGGGGAGAGGGTACTTGGGTGCTGCGTGTGTGCGAGCCATATAGATTCCTTTTTTAAACCCTCGAAAGTCTCTCAAAGGGGTACAAAAATAAATAATAATTAGAATTTACTAAATTAATTAGCAAGGGTCTCAAAATTACGAAATATCAAAAATTGACTCCCTCATATATAGGAAAAATAGGCACTCAAAGGGTCGCAAAAATGTCGAAATTCAGTCTCTCAAAGGGTCGACTTTCGAACTTTCGTTTGGACTTGCCCATCACCTCTCAAACCTAGTACTACCCCCCCCCCTCCTGGAGAATTAAAATCTATAGCATTCCCCTCGGCCTGAAGGTCTGGGGCCACTTGAAACATTTTTCATCAAAATGAAACATTAACAAGTTACACCTAGTAACAATGATATTGAATCACCTTTTCTTTCAGTATTTTGGTGAGAATAAATTTTGGAGAATGACAGAGTAAATTGGTTCTTATTTGCCTAAAAATGAGTGATTAATGAGTAAAAATCTATTTCGCTAAAGTAGCAATTTTTTTTATATTTTACGATTTCTTCAAATTCGCTAAAATTAGTTCTCGCCAAAATCAAGGTATCAGGGGGCCAAATAAAATTACTAAATACAATGACATTGGGCTTTTCCAGAAAAAAATCGTGCACCCCCTGTTGAGGAGGTCCATTTCAATTCCAAGGGGGTAAGGTTTGAAATGCAGTGGAATTCCATAAGGGTAGACGAAAATCCGTCAAAAATAAGCGGAATTCCAAGGGGGTAATGATTAAAAATTTGTAAAAATTCGGAATTCCAGAGGGGTATGATCCTTAAAATTGGTTGGAATTCCAAGGGGGTAGGTCACAAAAGGTTGGACCTCCTCAACAGGGGGTGCACGGTTTTTTTCTGGAAAAGCCCAATGTCAACTGCTTAATGAAAAATAAATTTCTCAATTCACTTTCATTCATTTCTAGTTTTATGTCATAATATATAAATCGAAAAGTTTCAATAAATTTATCAAAAGGTATCCATAGGACAGTCTCAAAAACAGTAACGGGAAGCGATTCATCTCGTGGGCAACGTAATCCTATTCAATAGACTACCGGTTCAATCATAGATATGATTCAATAATCAATTCGAAAAACCTAAAAATATCTCAACTTTTCTTACTTTATTTTCTCTCTAATTTGGTCAAACTTTTTTCTCCACTACTAAAATACTTTTTTTTGAGTGAATTTTTTTTCATTTGGGAATTTTACTGGAAACTATGCTGAATTTGAAGGTAGGTTTTTTCATGTTTATGTTATTATATATTTGCAATAAGACATTCTTTCAGTCTAATTTAACAAACATATTTATATTCAGACATCTTCATGCTTTTAGGCCTTAGTCGATGAGTTCGAGTTTTACGCTCGAAACGAAGGAAGATATGACGTAGCCTAAGTACGACTATAAATTTTCAGTAGATATGGGGTTTTGTTTACAGACATTTCAGGGAATCTAAATTGCTTTGTGCCGTATGGTTTGCATGTCTCTACACAATGATTTTCTTTTCAGATCGTTTTTCTGGCCGTTTTGTTGATAACAGTCAATTCACAAGGTAAGATCGATCTATTGTCTGATTTGTTCGGTTGCCGGTGCTAAAGACAATCCATGATGGAATAGGGTGCTATCACAACTTTTCCCCTTAACGAAACTCTTCTTTTGTGAACCTCAGAAAATGGTTCAAAAGAGTTATGGTAACTCGAACATTTTATAGTTCATATTTCTCCTTATACAGTGGTGTCTCTACAACTCGAACATGCACGGGGAACACACATTTGTTCGAGTTAAGGAAATTTCGAGGGAGTAGTTTATATAAGGATTGTTAACTGAATGGACCATAAAACTTGCTTGATTTAAGGAGACATTCGAGTTATAGAGGTTCGAGTTAAAGAGACTCCACTTTATATGTATCAAAAATAAAATCATTATAACTCGAAACAATTATACAGTTCACACTCTCTAATTCGATTTTCAAGGGGGTAATAGAACATTAGGGAGCGTCAACTATATAATTATTCCACATACGTTTGGGGTTCGTCCTACTAAACTTACATGAGCTAAATGGCTAAATAGCTAAATACTTTCCTCTGTTGGCTTTCCTCGACCCAACAATCTTGCCTACACAACCATGTTGTTCTATGGAGGCGTACTATATACATAGCTTAAGTAAGTAAGTCTGCGACCCAAAGGCTCCACTTTCGATAGTTATATATATCCAAAGGAAGGGGAGGGCGCCACTCTTGCTTTTCCACACCGTAGCCAAATGCTCTACCAATGCACCACGGTTCGCACATAGGTTAAATTTCACGGCTTGCACATATGTTAAAGAACTAGTATTAGTGAGTTGAAAAGGGGAGGGCTCTTTAAAGGGTGGTATCTATCAGATGACAACACAGGTAAGGGTAAGCCTTAGTAAGATTCACCTCAGAAAAAGTCAGTACCTTCTCAAGACGGTTAGAACCTCTCCAAATATCATATTGCTAGTCTGATTCATACATCTCTTTAGAGATACTTCATATGTAGAAACTTTTTCGTTGGAGGATAATAATATATGAATGAATATTTTTTTGGTGATATGACTTTTATTTTCTTTACTTCATGAGGAACCTCTGTGCAAAATTTCAGAGCTCTATCACAATTTGTGATATCGTCCCTTTTTTATGTGATAATCCGCCCCACTAATAACTTTTTATCCATCAGAAAATGGAATGGACTTATTGGAGCCGCACATCAACTCCGGTCGTGGTGTTTCCTTCAAAGCTGACAATGGAAAGTGGTTATCCATAATGGGTTCAAGCGCAAACATAGAAGCAGCCAAAGATCCTAAAGATGCTTTCTGTCGGTTTGAAATCGAGAAATTTGACGAGTCCAGTGTTTACTTGAGGGCGAAAAATGATAAATACCTTTCGCGTATGTATATCGGTAGGCAAGCTATACAGTCTGCCAAAGCAAGCCCTGATGTTAATTGTCGTTTCGAAGTATTCAAACAGAATGGGATGGTTGCTTTCCGAGCAGCCAACAACAAATACCTTGGTAGAGTTGAAAGACAAGGAAAACATCATATAGAAGCATCTAAAGATAACATAGATTACGTAACACGATTCATTGTTCAAAGCCACAGCCCTGGTGAGTTTTTTTATGAAGAATCCACTCATAAATATCTTCCTTCATCTCTTGATTCTTTGAAATCTACAAATCTGAACCATATTGCATTTTTACAATATCTAGAAAAGCTTTATCTCTTTTCCCTTGAAGTACTAAAAATATGATATTTACCAACTCTCCAAGGAAATTTATCTCCGTGATTTTACACAGAGTATAGTGTGTAGAAAGGCCGAGATTTAGTTGCATTATCATATAAAACCTATATTACAATGTAATACCTACATCATTGTGTAGCATCACATATATAATACTGTGTAACACCTATATTACCGTTTAACACCGACCTATAATACTGTGTAACAACTGTTTTACTGTTTAGCACCGACCTATAATAATGTGTAACACCTATATTACCGTCTAGCACCGACCTATAATAATGTGTAACACTATATAGGACCGTTTAGAGCACCGACCTATAATAATGTGTAACACCTATATTACCGTTTAAGCAACCGACCTATAATAATGTGTAACACCTATATTACCGTTTAGCACCGACCTATAATAACTGTGTAACACCTATATTACCGTTTAGCACCGACCTATAATAATGTGTAACACCTATATTACCGTTTAGCACCGACCTATAATAATGTGTAACACCTATATTACCGTTTAGCACCGACCTATAATAATGTGTAACACCTATATTACCGTTTAGCACCGACCTATAATACTGTGTAACACCTATATTACCGTTTAGCACCGACCTATAATATGTGTAACACCTATATTCACCGTTTTAGCACCGACCTATAATACTGTGTAACACCTATATTACCGTTTAGCACCGACCTATAATACTGTGTAACACCTATATTACCGTTTAGCACCGACCTATAATACTGTGTAACACCTATATTACCGTTTAGCACCGACCTATAATAATGTGTAACACCTATATTACCGTTTAGCACCGACCTATAATACTGTGTAACAACTATATTACCGTTTAGCACCGACCTATAATACTGTGTAACACCTATATTACCGTTTAACACCGACCTATAATAATGTGTAGCACCTATATTACCGTTTAGCACCGACCTATAATACTGTGTAACACCTATATTACCGTTTAGCACCGACCTATAATACTGTGTAACACCTATATTACCGTTTAACACCGACCTATAATACTGTGTAACACCTATATTACCGTTTAACACCGACCTATAATACTGTGTAACACCTATATTACCGTTAGCACCGACCTATAAACGTGTAACACCTATATATTAACCGTTTAACACCGACTATAATAATGTTAACACCTAATATTAACCGTTTAGCACCGACCTATAATACTGTGTAACACCTATATTACCGTTTAACACCGACCTATAATAATGTGTAACAACTGTTTTACCGTTTAGCACCGACCTATAATACTGTGTAACACCTATATTACCGTTTAACACCAACCTATAATACTGTGTAACAACTGTATTACCGTTTAGCACCGACCTATAATAATGTGTAACACCTATATTACCGTTTAACACTAATCTATAATACTGTGTAACAACTATATTACCGTTTAGCACCGACCTATAATACTGTGTAACACCTATATTACCGTTTAACACCGACCTATAATACTGTGTAACACCTATATTACCGTTTAACACCAACCTATAATACTGTGTAACAACTGTATTACCGTTTAGCACCGACCTATAATAATGTGTAACACCTATATTACCGTTTAACACTAATCTATAATACTGTGTAACACCTATATTACCGTTTAGCACCGACCTATAATACTGTGTAACACCTATATTACCGTTTAACACCGACCTATAATACTGTGTAACACCTATATTACCGTTTAGCACCGACCTATAATACTGTGTAACACCTATATTACCGTTTAGCACCGACCTATAATACTGTGTAACACCTATATTACCGTTTAGCACCGACCTATAATACTGTGTAACACCTATATTAAATGTAACATGTATTGTAGACAACATCAGCCTACAACACTCACGAAAGTCTCATATCAATAACTAAAGAATACTCTTTTGTGTTTCAGCCGCTTGGAGTATATGGGGAACATGGAGTGCTGACTGTACAAACGTCGACTTCCGCCCGACTACACGACGCCGGAGAGAACGAACGTGCCCTGACGGAACTTGTGTAGGAGAAAAATATTCGTATAAACATGACTGCAATGCTGGAGGTATTTATTTTTGCCTTTTATTACTTATGAGTTTAAAGGGATAATCAGATGGTTTGTAATATTTGGCATGTGGAATCCTTCTATTGTCTTGAGCGAAACCAAAATATTTTTTCCTAAAATTTTCCAAAGTTGTAAAAAAACAATAGAAATTCAACGTAAGAACCGTGTGAGAACCCATTTTCAGAAATTTTAACTGTTGTGATATCTTGACTTTAGATTATAGTTAGACAAACATACTTGGCAATTTTACTCAAAACCACAGATGGTTTCTTCAGGCAAAAAATCTCAAACCATATAATTAAAGTCTGTTCACGATAAGTGTGCACTCTTTTTTCTTTTACCTATAACTTTTGAAGGAATTCTTCAATCTTTATAAATTTGGTATCCTTGGAGAGATATTTGTGAGTGGAACAATTTGAAATAAAAAAGTTTTTGAAAAAATTCTAAAAACGAAGGTGAAAATGAAGAAGAAAAAAATGAAGATCTTGTAGAGAAGTGCTATAACTTTCATTTTCACTGGAGAGATTCTTTGATCTTAGGAGATCATCACTGTGAAGAAATTTCACTAAAATATTTATTCAATATAAAGTTATGATACAAAGTTAATAAGTGAGTGACCCCAAAAAACAGCAGAAAACAGCAGAAAACAGCGTTTTTAGACGTCAATCAGCTTATAACTTTGCTTGATATCTTTTGACTGAATGATTATTTTTGAGAAATTTTTTCACAGTGATGATGTTCGATAATCAAGGATTCACTTCAGTGAAAATGATAGTTATAGCACCTTTCTACAAGATCTTCTTTTTTTCTTCTTCATTTTCATCTTCATTTTTAGAATTTGTTGAAAGATTTTTTTTATTTCAAATTGATCCACTCACTAATATCTTTCCAATGATACCAAATTTATAAAGATTGAAGAATTCCTTCAAAAGTTATAGGTAAATGAAAAAAGAGTGCACACTTATCGTGAATAGACTTTTTTAGTATATTTAATCACATGATAACGAGTGCAATTTGAGAATAATTGCACAGTGATTTTTTTGTTATTAATTTTTTTTTATTAACATTTTTCTCTTTTCTTTATGTTTTTCTTTAATTGTTTGCTTAAAGATTTTCTTTCTCACAAAAATACTTTCGAATGCAATTAAAACGTTCGATAAAAAAATGTAAGAAAAAACATTAAAATCAATTTTGTAAACATCGGCGCGTCATTGAATAGTGTGATTAACGATTAATAATTGCTCTCTACAGGATGCAATTAACGATTAATTTCTCTCTTCGAAGGCGCGCCAAACAAGAAAAAATAACTCATCGTGCGATTATCTCTTTAAGTTATTTTATGACTAGTCTGTTGAACAGTCGTTTTTTCGTGCTTACAAATTGTGTAAAAGTTTTTCTCTAGTTTCTTCATACTTTTATCATTTACTTTCTATTTCTTTGCAGTTCTTTCTTTGGGGATTGATTATTCGATAACTCGATCCTCCACCACCACTCCTTACAAGGAAGGAAAACACCTCACGGTGGGAAACACATACGCCACTAAATTCCGCATGAATAACATCCAATCAGCTGCTCTCTTCCTCTGTATAAATGCTTTCTCCAGTTGGACCGACCCACCAAATGGACCAGTTGCATATTACGGTATATACACGTTTTTTTTAAGAACAAAATTTTCTGAAGCCTTCGGATGTTCTTAAATTTTTAAGATTCAAAAAATGTTCTTAATATTTTCTTATTTTGTCTGTTTTCCCAAGAAATCGAGTGTTTTGCAAAGCCTTAATATGTACTTAACTTGTTTTTAACATTTTGGCCATCGAAACCTTATGTTCTTATATAGTTAGTTTTATAAATAAAACGTGTATGATATTAGCCTCCGTCTCAGAACGCGGTCAGAAAATTTTGCGGATAATTTCACAGCGAAAATGCATCCAGTGAAATGTGAGTAATATATCATGAATCAAGTCGACTGACATAATTATACACATAATACATGTTACAAGTTCTGCCTACGGATTCTCAAGCTCGGCTGTAATAAAACTATTACATGTTAGTAGCAGACCCGACTGTCCAATGTTATGTAGCAGGTTGAAACATGAGTTTCTGCTGGAAAGATGCAGTTTGTTTTCAAGTTAAATCTTCAAAATAAAACAAACTGTGTGGGTTTCTTTACTTCCAAACAACCTACCAATAGTTTTGGAACACTCCATAATAAAGGAAGATGGCTCTTCTTGTGGATTGGCTTTCTGATACCCCATATAAACACGATGTGACATGAAGGTGAAGAGACATGATTTGTTGGTTTTTGTTTGATTTGTTGACTCATATATCTCATGGCAAATGGGATAGCAAATGACTGTTCATGTATTGCTTGGCTCTAAATATGATACCTCTAACTTTGAACACCTCCAGAATGTTGAAAAAAGCATTTTACGAGATAAGTTTCAATTATAATTTTCATGGAAATTTTTAATCGACAGATTTGGCTTGGCGTCAGTTTTGTTTGGTTGATGTTTGGTATCCTGATTATTAAAAGCAATGAAATGCCACACAGTCACTCTACACATGATGCCTCCAGCCATGATTGGTATCAGAATGTTGGAAAAAAAACATTCTACGAGAAATTGTTGATAGAAATTATATTGACTTTTTTTACAATTTTGGCGGTGTGGGTTTAGTTGGTTGATAATGTTTACACTGTGGGATGGTTTTCAAAAAACTGTTATATTGATTGTTGTTTGTTGGAATTGATTACCAAAAAAAAGAGAACCTTTTTTTGATAAATACTTTAACTGTTTAATTTTTTTCATGAATCGAAAAAACCGTGTGGATAGTATGTCTTGTAGTAACCAATGCAGTGTCTGTTTTCAAATTTTGAAAGCTCTATACCTACTGAATTGAAGCTCTGACTAGCTCTGTTTTTAAAACTTTGAGCCATGTTTTTTTCTTTGTTGCTATTAAAGATAGATTTTTAAATTGTCGTACCAGACTCATTGCCCTCATTATATTCGAATTTGTATTTTTTTAGGACTGATAAGTACATATTTTTAAACACCAAAACAAAGCAAACAACATGCCAGTTCTTTCTGGACAAATATATATGTATACTTTATTGTGTGCTTTGAGTTCTATTTTAATCAACCCTCTCAACTGCTGATCTTTCAACTATCATTTAGGAGTATAGAATGGGCTTCCATAGTACCATTTTCTCTAAGTATTTTGTGCAAATTTTCAACAAAGTAGACTTCTTGACTGTCCTTGTCCCTTATTATGTTAAAGTTGTTCTGATGGAGGACATTGCTATTTTTGGTAGCCTTCACATATCAATAAGGAGCTTTGGTGTAAATGTTTTTTTTCTGATGAAATCATACTAATCTGAAACTATTAGGCCTTTATGAACTTTCTAGAACAATAATCTTGCTCCAATCTTGAGAAACACTGGAAAAATAGGTTAGCATTCCCTGCCATAATTTCACAGATTTCCTCTGTTTTCTGCTTGAAAACGCTGTCGTATAGCCGAAAACGAAAGTGAAACTGTGAAAACGTCCGCAAATTCGGGCCCAGTCCTCTTCCGAGACGGAGGCTAATAGGAAACACACATCTCTTTTGGATCCCGGATGCAAATCGGACTCGAAAACCACTTCCGCTCAGCTAATTTCTTCTGGCCAAATTTTGTGGAGTGACCCTTATTATTCCATCTTTGTCACACAAATTTAATAAAAAACTAAGCAAATTCATGACTTTGTGACAAAAATACCCTTTTTTTACTGAAATCTTCGATCACAGTCTCAAAAAAACTTGCAGACTTGGTTTTTGAGTTCTGAATATTTCCCGTTAAGACTTGTACAAAATTTTGTGTTTTTTGTTTTCTTTTTTGGGTGGAATTTGTCTCGAACTGGATTCTTCCGAGTCCGTCATTATTTCTCTTGATTCGTGATATTCATGACGTCATGTATTATACGGAAACTCACAAAAAAAACTGATATTTGCCACTGATTTTGAATTTAAACAATAAAATTAATGACAAACGCCCCATGCTAATTTGGGAGCATCAGTATAAAATATTCCGCCATGATTGTCATTATCCCCTTTTTATCGTAGATGGTCGTGTCAATAGCATTGGTATTGCATCCTCACTTTCTGGCCTGACTATCGATGCAACTACTACTCACGTGAGCGCTCTAAACGACGGCGTAAAAACGCTCATAGGACGCAAACTTGCGACCGGAAGCCTCACCGCCGGAACTCCGTATGTCAGATTCACCACAGACTATATGGTGAGTGTCCCTGCTGTGTTCTAGTAAGGGGGCAGGTTCCGTGACAACAATTTTCAGATTGGAATTGTTTTAGCTCATTCAAAAGAAGAATATATTTAAGAAAATAGCAAAATCTCTTTAGACCCGAAATTCGTCGCTAAAAATCTAAAACCACTTATACCATTACAAAGCTCTCGAAAAGCGATACAGATGACTTTTAAAGCGGATATGGTCGATTTTTCAACGTAACTCGAGCGAAATGACGTAAAGTGACGTTTTCTCAATGCATGGCGTTCATTTTCTCGAGTTAGACATAGTTATATACACATCAATTTCTTTTTAAATATAATGGTTGTGTTGGCGCGAAATATTCTCATCTGTCATTCCTACATACTTTTAGGTTCCAAATAAACGGGGGGGGGGGATTCGAATAAACGGGATTGCTGGAAGGGGGGGGGGTGGAAATTGTACTTCTGAAAACCCCAAAATAAGGTAAATATATGCTAAAATCCGGCTATTTAGAGCAAAATATGGGCCTTTTCTTTGACAGCTGAAAATATTCTTAAAAATTAAGGCTCTTGGTATGAGATTGCTTCGGACCCAGAAGCTGATTGGTTGCATGTGACATTCTGAATAATTTCACGTCATTTACCGTACAACCAATGATCTGTTGGATATATGATGTGATATATGATGCAATATTAGAAAAAAATCAAAAATGTACATCATAAATAATTTTCTTTTTCATTTTTCATCAATAGCCTACAGGAAGTCCATCTTCTAGTTATACGGCCAGTCAAGTGTTGCAGATAAACAACGCTTTTTTTGGTGAAGGTTATTTTGTTGTGCAGCAAATCTACAAAAAAGTAGCAGCTACACAGAATGTTGTATCTTACAGTGATTCTACAGGAGACAGGCTCACCTACGAAATACCTGGGTACGTTAAACTTCATTTCATTTCTTGGTATAGTGGTATAGTGGTTATCGTGCTTGACTTCTGTCCAGGAGGCTCGAGTTCGATACCCACTGTGGCAACACGATTCACTTGGCACGATTCACCGGGTCAACCCATGCCATGGGAGGGGGATTGGGTACCATAAATCTGATACACAAGTATGGGTAGATATTTCAGACATTGTGGTGTGCTGAGGAGGTTGGGAGGTTCTACACCTGCGAGGACATCCGTTCTCCCGTGTAGTTCGAGTGTCGTGGTATACACCATGGCTCGGCAGCTCGCATCTGCAGGGTTGCAATGTCTGCTTGCACTGTAATTGCGACTCCATCGTGGCATCGGAGGGCATATCTATCTACATCTATCTTTCATTTCTTGAAATGGGAATAGGCTACAGTTAGTTAGTCATTCGTTCATGAAGATAGATTGACAGCAATTTGTCTATATGAGGAAGTAGAAATCTTATTTTTGTATCTCGAATGTTAAAATCATAAGAAGATAAACTACTTATCTTGTTTAAGACAGTCTGGCAAAAAAATGTATTTTGAGAGATCAACTCAACAACAATCTCAACAAGCTTACCTTGTAAATTTAAACCCTAGGGGGGGGCCACTGGGTTTACCAACTTCCTACCCTTACTGTGCATTTATCAAAAAACCGACCTTGCTACCAGCGCATTTCTGCTATCTTGAAAAACATACCCTCAACCCCCCTGTGGAACAGGAGTATCCTCCTGAGTAAAGAGTTAAGAGGTTTAAGGGGGTTTAGAAAGTCTAATTCACATTATGAACAATGTCAGAGTCTAATTTTTTTTTTTATTTCATTTTTTTTGGCTTGCTCCTCTTGTAAGTAAATTTCAAAATTCTATATTGCGTTTTCATTTTGAGGTTTTGAGAGCATATGTTACTCCCTTCCATTTTTACAGTCGTCGTGGTGTTTAGGTTAAGGGTGTGTTTATCTGGTTGGACCACCTTCAAAAAAAGTTCATTGGGGCAACATCATATACCTTCCCTAATCCTTAATATTCACACCCAGCTGGCACACAACGTTCTTTAAACGTTTTTCTAACGTTCACAACGTCCATATAACGTTAGATAAACGTTGAAACAGCGTTGTGTGCCAGCTGGGAGCCTTAGACCGAAGAATGATACTGACAACTGAATCTTTAGGCCTGAATTCTGATATTTGAAGAGTTATGTAAATCATTTATCTTGTTTAATATTCAGGCAACGGATCCGGTTTTTGGCCGGTATTTCGGACGATGGATACAGTACGGACATCTCGGTGACCGTCTACTTTGCCAAGCAATTCGATATTCCAAAAGGGATCAATAGATATTTATCAGCAAGCTTCTGTGGATCTTATTATTCCGTTACTGCCAATGGGAACATCAACTCCATTACGTACAAGGTAGTTTATAATTAGTTTTGACCAAGGAATTATTATAGAAACTGAATAATTAACTTGAATAATTGAATAATTAACTGGCTGATTTTTTCCGATTTCTCACTATCAAGCCTTGTTCACAGCATTGACATTATTTTTCATACACCATCCATCATTAAATGATTTTCAATAGGTTTTCATCTGAGGGTCAAACTCATCAGGTAGAAAGGTTTTCCTCTGAGGGTCAAACTCATCAGATAGAAAGGTTTTCCTCTGAGGGTCAAACTCATCAGGTAGAAAGGTTTTCCTCTGAGGGTCAAACTCATCAGGTAGAAAGGTTTTCCTCTGAGGGTCAAACTCATCAGGTAGAAAGGTTTTCCTCTGAGGGTCAAACTTATCCGGTAGAATTGACAAACAGAGAGAAACATCCGAAGTGTAATTGAAATTAACAGGACGGTTCCCGTCGTCGCAAACGCCGATTAAAATTGCGCATCAAAATCCTTTAGGATGATAAAAATGATATAGTTGATGCTGCAAACTAATCGTTTCGTGACATCATTCTGATTATCACTGACGTCATCGAAACGGTATAGACTTTTTCACTTCACTGAAAACAATTTCTCATTGTTCCAAGAGATTATCTTTCGATGATTACCGATCCAATGAGCGGTAAATTTTTTAAATCCCTCTCAAAAAATAACGGATTTTCAGGTTTCAATGCCCTTCCAACCTCTTTTTCATAAAATTTCCGATAAAATGAGGGGTTAACCATCTTCTAACTCCTTTAAAATCTCGAGATATCGCATTTTTCTGTTTTGATGACGTCATCTACTGAAAACGCCCAACAATTCAGCCAATTTTTTATTTTACATCAAGCCCTCCCTCCCACAAAACTCTCGATCCAATGAGGGGTCAACGACCGCCTAACTCCATTTCAAACTCGAGATATCGCATTTTCAATTTTTTCCAAAATCTGTGACGGCATTGAAGTCCCTTTACCCCTAATGTTGTTAAGAGTCAATTAGCGAATTTTGGATTTTTTGCGCAAGGGATCCCAAAAAACAAAACAAAAGTTAATTATTTCCATGGGAAAGATTGACTCTGCAACGATTTCTACTCCAAAAAAACCTGAATCTGAATTTATTTCACCATTTTAAGCGGACGTAAAATTAGGAAGATTTATTTTTTATTTATTTTTATTTATTTTTTTTATTAATTGTATTTCAGGCACTTCCATATATCTCAATGGCTATTCGTCCTATTTATAATAAGTAAACTAAATAAATAAATAAATTATTATGTAAAAAATTATATATAATTTTCAATTTGCAAAAATATACGTACGACCAAAAGTTAATTCACTCAATTGAGATCAAAATCATAAATTGAAGCTTGGATAAAATTGTACAACTGCCCTATCTGGGCAAGTTGAAATACAGAGCTATATATCTTTTCAGTGAGGCCTATTCACTTCTAAAGATATAACTCTGCAGGCAAGGCTTTGAACTCGGAGAAATTCTAAATGGTGGAGACTAAGTATAGTATCAGACAGTATTCATCAGAATTGGATTGAGAAATATAAAATAAATTAAAAATCAATAAAATAAAAATTTATTTTAAACAATAATTATTTGTCGGAACAAAAGAAGAGCAAAAGTAGTGTTGTTGAATGTGGGATTGATGCTTGAAAATAACCTTGTGAAAAAAAAAGAAGTGAGATCGTGATCGGCTATTGAAGGTAAAAAAAACTCGATTGCTTGAAAATGGCTAAACATGAAGTACTAAAAATATAATAATTTAAATTTGAAATATAGAAAATAAACTATTTATTTTCTTATCGACAACTTGGGAGACTAGAGACTTAAAAGAAAATAGACAAAACTAGAAGTAAATTGCAGCTTGGATTGGAGAATTTGTGGAGATATTAAAGTCTATTCACGATAAGTGTGCACTCTTTTTTCTTTTACCTATAACTTTTGAAGGAACTCTTCAATCTTTATAAATTTGGTATCGTTGGAGAGATATTAGTGAGTGGAACAATTTGAAATAAAAAAATCTTTAAAAAAATACTAAAAATGAAGATGAAAATGAAGAAGAAAAAAATGAAAATCTTGTAGAAAAGTGTTATAACTATCATTTTCACTGAGGCGAATCCTTGATTATCGAACGTCATACAAAAATAATCATTCAGTCAAAAGATATTAAACAAAGTTATAAGCTGATTGACGTCTAAAAACGCTGTTTTCTGCAGTTTTTTGCGTTTTTTTGGGGTCAATCACTTATTAACTTTGTCTCATAACTTCATATTTAATAAATATTTTGATAAAATTTCTTCACAGTGATGATCTCCTAAGATCAAAGAATCTCTCCAGTGAAAATGAATATTATAGCACTTTTCTACAAGATCTTCCTTTTTTTCTTCTTCACTTTCAGCTTCACTTTTAAAATTTTTTAAAGATTTTTTTATTTCAAATTGTTCCACTCACTAATATCTTTCCAATGATACCAAATTTATAAAGATTGAAGAATTCCTTCAAAAGTTATAGGTAAAAGAAAAAAGAGTGCACACTTATCGTGAATAGACTTTAATTTGTTGTTGGTATAGAAGTCTTACTAGTAGTAGTAGTGATTGTTAAAATGTCGAATTTGTCGAGTGTCATAAACTAATGTTGCATAATATATATTGCAAGACTACCTAATAAATATTTTTTTAAAGAATTGCGAAATTTAATAGAATCAACCTCTTCCCGAATAACCTTTGGGAGATCATTCAAAAGGCGACTTGCCTTACCAATAAACAGTTTTTCAGATACATTACATACATAATTAGAATCAATCTCTTCAACATTACGTGTTGGTCTACCAGCAGCTCTCAGATGGAAGCCCTTTAGGTATGATGGGAAATCCTCCAGATGAATCGACTTGTGGGCAAGTTTTAAGAGTTCGAATTCAACCCGTTGTTGCATTGGTAACCAGCCAAGGTTTATTACATCCTCAGTTGTTGAATACTTTAGCGTTACAAAGGATGCGATTCGACATAGAAGCTTATCAAGTTTTTTGAATTGATATTGCGGAAGGTTCCAGAATAACGAGCAACAATAGTTGATCCTCGGTAACAATAGTGATTCTGCGAGTTGCTTACGTAAGCGATACGATGCAGTGCGACGAAGGTATCGAAGAACATATAGCTTTGCATATACCGATTGACAAAGTTTGTTGGCATGAGCCTCCCAGTTCAAATTTTCGTCGAACTGAACACCAAGCAGTTTATATACGGTGACTCTTTCGATCAATTGGTTTGCGTGATGAATATGGAAGGTCGGATGGGTTGGGTTAGCGAGATCGCGCAGCTTACCCATTCTGGAAGTCGATAAGAGCATGATCTTTGTCTTTTTGTTGTTGAACGCAAGATTGTTTTCGGTCGACCAATCTTTGAGTTGATCTAGGCGTTGTGTCATTCTGATGATTGCGGCTGGTACTTCTTTAGGTCTACAATGTTCGTAATTTGTAGTATCGTCAGCATATTGGTTGGTACTACCACCCTCGACGTTGTCTTGTAAGTCCACGGTGTATAGATTAAACAAGATCGGTCCGAGGATGGAGCCTTGTGGTACACCAAACTGAACATTGCCTTGTTCAGACTGCTTGTCGTCGACCTGAACAAATTGCTTGCGATCGCTGAGGTATGATAACATGAGCAACGCGGCCTTGTCGGAGAAGCCGATTTTCCGTAGTTTGGTTATGAGTGTCTTATAATCAACCGTGTCGAAGGCTTTCGAATAATCAAGAAATGCTGCGAGTGTGATTTCCCCTTTGTTCATTGCACCAACGATATCATCTCGAATTTTCATAAGCAACGTTTCGGTCGAGTGACGTTTGCGAAAGCCAGATTGGGTTTGCTTATATATCTGATGTTGGTCAATGTAGTCTACGATTTGTTTTGCCATTAAACGTTCAAAAAGTTTGGAGAGTATGGGTAGCACGGTGACAGGTCTGAATTGATCTGGAGTGGTGGATTGTTCTGTTTTCGGAATAGGTGTTACTTTGCCGATTTCCACTGTTGATGAAATGTGTTCTCAGCGATACCAGTGTTGATTATATGCGTGAGTGGAGATGCGAGATGATCAGCAATAGGTTTGATGAGTGAAACTGGAAGATTGTCGTATCCAGAAGAGCAGTCAGTTCGAAGGTTCTTGATTTCTTTGACTACTTGTTCATATGTGACGGGTTGGAATTCGAATTCATGCTCAACATTTATAGCAAGATCTTGAAGAAGGAGCTGGATTTCCTCGATTGAAGTTGGCTGTGATCCAAGGATTCTAGGAGCTGTTGAAATGTAGTGATCGTTTAGTTCGGAGGGTTGAATATTGATAACACTTTTCTTTGGGTGGAGGATTCGGTGAATAAGCTTCCAGACTTCTTTCGGTTTTTTGGATGAGAGAAGTTTACGGTAGAAAGTTTTTTTGGTGTGTTTTACCTGTCTTTTTAGAGTATTTCGAGCTACTCGGAATTCTATCCAGTCTGACTCTGATTTTGTCTGATGAGCTAAAGTTCGCTTTTCGTGACAGGCTTTTTGTAAGTTACTGATAATTAAGTTCTTCATCTTTTATTCTCTTCAGAGGTGCATGGCGTTCGATACAGTTAAGTAGTAAATAGTTCAATGTGTTTAAACTATCATCAGCGCAATCGGTCGCATAAACGAGGTTGAAAGGAACGGTGGCGGTATCAGCAACATACGCAGGTAAATCAAAGTTTCTCATGTCACGGATTATCTTATGCCGAGGTTCGAATCTCGCAACACGGGTGTTTATGCAGGCGTATACAGCATCGTGGTCGCTGATTTCCGGTGTCGGAAGGACGTTACAGAACTTCACTTTGCACGAGGAGTTCGTTGAGATGTGATCGATGAGGGATACTCCTTTGCGAGATGGAGAGTTGATATGTTGGGTTAGGTCGAATGAACGAAGGGTTTCAAGGTAAGAGTCTTTGGATTGAGAGTTTGAAAGAAGGTCGATATTAAAAACACCAGTTATCACAACATTACCAGTCCAATCTAGAGTAGCATTTCCAATAATGCGCTCAAAGCTTTCAAGCCATTCTGTTTTTTCTTGGAGCGTGAAGTACGGCTGATAGGCGACGCATAAGAGTAGCTTTGAGTGTTTGTTTTTTCCCTCGATTTCAACCCATAGGTGTTCGAGAGCTGGGTTGATGTTGACTATGTCCTTGCGTATTTTGTGTTTAATGTTGTCTTTGATGTATATTCCAACTCCACCACCACGCTTATTGTCTCGATTATGGAAGTGCATTTCGTACCCATCGATCTTTACATAATCGAGCAGGAAAGGGTTGTCTTTTAACCAAGTTTCGGTAAGAGTTATCACATCAAAATCATACCGATCGATGTTTCAATGAGCGCGGTCGTGATGATTGGGGATGTCGTCAAACGCTGGGCTATAAAGGGTGACATGAATTTTTCATAAATCCATTTAGTAAGAAAAATTTCGCAATAAAATACCAGTCCGGAGCCCAAACCTGATATGGATTTTTTGGCTTTATGTATATTGGTGTGTAAAAAATAAAATAAAATTCCACTAGTAAAATGACTATGATACACACCTTTTCGACCGTAGCCGCCAATTTCCGCGCGGGCATTTTTTGTCCACTTTATCCCACTAAAACCGTCCCATTCCTTTTTTCGCACCTATAGACAATAGAAAAATGTGTCCAAAAAGGATTGGATCGCGTTTAGGGGGATTAAATTATTAAGTGGCACGCGCTTGACCGCGCGACTACCGTCAAAAAGGTGTATCGCTGCATGGGTTAGCCCACCTTTATCCTCTTGTTTAAATCTATTTAGTTTTTCATTTCGTCTTCTGTATAGATACCATCCAATGTTGGGTCAAAGGGGAGAACATGTGAATTATACACAGAAGTGTTTTTAGCATCCGATGGTCACATGATGTGGGATATCCAAGCTCAACCTTTTACACATCTCGATTGGTCCTTTTGCTCAGGTAAGTCAGTTTATACCCTGAAAAATATGAAATTTAAAGGTTTCGTTTTTTTAAATAAGACCATGTTCACACGTTACTGTTCCGTTTCGCTCCAGTATGATTTTCGTTATGGATCGAGTGTGTTCATATTGGTTTCGGAACGTTTTGGAGCAAGAAAACAGAGCAGTTCCGTTCCAATGAAAAAAGTGGAGCGAAACCGTTTCGATCTGTTTTGCTTTGTGTAACGTCTTTTTTTTGACGTTTCGAATTTTGGCGTTCACATTTGTTCCGGCAGAAAGGAACGGAACGGAACCGTAACGTCTGAACATGGTCTAAGAGTAATATCGTTTGCTTACTCATCAATTTTAATTCACAAGCTTTTACACATTGGATTGACACGGATGTGGAGCAAGATTGGTCATAAAGTTATGAAAAGAAAAACATTTTTTTGGACCTACCTTGGAGGTCCTATAAATTAACCGATGTCCGTCCGTTCGTTCGTTCGTTCGTTCGTTCTTTCGTTCGCTCGTTCGTTCGTTCTTTCGTTCGTTCGTTCGTTCGTTCGTTCGTCCGTCTGTTACCAGCTTTTTCTCGAGATTGGCTCCCGGCCGAAAATGCCGGATATATGCCGGAAAAACCGTTTTTTTGGCATTTTCTCAAGATTCCATCATTAGTTTTTTCTGATTTTTTGCACAAAGATGCGTATTAACAATGCCCAAAACTTGGCCGAGTCCGATTTTTGAGAAAAAATCTTTTCCGGCCGAAAATGCCGGAAATATGCCGGAAATCGCCGTTTTTGCAGATTTTCATCGGACTTTTTCCTTATAATTGGTTGTTTTTCACACAAAAACATTGTTAATAGCAATGTCCACGATCAAGAATGGTTCAATTGTCACTAAAACTGATTTTTGAAGCCGGAACTTTCTAAAAATCGCCGGAACAGCCGATTTTCGCCGGAAAAACGGTACTTCTTGAATTTCTCGAGCTGTACTTTATATTTTTTTATGAAATTTTGCACACTGATGTAAATTGACAATACCTAAAAAGTGACGGAGCCCGATTTTCGAAAAATATTTTTTTCCGGCCGGAAATGCCGGAAATATGCCGGAAAAACTGTTTTTTTTGCATTTTCTCGAGATTTTATCATAAGGTTTTTTTTGATATTTTTCTCAAAGATGCGTATTAATATTGTTCAAAACATGACCGAGTTTGATTTTTGAGGAAATTTTTTTCCGGCCGAAATTACCGGAAATATGCCGGAAATCGCCGTTTTTCTGGATTTTCATTGGACTTTTTCCTTACGATTGGTTGTTTTTTCATTCAAAAGCATTTTTAATAGCAATGCCCACTATCAAGCATGTTTCAATTTTCAATAAAATTGATTTTTGAAGCCGGAGCTATTTAAAAATCGCCGGAACAACCTATTTTTGCCGGAAAGACAGTATTTCTTGAATTTCTCGAGCTGTACTTTATATTTTTTATGAAATTTTGCACACTGATGCAATATGACAATACCTAAAATGTGACGAAGCCCAATTTTAGAAAAACATTTTTTTTCCGGCCTAAAATGCCGGAAATATGCCGGAAAACCGGTTATTTTACATTTTCTCGAATTTTCATCAAAAGTTTTTTCTGATTTTTTGCAGAAAGATGCGTATTCGCAATGCTCAAAAAATGGCTGAGTTCGATTTTTGAGAATTTTCTTTTTCGGTTGAAAATGCCGGAAATCGCCGTTTTTGCAGATTTTCATTATATTTTTTCTTTGTATTTCTATTTTTTTCACACAAAATAATATTGATAACAATGCTCACCATCAAGCATGATTCAATTGTCAATAAAACTGATTTTTGCGACCAGAACTTTCTATTTATTTTTCCCCTAAAACCCTTCCCTCTCTCCCCATCAACAATCAATGATGAATTTATTGTGTTATACATTTTCGCTAAACGCTACATTTTTTGACTGATTTTTCTCTCCTCGCATTGCGATCCAACTTTCATCATCAGGTAGGTCCATTCAGTATCTAGCTTGTTTTGCTTATATCAGCATAAAATAACAATAGCAAGACACTGTCCTGATATGAAATATGTGTCTGATATGAAACGGAAACACTTAGGTAAAAATAAAACCTTTAACTCTCGCGATCACTTTGAAGTTGAAAAGCTGGAAGCAGTAAGGAATAAAAGCTTAATAGTAAATAAAGTCGAATTTACAAAGCCGAGGGAACTTCTACATCTGTGGGTTCTTTCCTCACAGACGATCGGCTTTATCTATATTACTAGGGTTAAAAAGCTTTTTTAAGTTTTTTATTTTACCACAGATTTGGTAATCCTCATGAAAGGAATTCATGCCACCGCTTGTTTCATAAAATATCTTTTCTTTCTCATTCTATTCTAGTAGATCTTATCGGAGTTTTTGATTTTTCTAAAACAGCAATGTATTGTGGGATTATTTCGGGAGTATTACAATAGAAATCTCTTAGGAATTCCTCGAGGGAATTCTATTGTAATACGCCCGAAACTATCCCACAATGCACAATCAAAAACTCCGATAAGGTCTATTTCTTTCTTTACGAACCCCCTATCGCGTTTCATTTCAGGTGGTCGTCCGTGCTTGGCAGTGACGACAGGCACCAGTAGAGGTCGTTTGACGAAAAGTTACTCTTTACAACACACCAAGAATGAATTGATAGGTAAGTATTCATCTATTTATATTAAAGAATCACTTAAACCTCGTCCCCGTGTATTCCAGGCTTTATTAAAGTTACTGTTGGGCGTCAGAGAATTATCTGCATCAAAAAACCGAAAATACGCAGGGGACAAAATTTCTATATATTCAGCTACGAAAGAGCAAACGGAATAATACCTGCAAAAGAATATAAGATAAGTGTTTTACTTGGTTCTTTATTCTAATTTAGAACCGAAAAGATTGAAGCACCGTGCCACTGGCTTATGTTTTGAGGTTGAATCAGGGACGGAGTACGTTATACGCACATCAAGATGTCGCGATTCTTTTTATTTGGCGCCCGATGAACCCTTTCTCATTCACGTGCAATCCGGAAAGGTGGGTTATGTTTTTTTATCAGATTACTTTTATTGTCGTAGACAAATTTAACAACCGTTTAGCGCCATCCTACAATGAGCGCCCTCTCAAAAGAAAAAACTCTTTTTAAAAAATCTATGGTTTGGAACCTGCAAACGTCCCCGACACTTGACATTTTTATTTGAGAACACAAAGGATGACTTCAAATAACTATTTTAGAAAGTTGGGCAACGAGCAGGTGAAACGAAACTCCAACTGGTGAACAACCAATCAGATGCCAAGATCTTCACCTTAACATACGTCTCCATCACGACTAACGGAAAAAGTGGTCAAAAAAAGAAGTTGGGCATGTATCCAACTCAGGAAGATTATCAAGGGAAAACACAGTGTATGGAATACCCCAATAGCCCAACTTATATCACATTCGGTCCTGTTACTACACCAAAGTCGACCGGCTTCTGCGGTGATAAACTCGCCTTTATTCGAGGTAAATCACTACTCATGCTTAAGGCCTACTTGTTCATTCACCTTCGAACGTTTGAATGACTTTTTTTATTGACTTAGTCTAATTCTAAGTTTTGCAGGCCCGGCGGAACGACCGTTAAAGTGGGGAGGTTGAAAGCTATAAATAAAATATTCGCTAGGAATTTGAGAAAAAAATCTAATTTGCTCAAAAGTGGGGAGGTTGAAGTCTCCCCAGTCTCCTCGCTTCCGTCGGGTCTGTATTATCAAGTTTGTTTATATCACGAGTAAAGAATTATTAAAAGATTTTATATCAAACTCATTCTCTTTCCAGCTTTCCCACAAGACATAATGGACAAAATTTCCATGAAATCTATGCTGAAAATTTCCACTTCAAAAGGCCCTACTTTGTTCGTTTGCACGCCTTCAAAAGATTTGTGGTCCAACTCCAATTGTCTTTATTCACTGGACGATGGCGCTAAATGGATAGGTATAAAGATGTTGTTTCTGCTTCAGTTAAATGAAAAGACCTCACCTTATAATAAAGATTTTGTGTATTAACTTCGCGAGATATGATGTAGAATCTTGATATTCAACAAAAACCTTCTCTGTTTTCTTTTTGGATTTCTTGGACAAAAAGTTTACTAATCCTTAAAGCACAATGTCATTCTATCCCTTGAGCTTCCTTAGATGAGGTTTATATGGAGGTATAGCTGAGTAGAAGATGGTTAGTGGAAGGTTTCAATGTAATGTGGTCCAACACATTTTGCCAGTCAAATCAGTCTTCCACAGAAACATCCTCTTACTCCTCCAGATCTCCATTCTGATCCGTTATTTCTTCATTTGCAGCCATGACGCCAAAAATCACCGAATTGAAAGCGTTCATTCCCTCAGAAGATTCATTTTACGGTTTGTGTCATTCTGCAAAATACCATTGTAAATATCACGTGGAAACCGGCCTTCTTCATTACGTCACTCTCACTGAATATCAAAGCAAATTATCTGACGTTAACATGGTTTCTATCACAAATCTGGACGACATGCAGCTAGCAGGAACACCCGAGGATACTGATTTCACCAGTATCAAAGGTATATCAAAGTTTTGAGAAGTTATTTCTTAGAGGATCTCTGCAAAACATCGCGCAAAGTTTCCAGAACTTTTCTTAATGATATCAATCTTGTCTCCGTGTATCCCAGGCTTTATTTACACAACTTATGTATACTAGAGAATATTATGCTGACAGACACATTTTGACGTCTTTTTTGACATCTGTGTGGACCCTTTTCCATTATCATGTAGAAATTACCCTCTAATATGTCGCAAATATAGCAATAGCAATATAGAAAAAAAAAACAAGAATTCTATGAAATAACCTGATAGTGTATCTCTTATCTTCTAATTTTCAAACGTATCCATTTTAGTATCCACCCTTGGTTTGTATCGCCAAGAAACGACCGATATCCGAATCTTCTTGTGGGCTAACATGGAACAATTCTAAAAGACGAAGATAATGAACTAACCAATCACCGAACAGAAATGAAGTCACGTGGTGCATATCTGACCAATCAACGAACAGAAATGAAGTCACGTGGTGCATATCTGACCAATCAACGAACAGAAATGAAGTCACGTGGTTCATATCTGACCAAGAAATTTAATCAATACATCGGGCTGGAAAAAGGAAATTTGAATTTCCATCATATGAACTTTGTAATGTGCAAAGTCACATTCAATTCCAGCAATTTCCGTTGTCCGACAAATAAACCGTGATATGACCCCTTGAATTTTCGCCCACAAAAACGAGCAATGTTATTTGTAACTTTATCACCAGGCTAGATAATTAAAACTTTGGCTTTTTCGATTAAAAGACACTAAGTCTATTTTGTACTTTTGCAGGATCTGACGTGATTGGGATTTTTTATATCCTGATTTCGCATTGATAAAAAGATCTAAGAATTGTACATTGTAGTAATGCTAATATTTCATAACTAAACTTGCAAATCCGGGGGGCGGGGGGGGTACTAATAGGCAAAACAATTGTCGGGTATGTGCAATCCATAAGGGTTCCGTTTACACACCTTTGAAAGTCTCAAAGAAAAACCACCTCACGATAAATTCACGATAATTAAAGGTCGCGATTATCAAAAATTTGGACTGAAATTACTAATGTGAAAATCGATAAAAATTTTAGGGGAAAAATTTCTGTAAGTGCCCCATAACGGCAATTTGTCGATTTTCGATTTTCGATTTTTTGCTCGAACATACCCGTCACTTCGCAAACCTAGTACCTCACCCCCCGGGCTTCCAAGAAGCTGGCTCTCATCTCAGAGGTTTAGCTCCGAGTTGGGCTTATCAATTATGTGCTTGATTTAATTGATTTAATCTAGCTAGATTGCACAAAAAAGATACCCACACCTATCTGTTTATGTAAAGAGCAGACGTTTCCACTTTTGAACTACACAGCACATTATAAAAAGCAGCCTTCCAAAGCAACAATAAAAGAGAGTGGTAGATTTTTCGTCGAGAATGCAACTTGGGCCGTGTTTCCATGTTAGAGCTTCCTTAATACACCGTTTAGGAGTCTCGCTATCTACACCGTGTTCCACCGTGAAGGCAGTAGGTAAAAAATGCTACTGTACTGTGGAAGGTTAGAGGAATGTAAACATTGTCAATTTTTTCTTTCCTTTAAAGAGAATGATTTAGATATTTGAACATGATATCAATGATAATTTTATGGATCTCTCCTGAAAATTTAACAAAAATTCATTTAGAGGAAAAGAAGTTATGATTAAAAGAAGTTCTTTACCTACCGTTTCTCTGCTAGGTTTCCTTACGAGAACCGGAAGTTTACCTACCATTTTTTTTACGGGGAAGAGCGGTCGCAAAAATCAAAACAATGGAAAATCGTTTGAACGCGTGCGCAGTCGATACAGTAGTCGACACAACTAAACGGTGTATTAAATGCATTTACAGCAAACTAAGACTTACTTACATTCACAATGCAGTTTTTAGAGAAAAAAATCAACACTGAAATTTCCACCTTTAGAAGAGTGCATTTGTCAAAAAGTCCACCCTTTAGAGTGCATTTCTGTTATCTTGAAAAACATACCCTTAACCGCGCACCGCACATATATCCATCGGTCAATTTGCCTGACTGCTTCATTTTTCTAGCGGAAACACCCGAAAAAATCTGGGATTTGACCACTGTCTGTTACTAGAAATAGAAAAAGAGGTCAAAATATGGCTTTTTCGAGTGCTTCTGTTTAAAAAATATGACGTCATCTTGACTTACGCATATCAAGAATACGGAAACACACGAAAAAACAACAACAACTCTGCTTTTTGCCGCCCGACTGTGATCACGTGATCTTTACTTTTCGATACCGTACGTTTCCCAGCTGGATATTCAAAACATTGAAAATGGTAACCCGACAGCCCGAGAAGTGCCTGCAAACACAAATTGAGAATTTTTCACTTTCAGACTTTTTGGAATTTTCTTTGTTCCTGATTGTTTAAGATAGTTCGGCGATGGTAGGTAGGATGATACGTATCATGCTTTAAATTTAAGTTTAACTTTTATTCAAATATATTGACAGATGGCGTCAATCAAACAAATCGATTGCCATCCATCCAAATCAATTGAATACACCTTTCCCGTAATTCGTACTAGCAGTTACATCAATATGCCTTCTTACCTGTCTTTAAAAATATAAATAAAAGTAATCACGGAAAAGGATGCGAAAAAAAAAGACATAAGTGTGAGAACAGAGTAATCAAACTCGTTAGAAAAAGTACCATTAGAAGTCATAAAAAATCAACCTGAATAAATGCAATCGGAATCCCAGAGAACTTCATAATTCCCCAAACAACATTACATCACTATGTCAAACTCCCATTACATAAATTTTACAATTACGTCAGAGTAGACTACGCTCGCCACCGAAGAGGTTTATTTGGAAAGGGTAATTACATTTTACTGTTCGCTTCTTTTTTAAAGATTGGCCGGGTTGGAAAAGTATGAATTTCTTTGTACATATTTTACCTACCCCAAATATTTAGGAGGCTGAGTTTTAAATAAATGGTCAAGTTCAATCGAACGATAAATGTATCAAGGTCTGTTTTATTTACCCCCTGGTGACTTAACAAAAGAGACTTAACTCGATGTTACAATCCAATTATTGAAAGTTTGTCTCGGCCTTTTTAAAATGAGCGAGACATACGTTCTCTGATTACGCAATTTTCATATTGACATTTTCGAGGCATTTTGATGTAACTGACTAGCCGTATTGTATAAGGGTTGCGAAGCGATCCAGACTCCACCTCAATTCGCAAGTTGCTAGCAAAATAAGGGACTCACTAAAAATCCCTCTTCTAATAAAGCTGCTATAGAGACAGGGTCGTAAGAGCCTTAATGACCCAAACACATTACATAATCCACGGCGGCACAACACCCGCCACTGCCCCGCGCATCGCTCTTTTATTTTCCTTCTAGTTATTGTATTGTATTGTATTGTATTGTTTTCTTTGATAGACTTTATGAGCTATGAAATATTTACAAGGACTGTGAACAAAAATATCCTTTAAGAGGATTTCTAAAGCCATTCACAGTATAAACTAGCTACAGTTATAAATAAATAAACTTGACAAAGGCTACACACCTCAACTTTTGAAAACCAGTTTCATCACACCCATCTTTAAAAAAGGCAACCAAGGCCTACCTGAAAACTATCGACCTGTAGCATTAACTTCGCATGTAACCAAGATCTTCGAGAAGATTGTCAGAAAACGGCTACAAAATCATCTAGAAGAAAACGACCTCTTTAACGATAATCAACATGGATTCAGGTCTGGAAGATCATGTCTTAGCCAACTTCTATCGCACACAGAACGACTCATTCATCACATTGAAAAAGGACGTAACGTTGACGTTATTTACCTTGATTTCAGCAAGGCATTTGACCGTGTAGATCATACAATCCTACTCCATAAAATCGAGAGAAATGGTATAACTGGCAAATTACTGCAATGGATCAGATCCTTCCTTACCGGTAGGACCCAACAAGTATCTGTTGACTACATCCTCTCCAAAAAAGCAGAAGTCATTTCTGGCGTCCCCAAGGATCAGTTCTTGGTCCACTTCTCTTCCTGATAATGATCCAAGATATTGACACTAACATCCTACATTCATTTCTATCTTCATTTGCCGACGATACACGTTTAATGAAGGAGATCTCTAATAACACTGATGCTCAATTTCTACAAAACGACCTTGATGTGGTGTATCAATGGACATCATTAAACAACATGCAGCTCAATGGCTTGAAGTTTGAACATCTTAAATACGGAAAAAATGAAGAACTGAAAGAACACTCAAGTTACCTCTCAGACACTGGCTCTCCTATCGAAACCAAGATGGACGTGAAGGATTTAGGAGTCACTCTGGATGTTAACATGACATACAGCAAACACATTACAAACCAGATCGAGAAAGTCAAAAGTATCATTGCTTGGATCCATCGAACGTTCAAAACAAGAGATTGTCAAGTAATGCTAACTCTTTGGAAGTCACTGGTACTACCACACATTGACTATTGCTCCCAGCTGTGGTCACCTTCAAAAAGATATCTGATCCAACAACTGGAATCACTTCAAAAAGCTTACCTGAATAGAATCCCTACACTTCAACATCTCAACTATTGGGAGAAGCTCAAAGAACTTAAACTATACAGCCTGGAGCGGCGCAGAGAAAGATACAGGATTATCTACACCTGGAGCATCCTAGAACAGCTTGTACCAAATTTTAACTATGCTGAAAACAAAGGTGGCATCTTCAGTTACGATAACCAGAGACAGGGTAGAAAATGTTATCTAAAAGAGGTGAACATAAGGCAAAAAAACATATGGAGAGACTCCCTGTCAGAAGAAGGTCCCAGACTATTTAATGCCCTCCCACAATCCATCCGTAACCTCAAAAACTGCTCCAAAACTAGTTTTAAACATCAATTGGACCATTTTCTCAATTCACTACCGGACGAGCCACTGCTGCCGAATTACTTTCCTCTTAGGAGAGCTGATTCAAATAGCATCAAAGTCATGGTCCATCATCGGATTTCTCAAATTGGATGATTGTTGAGACGAACAAAGAAGCCTTCAAAAAGTTTCAAAAAGTAAGTAAATAATGATGATATAATATATTATCTACGTTATCTTTTTTAGCTAGGTGATTTTGCAAGGTTGGTTTGAATAGAGAATACAGCCTTTATGTATAAGTACGTCCAAGTTAAAAACGCAGGAGAAAAAGAAGAAGAAGAAGAAAAAATATATATATATTTAAATCTAAACTAAGTTTTAGTAATTATGAAATAAGACATATTTCAGTCATTATTGCTTTTTAGAGAATCTTTGAGTTTCAATGAAAAAGCAGAGCATGAGGATTCCGCATATTTATAGCATTGTTTGTTGTTCCAAAAGATAGGGGCATAATACATCATAGGGTGTAGAGCTTGATTATGATGTATAGTGGAGATATTGTTTTTGGAGTTCTTCCTTTGGATTAGGAGTTTATTTTCAGGAGATCTTTTAAATAGAGAATTTAAAGATGATGTTAAGTTTTTGTTTAAAAATTTATGAACGAGTTTACAGGATTCTAAAATATAGACATTTAGAATGTTTAATGGTTTAAAGTTCTCAACATTATCAGCAGACTGTGGGCAAACCCGATCAACATATTTAGAGCATTTAGTAATGACTTCATTAATTTTGTACAGACCAGATGTGTTAGGAGAACCCCAACTAGTAATACAATAGGTGACATGGGAGTAGATCAAACTATAATAAAGAGAAATTAAATTTTTTCTAGGTAAGAACCAACCTACCTTATGAAGAATACCTACACTTTGTTTGATCTTTGTGTGTAACTTTTTTAAGTGCTCCTTCCAACTAAGTTTGTGGTCGATAATGACTCCAAGATATTTTGCTTCTGTGACACGATTTAGTAACTGACCTGAAATCGATATTTGAAAGTCTTGAGTTTGTTTGATGTTATTGAAAAGTATATAGTTAGATTTACTAATGTTTAGCGTTAGCTTATTTGCAACGAGCCAGTCGCTTATTATTTAAGTTCAGAGTTGACAAGTTCTTCAAGTACAATAGGATCTTTATGAGACATTAAGAGACACGTATCATCAGCAAATAGAGTTTTGGAAAATGACGAGTTTAGAGGAAGATCGTTTACATAAATAAGAAAGAGTAGGGGTCCTAGTACCGATCCTTGGGGAACACCATGAGCCATACCAAGGGACTTAGATTTTTCCTGGTAGCAGCAGACACTCTGGACTCGGTTTTCTAGATAACTTTTGAACCAGGCTAAGGCAGGGCCCCTAATTCCAATTTTGTCTAGTTTTTTTAGAAGGATTTCATGATTTACAGTATCAAAGGCCTTAGCTAAATCTAAGAAGATTGCACAACCAATCTCCTTCCTTTTTAGGCATTGACTGCTGATATTGGTTAAATGAAGAACAGCGTTGTTGGTGGACTTACCTTTCTGAAAGCCAAATTGATTTTCAAATAAACTGTTTTGTTTTTTGAAGAATTGAGTAACTCTTTCATGGACGATTTTTTCAAATATTTTGTCAAACACAGGGAGAACTGAAATTGGTCTATAATTTTTCAGTTCCGTTTTGATGCCACTTTTAAAAAGAGGTGTTACCTTGGCATGTTTTAGGAGGTTAGGAAATACTCCTGTGACTAACGAGGAATTTATTATAAGAGATAGTGGTTCCGAAATCAGATCTGCAATAGCTTTGATTATTCGAACAGGAAAAGAATATATATCTTTTGCCTTGCCGGCATTGAGATTATTTAGATGTGTTAAAATTTCATAAGAATTTGTTTTCTGAAAAAAAATGCTTGTATCACATGTTTTGATCTTGTTCATGTAAATTTCTGGATTAGGGTGATTTGGAATTTTTGGACCTACCCCGGTGGGGTGGAGGTCCTATAAATTAACCCGTGTTCGTTAGTTCGTTCGTTAGTTACCAACTTTTCTCGAGATTGGCTCATTCAATTTTTCTGATTTTTTGCACAAAGGTGCATTACTATAAACCCTCGAATGTGACGGAGCCCGATTTTCGAAAAAAATTTTTTTCCGGCCGGTAGAACCGGAAATGTCCCGAAAAAAGCGGTTTTTTGAGATTTTCTCGAGATTTTATCATTAGTTTTTTGCGATTTTTTGCACATAGATGCACATTAGTACTGCCGAAAAGGTTGTCGAAACCGTTTGCCGAAAAAAAATTTTTTCCGGTCTGTAGAACCGGAAATGTGCCGGAAATCGTCGTTTTTTCACATTTCCGTCACATTTTTTTCAACTTATTTAATTGTTTCTTTACAGAAAAATGTTTTTTATGATGATGCCCAAAACTTAGCATCGTTTGATTTCCAAAAAAATCATCCTTTGAATCCGGAACTCCTTAAAAATCGCCGGAACAGCCGAAAACCGGCGTAAAACGGTTTTTCCTTCATTTTTTTCAACTTATACTCGACAGATTTTCATGATTTTTTGCACAATGATGTAAAATGGCAATGCCCAAAATGTGACAGAGCCCGATTTTCGAAAAAAAATTTTTTCCGGCCGGTAGAACCGGAAATGTCCCGAAAAAAGCGGTTTTTTGAGATTTTCTCGAGATTTATCATTAGTTTTTTGCGATTTTTTGCACATAGATGCACATTAGTACTGCCGAAAAGGTGTCGAAAACCGTTTGCCGAAAAAAAATTTTTTCCGGTCTGTAGAACCGGAAATGTGCCGGAAATCGTCGTTTTTTCACATTTCCGTCACATTTTTTCAACTTATTTAATTGTTTCTTTACAGAAAAATGTTCTTTATGATGATGCCCAAAACTTAGCATCGTTTGATTTCCAAAAAAATCATCCTTTGAATCCGGAACTCCTTAATAATCGCCGGAACAGCCGAAAACCGGCGTAAAACGGTTTTCCTTCATTTTTTCAACTTATACTCGACAGATTTTCATGATTTTTTGCACAATGATGTAAAATGGCAATGCCCAAAATGTGACAGAGCCCAATTTTCGAAAAAAAAAATTTTCCGGCCGGTAGAACCGGAAATGTCCCGAAAAAAAAGCGGTTTTTTGAGATTTTCTCGAGATTTTATCATTAGTTCTTTGCGATTTTTTGCACATAGATGCACATTAGTACTGCCGAAAAGGTGTCGAAAACCGTTTGCCGAAAAAAAAATTTTTTCCGGTCTGTAGAACCGGAAATGTGCCTGAAATCGTCGTTTTTTCACATTTCCGTCACATTTTTTCAACTTATTTAATTGTTTCTTTACAGAAAAATGTTCTTTATGATGATGCCCAAAACTTAGCATCGTTTGATTTCCAAAAAAATCATCCTTTGAATCCGGAACTCCTTAAAAATCGCCGGAACAGCCGAAAACCGGCGTAAAACGGTTTTCCTTCATTTTTTCAACTTATACTCGACAGATTTTCATGATTTTTCTTTCACCGTTAAACATCGATGCGTTTCTTAATTGCTTTCTCCGTTCCAATAGATATATAAATCGAAATTTAAAATTATACATTACTTCCATTAAATTCTAATTATTCGTTTTATAAATAGGTAGGTCCATTAAAGTATTACTTGTCTTTAATAAGTTGGGAGCTACCTCACTAAAATATTCATTGAAGCCTTCAGCAATTTGGAATGAGCCAGAAAAAGATTTCTTTCCATTAGTCATTGTACTTGGTATTTTGACTGTGTTTTTCCTGCCAAGATAAGAATTAAGATTTTTCCAAAACTTTTTAATGTCATTTCTTGAAGAGAGAAATTTTTGTTTTAGATGGAGAAACTTTTGTTTACGTATATTTTTGTTGATATTGTGTAGTAATAATTGATATTCTCTGAGAATTTGAGGGTCTTTGTCTTTCATGAAAAGTCCATAAAGTTTGTCTTTGATTTGCATTTTGTTTAAAATACTCTGAGTCATCCAAGGGTTTTGTTCAAGCTTGCGTTCGTTTTTAGTTAGAGGTTTATTAGGAGCATGAAGATCGAATAAAATTTTTAACCCATTGTGAAAAAAGTTGGTGTTGTTCAATTTTGATAGTGTATTTACAAAATCAATATTTTCAAGATCTTTTCGAAATTCATTTATGTCAAATTTGGAGTAATCACGTTTGAGTTTTTTTTTGGACCTTGGAATATTTTTGTGTGTGCGAGGAATTAAAAGAAAATTTGGCAAATGATCACTGATGTGTGGGATAAGATTTCCACTAATACATTCATTCGAAATATCGTTATAGAAAATGTTGTCAATTAATGTGTGGTTGTTTTCAGTGAACCTTGTAGGTTGTACAATGTATGGAAAGAGATAATTTGATGTCATTTTGTCAAAAAAATAACCTGTGTATCTATGAGACTCTGTGTTCATCAGATTAATGTTGAAGTCACCCATCAGTACAATCTTTTTGTTTTCTTTTTTGATTTTATTTAAAACTCGAGATTCAAGTTCATTTGTGAAAAGCTGAATGCTGCTATTAGGATGTCTATAGACAACACCGACCAATATTTCATCCAACTCCACAAAGAAACATTCAAAGTCAAGATTCTTACCCTTTGTTGAAAAAGATAGGTCTTCCCTTTCTTTGAAATTTATCGAGTCTTTAATGAAAAAACCAACTCCAGAGTTTTGACTTGAGCCAGACATTCCAATGTAAGGATGGTAGCCATTGATTAAGTGATTTTCTGATAGTTGGTCATCCTTGATCCATGTTTCCGAAATACCTACAACATCAAACTCATGACGAAGAATGGTTAGTAAATGTTTCAACTTACCTTCATTTTTATTTAGGGATCTTATGTTGGTATGTAAGAAAGACAGGTAGGAAGAACCTGCCTCCCTGGAAAGTGTTAGAAAATTATTGATATCATAGTACTCAAAATTTATCAAGTTATCAGTATTGTCAGAAGAATTTAATGTAATATTTAGTTGAGGGAGATGGTTAAATTCTTTGAAGTCATTAGTAAAATTAACATTGGTGGAGAAAGTTGAATTGTTATTATTAACTTTATTATTGTTGTTAAACTCGTTAAAAATATTATCATCCATATGCTGAAAAGGAAAGTTTAGACAATCGTTACATGACCATAATTTATGGTTAATGTTTAATGGAGATATATTTAAGCATTTTAAGTGGAAGAGACCACCACCAAGTTTACACTTGACGTGTCTCTTTTGGCCAATGACTTTATTGCAATGTTTACATTTGTTGTTATTAGGTTCTGAGTGATTTGAGTTAAAAAATTCTAATTTTAATTGGTAATCAGTTATGGTTGTTAAAGGAAGAGCTCCAGAAACACATCTTTGACAAAAGTAAGGGAGAGGTGATTTAGCTAAGTTTTTGTAATGCTTCTGGGTGATTTTGATGCATTTTATGTGGAGCCAGGTAAGACAGATTTCACAAAAAACCCCACTGTTAAGGACAATAGTTTGACAGACATGACATATAAAGGATTCATTTAAAATGTTAGGAATCAGGTTAGCCATTTAACTAAAAGAAAAATGATTAAAAATAGTATGTTGTGTGAAATGGTATTGATGTATGTAAAATTTAGTCTCTGGGTAGTGGTATTTGTTTGATAATGTCACTTTTAGAGAGAATGATAATTTTTTCAGATTTATTGTCTCTTTTGTATGTCTTCCAGGCATAGGTTATACCATCAATGGTTGTGACTCTTTCAAAGTATCCGGGTTTCTTTAGTTTATTCCAAGCGTCCTTAAAAATTTCACGGTTGTGCTCTGTCAAACTTTCATTAATAAAAATTGAGTTTTCTTCTTGAAATCCTATGTCTTTTGTTGTAAAGTGCTTCAAGTCCCATCGGGCGTCCCACATTTCGTTTCTCATCCTTCTGCTATTGAACTTAACAATGATAGGTGCTTTCTCTTTGGTAGATGTGCGATGACTAATTTCGATATCTTCAAGGTAAAGTTCCATATCCAGTCTTTCAGCAATCCTCAGAACAATGTCGTCTGTATCCTCATTGACCTTTCGTGGTATTCCAAAAATATTGATCATTTCTTTACGGCCATACTGCTCGAGTGAGTTAATATTGGATTCATTTTCTTTCAGGCGATCACTAGCTTTTCTCAGTCTCTCGGTCAGTTGATCAATTTTTTTATCTTTTTGGGTGTTTTCGGTTGATATGTTTTTTACCTTAGTTGTGAGCGATTTTATTTCTTTCTCTTGTTTGTCAAATTTGTCGGATATAAATTTTTGTGAAGATGTGAGAGCTGCTATTTCCTCTTTCATGATTTTCATGGAATCCTCTAGACCTTCATACCTTGACTGTGATTGTGATTCAAGACTTTCAAGCTTTTGAATGATGTATTTGTTTTGATGGTATATTTGAAGCACAAGGTCTCTAGATATTTCAGGCGGTAATTCTTCTTCATGATGAAATTTTGTCACTTCATCCTCTAGGCTCTGTGTTGGAGTTGCAAAGTCTGTCGTTTGATCAAATCTCTTCCTAAGATTTACAATTGGTGGCGATAATTGACTCTGTGGATCATACATTGTCTGCTTGTTTTGATTTTTGTTTTTCTTCTTAGACGAATTTTTATTTGATTTGTTGTGTGATCTAGGCATTGCTTTATTTATTTTTCTTCTCCTGCACTTGCTTGAACGTGTGTTATTGATGTTATTTGTGTTGAAGTTCAAAGTAAAGTATTTTAAGAATATTTAGGCTGCCATTTTGTTTTTTACATGCATGCGTGCGTCCGCCATCTTTGCCCAATGTTATTATTTTTGTTATTATTCTAGTGTAAATGGTGCCTTAATAAAATCGAACGATATTCGTCGAACAATCGAACATTTTTATTCGAACCACGAATCGTCTTTCGAAATCATCACAAAACATAAAAATAAAACAAAAACAAAAATGTACAAAGATGGCTTGTTGGTTCTTCGGCAGTTTTGATTTATTTCTTGACAAATTCGACAAATTTGATTACCTCCGTACTTCTTTCGCTTCTTTATCATAGAATATCCACTTGGTTTTGCAAGGTAAGTTTCGTTCAGTAAAAGAGCACTCCTCCCGCCCGCGCGACTTGCAAAAACCTCTCATTGATTGACCTTATTTGATACTTGATACTTGCTGTTAAAAGTCAAGGGACAATTAAGATCCTTTCTGTCACCGTTCAAACTATTTCTTTTCCATTTAACAGCAAAATAAACATTAAAAACCGAAGAACCACTGCTTAGATTGCTTAGATGCGTGCCGCCCGCGCGGCAAATTTGATCAACTTCAGATTCTAAGTTCGTGTTTCGGCTTCCGGTAATTTTGTCGCTGTTCACTGCTAGGGTACACCATTTTAAAACAGCATTTTTCGCAGTCCTAGCTACCAAACCGAGAAAGTTTTCGTGGCTTCAAGGCAAACCATTCAAGGTCATTTTGATAAAATCATCGGTTTGAAGATGTGATTTATATAGCAAATTTTATGGCAAATTTTCGCTTGGGATAGAAGTTAAAGGTACGTGCACAACATAGCAAAACTGCTTCGCTCATAAATTCGCTTCGCAAAAACTAATGCGCGCGCATTATTTTGATGCTCTCCACCGTTTGGTCTCTGGAGGTAAACAAACCTGCTTTTGCCTGCGTTCCCTTAGGGAAAGTTGGTTTTTTGAGATTTTCTTAAGTTTGGTCGAACAAAATCCCCTCAAATTTTAGTATGTTCAATCTATTTATGATATTATACCACCCTGAAAATATTTTGCCAAAAGAAGGTCGCTGTCAAAAGTTAGAGGCCCAAATCCCACTTTCCCTAACCCCTCGCAGGCAAAAACGCATTTTTTACCTCCCAAAAAATTTTATACTCAACAGTGGAGCGCACATTTTCCCGGGCCATTTCTTAAAAATTTGAATTACGGGAAAGGTGTATTGATGATTGAATTGAACGCAATTGAATTAGGGTGGTCAGAGGAAATTTCAAACTTACTTGCAGAATACCAAACCAAGTTTAATGACGACCCTCGACATGGCCCGAGAATTCTCGGGCCAAAACTTTTATTGGAATTTGCGTAAAGCCCGAGTATGGCCCGAGCTGGCCCGAGAATTCGGGCCGTGTTCGGGCCACGCACGGGCCACACTCGGACCAATTTTTGAAAAATTGATTTAAACAGGCGTGTAATTTCAGGACTGATTTTTTTAACATTTTCTTTGAGAAAAACTTGGTTTCTCTTAATTATATTAAATATATGAATGTTGTGGAATTGAAATTCATATAAATATTAAATCGCCGTGTCAATTCAAGACAGCCTTAAGTCCATTTTTTCCATTTTGAGATAATTGACTTTAAAGGTTGAGATGTGTTGGACTTAAGGCTACACATTTCATGTCAATGCTTCATAGAAACTAAAATTTGCCCTAAGATTTAGGACTTAAGGCTGTTTATGGTTGATATATTATGGAACATTCTAAATTCTTATTTTTTTTTGAATTGCAAAATACACCTCTTTCCCATTAGAATTCTGTGGACTTAAGGCTGTTTTTGGAAAGCGTGCATGCTGAAATAGGGGGTTATGGTCTTAAGTCAATTTTCGAAAAAATGGACTTAAGTCTGTCTTGAATTGACACGGCGAAATGTCTTATTTGGTATGAAAACATAGTTATAAATATACTTAGGGTGGAAATATTTGCTAGTAAACTGGTCCTGGTTTTAAACGAAGCGTGTCCACGGGAAGCTCGTAAAGCCCGTTTTTTTGAGCGATATAAACAAAACAGACAAATCTTATTTTGTACTATTTTGTTTGACTGGACATGCTGAATCAATTTAACATTTAATATGACTCGAATGACTCGGGCCATGTTCGGGCCAAAAGAATTGATAGGGTCTCTCGGCCCGAACATGGCCCGAAGAGGCCCGAGAATTCTCGGGCCATGTCGAGGGTCGTGTTTAATGGAAAGCCATAACCATCAGAAGAAAAATGAGGGGTCATTTGCCTTCCAATTCTTTAAAGTTCCAAAGATATTCCATTTTGAAGTTTAATTTTTCAAGCATTTTCGTGCACGCATCGCCAGCCATTTTGTACCTTCATTACGGCACCAAAAGCGAAAGTGTTTTATGAAAAATTCCGCGCGTGAGGTTTGGTGCGAGTTTTATTTACCGTAGATGTAGCTGAAACGGGGGTAATTACACCATAATCTTTCCCTTAGCGCTTGCCACCGGAAACAGCTTGATTCTTACTTTTTTCCCATTTGGAAAGAAAAAACATTGTTCTTTCTAAAAAATTCACGCTCGAAAAAGAAATTAGATTTTTTCAATGAAAAAAACGCATTTTAAGTACATAATTTGACTTCCTGAAAAATATACGTTGCTCCAACCAACGAACGTGGTACGTCTCAAAAGCTAAACTATTGCGGGGGAGGATGCAAAAAATTCCAGGTCGATAGCTGTTTCGGGTGGCTAGCGCTTTGGATTTTAGAACCCCCGGATAAAAAATTTTGTCGTGCCGCGAACAAGAAGTTTGAAAAAACTCACCCGCAAGTACTCATTTTCAAATTTTGAAGGAAAATGAAGACATGATGTGCTGATTTTTTCTGCAAAAGAAAGCCATTCAAAATATCCATATGACCAACTTTTTGATATGTTTCCTAGTCAAGTTGATTCCGAATTTGAATGTGGGGCAAAATTATTTTAAAGGGAACCAGAGACCTCCTTGATTTCAAAAGGATATCGTACTTAAAGTGGAGATTGTCATTGAATGATTTTAATTTCAGAGGATGCACAATAAAAAATGCTGAAAAATGAGAGCTCATACAAGTCTGTAGCACAAGCGAAACTAAAGTTATGGCATTTTAAAGCTCAAAAACTGCCCATTTTGTCCATGAAACAGAGTGTCACCCAAAAATTTGCATTGTTAAAGTGGTTAAAAAATTGACACTGACTGATGATCATGCTATCAAAGTCATGATTTTTAGCCATAGCAACTATAACACTTTGAGAAAATCAAAAAGATTTTTGTTAACACTCAACCAATTTTTTAAATTTATCATGAATGCGGTACACATGATATGAAACAGAATCGGCTGTAAAAAAATTATTTAACTTTAGAACCCTATATAGGGTTAATGGAAAGGTTTTCAAGATAGATCAAATGCTTAGATTTTGATACAAAGTTACTGTATCTGCTTAAAAAATGTTTGAGGTGATATGGTTAAGTGAAAATTTCATAATTTTTATTTCAGTAAAGTAAAATAATTTTCCGTCATTCCGTAACCAAAAAGGATTTCTCAATTAAAAACCAGTCTTCCCCCAATTGCAATTAATTTATGCCTGGTTTGAAAGTACTCAGTAAGAGGTAGAAACTTGCCAAATATTTTACTCTAAAAATGTTTCCTTAAAACTTCACAGCATTTTTAATTTTTCCGTCATTCCGTAACCAAGATTTTCAGAAAATAAAATCCTCAACCGTTCTATCCAGGGAAGGCCAAACAACAGCAACAATGAACAACACCAAACAGTATAGAGTATTGCAAAAAGCTGCAAAAAGTTGATTCTTCTTTCAGAGAAAAAAGACTATTAAAGGAAGAAATTTTGGCGGGAATTTAATTTGGCGGATGGCCAAAAAAGTTTTTTCAGAGGGAATTTAATTTGGCGGATGGACGAAAAAACTAAATTTGGCGGGAATTTAATTTAGCGGTCGCTTAAAAATTTAACCTTAAGATGGCGTCGAAACAGCGAAAAAATAGCAAAAACACCTTAAAAGAGATCATATTTTCAAAATGTTTAAATTGGTGGGAATTTAATTTGGTGGATGGCGGAAAAAAGAAATTTTGGCGGGAACTTAATTTGGCGGATTTCAGTCAAATCCGCCAAATCCGCCAAATTTTCTTTCCGCCAAAATTTCTTCCTTTAAGGTATAATTTGTTTACCTTTATTCTTGCAGCTTCCCAACATCTAAGCTCTCAAACATCATAAGTCAAATGAAATTATTTTCGATTTCCCGTAGAAATTATGCAATGAAAAATCTGGGGGTCAATAAATGAAGACTTTCTTTTTCGCACAATATTTCTTTGCTTATAATGGCTTAAAAATGCTTAGGCGGCAATCACAAATATCTTCGTTTCGCGTCGCCCGATCGACTCTCCAAAATTGAGTAGAATTGAGTCGGGGAGTCGGTAAATTTGTCGGACTTTTTCTGTCCATGACCTTTCCTTCGTTCAAAAATTTTATTATTGCCGATTTTTTGCAACCGATTTCTAGCGCATTCGCAGCATTTTGACTTTGTTTATCATTACATGCGCCATTTTGGGGTCGGAGGTCACAGTGTTCATCAAAGGTCGTAATTTTAAACCACCCATTACACGCGGTTATTTTGGCTGCTGGCAGGCTGGCAGTCTCCTCCAAGAATACACTCTAAAAAAGGATGGAAAAATGGAAACCCGAAAATTTTTACGACCGACAGACCGAACGACTCAGTTTTTAGACCCAACGCAGACGCTAAATGAAGATATTTGTGATTGCCGCCTAACGAATTATTACTTTTCAATATATTTGTTAACTATATTTTTTGATTGCAAAAATACTTTACATTGATTTAAAGTTTCATTCTACTTAGTTCTTTGTTTTCATGTCTAACCCCCGTTCTAAAAAGAAGTCCCAGAATCCCGAGATTTTGGCAGTGGGGCATTCAAAACAAAGGCGTTTTTATTTTTCCGCCCACTTTAAAACTTGCAAATTTTTCTTTAAAATAGGCATTTAGAATATCAAATTTAAAAATAAAAGTATAAAACCTTATTTTCTACCGTATAGTCCTTCTTCTAAAACAAAAAAACAAAATACACTATAAATAAAGAAATTACGAGTGTTATCAAGCCACCCAAAATGAACTTTCATCCGTCGCGCGTCATCGAATTGTTGTATATACGTCACAATCTATTGTCAACGATTGTCCAATCCCGTAAACGATTGAAGTGCCGTCAGTAATAATCTGAGAAAGAGAACAACAACATTATGACATCACACAAATAAATTACGCTAGGAAAGTCCGGAAGGACAACACGCAGTCTTAACATTTTTCCCTCGCAAGTTTGGGGGGAAAACGAAAGTACTCTATATTTTACCTATGGGGAAGTGTAAGAAAGATTTACAAAATAGAAAAGTTTCGTTTCAGGGTAAAGAATCAGTATTGTTAATTTAAGCGAGTTTCTATTTTGCAATTTTTCTACAGAGCCAAATAAAGATTTTTTCTATTTTATTATTGTTCTTGCTCGATTGCCTCTAAGGGCAAGTTCCGTAGGAATGAGGCTATCAAGACATAATGGGACAAATTCGCGGGAAAAACGAAATTTAACATTTCTCTAGGCTGACCAAGCTTGTAAACCCGTAGTTTTTGCGTAATTTGCGATTTTTGGGTTTTTCCAGGGGGGTACAGATACAGGTACAGACCCATAGCCAGGTGGTGGTGTCTATTATTGCATTTCAAAAAAGTTAGTACCCGGTACTACTTTGGGGGTGGGGGTGTGTATTTTTCACTCTTCAAGCAAGTACAGGATACTATTTGGGTACTTTTTCACAGAATTTTGCTGTTTTTTAATAAAAAAAGTAGTTTGTTGTAATATTTTGACTTTATTCAAATATTACTTTTTTTGATCAGTTTTGATTTGAAATTTTTTTAATCTTTTTTACTCTTTTGAGAAATTTTTTGATTTTTTTGAAGACAAAACTTCCAAAATGGTCAAGAAGTGTGTGATGAAAATCAAAGGACAAAAGCTTCTGACTCCTTTATTGATAGTTTATACTTGAATTATCTGTCAATTTTCAGTCTGAAAAACTGACAATAGACTCTCTTGGTCTAATCTATAAAATTTAAGATTTTAGGGGTGGTGTCCCTAATATTTACAGCAAAAATGAAGTAGTACCCGGTACTAAATATGGGTGGGTGGTACTAAACAAAATTTTAGTAAAAATTCAAGTTAGTACCCTGCCTCTGTACCCCCCCCCCTGGTTTCTCAGGCAAAATGACTTTTGGGGGGTCTTCAAAATCAAAAAAGACCTATACCACGTGATAGAGCTCTTCAAACTGAGCAAAAAAATGTATTACATACATCAAAGTCTCAACTTTTCTTGATCAAAAGTCATAGACATTTTTGTGGTCAAAAAATGATTAAAAACAGGGAATTTCCCCCCAATATGCATAATTTATGCAAAATTATAACACTTTTTGACAACACATACGCCCATAACTATTGATCAAGAAAAGTTGAGACTTTGATGATGTATATAATACATTTTTTTGGTCAGTTTGAAGAGCTTTATCACGTGGTGTAGGTCTTTTTGGTCAGCCTCAGCTGAGCATTCATTTCCCTATTATTCCGGGGCATAAGACGATCGAAAACTCAAAATGTGTTACCCCGGTTTCCCGATTATCAATTTCGATTTCTTTTCGGATTTAAATCGTGGTGCGTGTGATGTGTGATTGCATCATCCATGTGGATTATTTCATCAGACATTTTTATCTCCCGAATAACGCGCGCCGCTTTATCTGTATTCATTGATTTTCTGCTAACTGTAAAAATTAGCTTCCCAATACGTTGCCAATACAGTAGTGAAAATTAAAAACAAGAAATCGGCTGGCTGGTTTCATTTCTCAAAGATGAGAGTTTTCATTCTGCTTTATTTCAAAGTGTACTAAAAGTACTGATTTACCATTACTTACATTCCAAAAAAATTAAGATAGCAGCGTTTCATTTTTCAAAACAATAAAAGATGGCTAGAGCAGAAGACCAACGAATCTCTTCATTTTAACTTTGGACTGTTTATGCTGGCACATTGAAAGGTAAATCGAGGTTATCTTCAATTTTTATGCCTTTATAGTTTTAACTACCTTTGGAATGTTACATTAGTATCCTTTCTTAGCGTTGACTTTTTTGTAAATTGGATTTCTTCTCAAAACAAAATGTTTTTTCTCGGCCATGTCTTTCATGATGAAATCATATCCCAGACGGTGTCAATCGAACAACTTCGAACAAAAATTGCAATCGGACTAATCGAACGTAACCAAACACAATCGAATTATTGCGATTCGATTGTAAATTTCAATAATATGTCCACGATATTCGTGTTCGATTGCATTCGAGTAAAGTTAGATTGGTAGATTGGTTCAGTTGATTGTCAATTACATTCGATTTCGTTCGATTACGATTATGTTCAATGAGTTTGATTGCGATTAAATTAAAAAATTGGATCACTCTATTAGTGCTTTTTAGCGTGGACGGCGTTCGATTTGTTCGATTGACACCGTCTGGTCATGGCCGTGTTTTCTTTCCACGGGCTTATTTTTATTCATAATGGGTTGTGTGTTTATTCCATAGTACTCTAACTATAATTATTTTCATCTCTCCTGTCTTCAGGTGAAGGAGCTTGATGGGTGACTTTTAACTACCGATTGGCTGAATCAGCAGTGCTTTGGTGGGTGAACGTGCCCTACAAAGAAGCAGCAAAAACCAAAATATACATAGCATTATGACTGTATGAACAGATTGTGACTGATGGAGAATAATTTAAAATGGTCCTGCTGAATATAAATTGTGCCAGTTCATGTTTATTTCGTGTAATTGCAATGTTTACAAGACAAATGTCAAAGAGAGGAAAAACCTTTTAGAAGATGACTGACAGGAAAGCAGAATTAAAATGAAAATTAATGGTTGCTGTTTTCTTCATTGAAGATTTCTTTAATATTTGTTCGATATAGCAGGAATCGTTTTGATTTGGTTTGATTGATTCCAGCGCTCGTGCTGGCTCTCGAGAGATTTTTGTTCATTGGAGCTTGACCAACTACAATAAGACCAATTTATATTTGTACGATAAAGTGATAAAAAAAGCATGAAAAGGGGTAGCACATTTTGAGAGATTGTACCATGAGATCGGGTAACTTTGTATCAGTGGAGGCTAACATGCATAGCCCTTGAACAAATGACCTGGCTGGTCATTAAAATACAAAGTTAAATCAAAACAAAAATGGTAGAGTAGAACTGCGAGTGGAGCTGCATAGATCATTGATTTGAAATTTTGCTGCTTTGATTGGTCAGCCATTTGATGGCTATGCAAGTTTCACCCGACTGATGCAAGTTACCCGACTTCACGGTGTATAGGTTCTAATGGCTGGAAAGCTCAAGATTTTCTTTCAAACTACACATTATTTTCTTTTAAAATTTGAAGGGAAATATTATGCTGTAATATATTTTTTGATTTGTTGATAAATTTGTCTTTGTAAAAGTTTTATAGAGAGCTAATTAATTGTTTCAAAAAGTCACAAAAAGATGCGATAAAAAATAGAGTTTTTCAATTTATTCAGATAAACAACCAGCCAAAAGGCTAATATCTTTGCTGTTTGGTCGTTCAGCCATAACACGAGAAACATTTGTGTTATTTTTTTGTCACTTACACTCTTTTTTTTTATAAGAACCAGTAATTTTTTTTTAAGGTTTAGATGTTCTTTTTTTTGCACTTTGAGCCTGAAATTGAGCTAGTATCATTATACTGTACCATATTTTATTAATTTGATCCATAAATTGTTGAAAACCCGGCGTATTTAATTGTTGAGCCTCATATATTGTTTTTATAAAATTCTTACAAACATACAAGATACAGATTGTTTATATAAAATATTTGCAACGATATAATAAGTCAATATATAAGGTATAAGTTGTTTAAAATTAACTCGATTAAAAATTAATACTGTAAAGTCATACTTCTCGTCCTTCGAAGTTTTTTAGAGATGCCGAATAAAGTTTTAAAAGCTGTCTATGTGTCGGCCAGAAAACGATACCTGTCGCATATGATTGATTAGTTGAAGATCAAAGATCGAAGATCAAAGCCCGTTTGTCGCGTTGATTTTTATACTCAACCTCGCTCTATTATTAACACTTTTAATCTAATCCTTATTCCTGTGCATCTATTAATAAACATTAAACTGTTGGCTGACCTTCCAGCGCAGCTGGTTTATTTGATTTTAAAGACCCCCCAAAAATCACGAATTTTAAGGGCTAACAATTTTGCCTGAAAACGCAGAAAATTGCAAATTACTCAAAAACTGTGGGTTTTCAAGCTTGGTAGCATTTAAATTCCAAATCGGCACCCTCAAAATTAGACTAGTAAACTGGCCGTTGAAAACAGACTCTATCTAAAAATTCAAGCTCAAAAGAAAAAGCATCGAAAAAGTGATGTTGCGTGTCTTTTTGAATTTCAACGACTAGAAGCTTCTTCCCTCAAAAAAGGTTGTTTAATTTTTCAACTTTTTTTAGATTTTTGAGAAACCATCCAACTTTTTTGACTAAATTTTATTTCATAGTAACATTGAACTTAGGAACATAGAAATAAAAGAACAATTGTTAAAACGCAATTAAAAGAAAGAAAAATAAACGCAAACACGTACGCACCTGACATACAGAAATCTGTATGTCTGAGCTTATGATTTTAGCTGAAGAAAAAAAAGGCGTGGAAGAAGCTTCAAGTCTGTAATTCTCCTTTTGCACGTACATTTATAGTTCACTTTTTATTATTATTATTGTATAGTTCTTATAGCCAGAGTAATTACAGACTTGTTTACAAGTCTACCTCAAAATGACTAGGAAACATATCAAAAAGTTGGTCACAGATATTTTGAAAAAAAGTGAAACGTTTTTGGGTCACTGGCCACGGCCTTTTTGAACTGAATCTAATTGTAATAGAATATTACCCATGATTTGATGTTTGATTACATTTATGTATTCGATTACGTTGGATTGTATTCGAGTATGTTCAATTACGTTCGGTCGATTACATTGCATACCTTATTTTGCTCTCTCATTAAAATTGCTCTCTTCTTTTCTCCCATCTCCTGGGGTAATTACATGCTCGTGCTCATCTGATTTTCCAATGGTGGTCACTGACGCCAAAGCTTTAAAGGAATGAGATAATCTATTGCAATAAATTGTTGATCTTATCGAACATCAGGGTAATAAAACTAATTGAACATATAATCAAACATAACTACTCAACAAAACAAAAGCAGTCGAACACTAGGCTGGGAATTGTTCGTTCGCTTGAGATTCGATTACGTTCGACAATCAAATAGCAATTATTCGATCGCATTCAATTACATTTGATTGGTTCAATTGCAATTTTCTGTTCGAACTTGTTTGATTGACACCGTCTGCGACTGGAATCATTCAGATCCTTGGTTGTTAGAAAAAGCTATACCTGTTTACTTTTTTCTTGTTAGTTTCAACAAGCCATCAACCAACAAAATAACACTGACATCAAAAAATTCATATGACCTTTCCGCAGTAAACACTTCTAAATTATCTGTCATTATGAAGATGCTCTGAAACTAAACCAATCGGGTTTACAATCGGAATTCCTCTAGAAATTAAAAGTTATGTATATAATTGGAAAATTCTTTTCCTCCCAGGGCAGGGGTTCAACATATAATAAAGAAACTGGAACAATTTGTTTTTTTTTCAAATATATATTTAAGTTTTCGTTATCAAAATGTTAAAATGTATATTTGCAGATTATATATGAGCATGAATCTGGTAATGTCACCCAGCTAGGTGAAAAAATTTGGAAAAAATAAATTTTTGAATTTAACTTTTATTCCTGGATAATCTTTTTATTAATGACTTCAATTTTCAGAAAACATAAATATCAGGGCTTAATCAAACTGGCATGGTCCAGAAATTTGACCTAGAGTAGTTATAATCAGACAAATTTGGCAAAAAACTCTTTGTAGTCTACACTTCATTTGAGATAAAATATGCATAATCTAATACTTGTCTTGGATTTCAGTCCATGGCTACTATATTAAGCTGCATTGAAAAGCAATTTTTACCGTCCAGTATGACCTGGTATGACATATTTTTCAAATTCTGACACTTTTTCCAGAAGAAAATCTAAAATACTAAAAAATATTCCCATAAAGTTTGACTTCATGAAAAAAAACTGGCTATGATCAGGTGACTTCATTCTAGATTTGAAGGACTCATTATAAGTGTTCAAAAAAACCAAAAGTTTGCTATATTTCAGTTAATCAATAAAAATTTAGAAAATGAAACGTTGTTGGTTGCGGACATAACTTTTTGTCAAATTTACTTTAAAATCAACAATAAACATTTTGGTTCGATTTCAGTTATTACATGTTTTTCTTTGAAAAGAACAAAAGAAGACTCAACAATGATATTAAAACTTTGAGAACCATCATTTTCAAAGAAAGAAAAAGTTTATTTTTCTGTTAAAATTTTCATTTTGGACCTTAACTTGGCATCAGAGTATTTGTTTTCTATTTCTAATAGCCTAAGCATTACTTCCATATAATAAAACATCATGCCAGCTTGCAAATACACTTTATCAGCAACATTTTAGACAGAATAGTTATGTCCGCAACATGAAATACATATGAAAGAGGTAAATAAACTGGAAATCTTGCCTATGAAAAATTATGAAACTTTTTTCTGGTTGTAACCAACTTAAAATGACCTTAGATGCAATAATTTGTCAAAGAAACCTAAAATTGGTGTTTGGAGGTTGAGAAAAATTCATGATTTGTTGCGGACATAACTTTTTGTTGCGGACATAACTGATTTTTGGAGAAACTGTTTTGTTTCACAGTCTGCCAACAAATAGCCTTTGAGACTTCAAATTTGTATAAAATGACCCCAAATGTAACCCTTGACATAGAAAAATGATTCAGCTGAGTAAGGATAACTCCTTGAAAAATTTAAAGGAATAAATAATGTGCGGACATAACTCAAAAATGTGAACAGAAACAAGACGCTGTTCACTTCAAAATAATTTTTCGCGTTGACCAAGATAACTGGTTTTTTTTTGCAATTTGCTCTCGTTTCCCGTTATTTGGGAAGGATTTAAAATGTAAAAACCAGTGAGCTAAAGCTTTTCAATTTTTTTCTGTGTCAAATCTGTGCGGACATAACTTTGTGAACGGAAAAAGTTATGTCCGCAACATTTTTGATTTTATATCCCAAAAAAACTTTTTTTGGCAGTTCTTACTGTGTTTTTCATTTTTCATATCTTCTGGCTGTGTGAATGACAGAAACCAACCTTATTTTCCGTTCACATTTTGAAAGAAAGCCCCCTCTGTTAAATCAGAAAAAATGACTGTTTAAGCTTATGCCCATATCAAGATTGACCAAAGACAATAAGATTTGATATGACTATATACCTATATAGATTTCACCAAAGCTTCAAAGTAGGAAAATTAATAAATCGAAAAATGGGCCACATTACCAGATTCATGCTCATATATGGTGAAGATCAGAGATCTGACCTCAAGGAGAGAAAGTGTTGAAAATACTAAATAAAATAAAGATAAAACATAAAAAGGGACTAATATTTTAGAAAATTTTTCTAAATTTTGCAAAACAAACACTTAAAAAAATATATTACTTACCATCTTTTAGATTTCGTCTTCTGTGGGGGTGAAATCAGGTGGAGACTCAGCGCCCTCATCATATGATTCTCAGGTCGTCCTATTGTTTGCATGCTAAATCCATACACAATGACGTCAATGTTTGACGGCATACCTGAAAACAAAAAACAAAAAGATTATCATCATATTTGCATAAATTACGCTTTGTTATAAATTAAACTAAACAAAACAAAAGAGAGTTTAGGCCGCCCACCTAGAGAGCGCGAGCCCTAATATTTTTATCTTGCGGACTTGAGGGAAAACGAAAGTGATCAATATTCTTCAAAGGAAGAATTAGCCAACGAAGATGAAAAAAATTTGACGAGGCGTTTTTTTTGGCAAACCCATAAACTCTAAAAAGCTGGTGTTTTTGTAAATCTGAGAATCGTGATAAGATCCTCACTGCTTTAACTCAACCCTTCTTCTATTTAATATCAGTCAAGAACGATTTCAAATTAGACTGTAATGGTCAATTATGGCCTAAACAGGGATAATAGTGGAGCGATCCAAACTAAAACTTGCCATTACCATAGATTCGTCTCGTCTTGACATGGCTAGTTTGCATTTCAATAATATGTCTCATTCGAGTATAACATCCCCAAATCCAATCAGACTGTCGGTTGGTAGCAAAGGTTGTCGGATTTTTTATATTTAGTCAATCCCAAAGAATCAAGTCCGCAAAAAACAGAATTCCTTGCCACCCTGTTTAAATTTGCTAAGATAAATCCAGTAAAGTGAGTAAACCTTAAAAACTGGACCCAATTTTGGGGGTACCAGCTCTACCCATTGAGTTTAAATTTCAATTTCTATTTCTATTTCTATCCATTTATTTGCATAAGCCTAAAAAAGTGAACATCACAATATATTTTTAATAAAAGCTTTTAATAAAAGGAAGAAAAATATTATACAATAATAAATAGTGAAATGGTAAAAAATAGTAAAGAAAAATATTGAATAAATACTGTGATACTTGCATCAGTGGAGGGAAACTTGCATAGCCCTCAAATGAATGACCTGGCTGGTCATTAAAATACAAAGTTAATTAAATGAAAACAAACCTGATTTACAAATATTCGCGGATTCAATTTTGTGGTTTTTTGACAAACCCGTGAAATTAAATTCCGCAAAACATGAATATTCTTCAGTATTCTTATGATTTAAAAAATCACCTATAAAATTGGTCTATTAGGGCAAAATAGGCCATATTTTTAAACAAAAAATCCTCTCAACCATGAAATTGAATTCGCCAAACTTCTAAATTTTGAGCTGTGAACCGCGAAATTAAATTCCGCAAAAATTCTTCCCTTAGGTAAGATACTGTCTATTTATTCTTTATTGTTGATGGCTTTTGCTAGTGCAATGGTTTGGAGTAGATCTTTTTTAGCAAAACCCATGATGCATTTCGGTTAGGAGTCCTTTTTTTTAAGTATTTGTTTGTCGATTAGCAGAAAAGCTGAAAATTGCCCAAAAAAGCCTTAAAAAGCCTTAAATACTCAAGAGTATTGAAAGCTGACCAGAAACCTGCTATTAGCCGATTCAGTACTGCTCTAATTTTTATTTATTGAATGTTTATCACATTACAATTATTTTTGTATGTATAAAAGAATCAATATAAAAAGACAGAAATATGGCAACAGAAGAGGAGAGAAAATTTTTGCAATTTGCCAAAACAGGTAAAGTCACATATTTTATAGTTTTGTGTCTATGCTTTTCATTACTGCAATTTAAGTTCTACACGTTCTCAAGATATTTGAAGTTTTGGTTCAAACAAGAAAGAACCTCAACCTTTGAAGTTGGTCTAGAATTGCTACAAACTTAAAAGAAAGTACTGTATGTTGTACTGTATCTCAACTTTCCAACTGTGGGTTGAAAAATTTATCTTCACAATTTTACTACCTTATTGGAACTAATTTTCACGGGAACTTATAGCGGAAAAAATCGGAAAATTTGTAATTTGCACAGTTTTGCGGATTATAATTTTAAAGGTTTTGCCCTTTTTTGGACAAGTTTCTTTCATTACTTAGGGATTTTTCAAAATTTTTGATAAAATTGAAAAAAATTGTATTTTGCAGTTTAAAATTTTTGCAGTTTTGCCAAAAAAACTAATTTCCGCATAAATTAGTCCCAATAAGGTGACTAATTTTTTAGACTTTCAAAGTACATCAATTTATCAACTTTTTAAACCAAAACCAATAATATGTCTGTTTGTTTGTTTGTTTCATCAGGTGATTTCGATGAATTAAAGAACCTTCTCTCAGTTGTCGATGTCAATCACAAGGGAGAGGTTTGTTTCCGAATATTTTTCAAATTCTTTGTGACACTGTCTGTATCGTTTGTATAATTCTAAAACTACTTGATTGAAAATATAATTATCATGATCATTTGCAAACAAATACTAAAATTAATTGGTTAAAATAATAATTAATGATTGGTTTTGAATTTGGAGTGCATTGAGGAGTTTCAAAGGTTCATTCACAATAAAAATATGTGGAACATTTCTTAACATCCATCCCCTTTTCTCTGCAGGAAGGCATGACAGCTTTGATGTATGCTGCATATAAAGGAAGTGTAAACTCTGTGGAACTCTTGTTACACAACGGTGCAGACCCTAACATCGACTCCACGAAGGATAAGGTATTGCTTTCAAAGAATTCAAGCATCCTGCTTACTCCCCAGAAAGCCCCTCTCCCATTTAAAAACAGAATAGTGACTTTTTGATCCAAGTCCTGGCAATTATTAATTGCTTATCATACACATCAACTCTCTTGGCTTCTATTCAAAATCAAGCTTTCTTTTTCACAGCCTTAATGGACGTGTCGCATCTTAAACAGATTTGATAAGATTTATTGCTAATTTAAAATTTCAAAATTTTTCAGTACACACCTCTGATGTTTGCAACGTTATCAGGTATGATCTTTTGTTTGCACTACGTAATATCTTTCATTGCATTCGTTGCTAACGACCATAACATGTCATCAATAATCATGACACAATTTGAATCCGCCTTAAAGTAATAATAATTTTAAGAAAAGTTTGATCCTTCAGAAATGAAAATGACATAAAACAAATGGAAACATTTCCAATTTTCAGCTAATCTTTACTTATATGAAGCTGTTTGATAATCCAGGGTTCAGACAGACCCTGGAAAACCTGGAAAACCTGGAATTATGATAAATTTTCAGAAAAATCAGGGAAACTCAGGGAAACCCAGGGAAAAAATTTTTTTTTCCCAGTCTGCTCAGGGAAACTCAGGGAATTTTATTTTTTGAAGAATGAATGGAAAAAACAGATTTAGAAGTTTTTTTAGTTTTAAAGTATTTATTCATAATGCAGTATTTGTAGCTTTAATTTTTACCTTAGGTTTACCATTTGATTTGTGTGCCTTTTGTTTAAAGATACATCTCTTTTGACTCTGCTTAGTTTTTATGGTTTGCTTGATACTCAGGGAAAAAATAGGGAAAAAATAGCTAAAATGAGGAATTTTTCAGGGAAAAAACCTTTGAAAATTGATTAAAATTCAGGGAAACTCAGGGAATTTTATTTTCGAAAGTCTGTCTGAACCCTGTAATCTTGCAAAGTAAAACATGTTTACTTGCTCCATAGAAAATATAGGCCATTCGTTTCAAGTCGAATTCAACACTTTTCTTTGTTATGTTATTTTAGAAAGAATACATTTTGTTTTATTGTCTAATAAAACAATCAACTGACAAAACATGTGCTTTTTGATGCTGTTGTACTATAATTTTGTTGTAAGCTCAGCATTTTTTCATAGCGATTCTGGGCACCTCTTAAAAACCCTTAATTTAGCTTTTAGAAATCAACTTTACGGGACTGTTATAGATCAATGATTTTTGGAATTTCCACGCTCTCCCTCTTTCCAGGGTCAACGGATACCGTACGTACGTTGTTGCAAGCCGGCGCCAAACCCGATGCCGTAAATACAATCAAGAGAACAGCTGCACAGTTAGGAGCTTTTGTTGGTAAATTGTTTTCTTGTCATTGTTATAAAAAGTCTTTCTTTGTCAATAATATTTCGTTTTAGAATCTAGCTCCAAAATTGATTTCCATCTATTATTAAGCTAGTGGTATTTTAGGCTTTTGGTTTCCTTGAAAAGTAAGAACTTACAAGATGGCATTTTAGCTTAAAGTTTCTTATTAATTATGTCAATTAGAGCCACATAGCCTTGACTTTATGTCCACCATGAATGAACGCAACTTTCACGTATGATATATACTTTCACTTTCGTTTTCAGGGCGACACGACTGTGTAAGTGTCATCAATAATTTTGTACAAACGGATCAAATCAAGTATTACACCAAAACACATGGTAAGCATTACATTTTACAACGCTTCGTATCGTATGTAATTATACAGTCAAATAAATAGAATCAAGTGCTCAAGAAAATTTGAAAAAAATTGAGCGAAATATTGAGAAATAAAGAAATAGCTTGTAATTGCTACCAACATTTTGTATCTAGTCAAATCCAGGTTGGACTTAAACAAGACTTGGCTTACAATTGAGACTTAGAAAAGCGAGAATGTTTGAGGAACTGGCAAAGTTTTATTGGACATAGCTATGATAAAAATCCTACTTTCAAAGTTTTATTGGATATTATAATAAATATCAACCTAAAACCCTTTCGACATAGTGTCCTCCAGGGTTTGTTCCCCCCCACCAAATTCTTGATTTTTTTAAATCTCCCCCCTCTTTTTTTCCCCCCTATGACTTTTCAGTTTTTTAGTTTCCCCCCTCTTTTTTGCATTCCCCCCAGAAAATTCTGAAAATATCAGTTCCCCCCATATACCCATATAAATTTCTCAAATGTCAACCTGACACAAAAGTAAAATTTTGCTGCAAAAGGAATACTAGACAAAATAGAACAAAAATGAGTTAATTTAAACAAACATGCTTAGAAAAGCAGACTTAATAAAACAACAATGAAATAAAAAATTAAAATCCTAAATGAAATCAAAACAAAGTTGATAAAGTTGAAGTGATTTCACATTCCCCCCAACCAAATTTGCCAACTATCGATGTTTTCCCCCCTCTTTTTTTTCCCCTCTTTACTATTCAAATTTTCATTTCCCCCTCTCACCCATCCAAAATTGGAAAATTGGCTTCCCCCCCCCCTTTATAAAGGGGGGGGGGAGGACACTATGTTCGAAGGTGCTCACAATATAGTAGCCTGTTGCGAGCTTAGTGTAGCTGAAATTATCGCCTGAACTTTTATCTGATTTCATTGGTAGGTTTTGAAAAGACAGCAAAGTTAGACGACAAACTAGCGGAAAACGTTCACAAGATGGTGGTCATTCCTAACCTTAATCCTGTCAAGGTGAATACAATTCTCTATTAGCAGATTCATGTAAAAAAGTCACGAAAAAAATTGCTTACATAAACATATTTTTTCCAAAATGTTCAAAGTATGAGGTATAATCTTTGCATGTCTCACGTTTATTCATAACTTTGTTACATGGATCTACTGGTAAGAAAATTCTGTATTCTTTTCCTACAGTTCAGTAAAGTATCGGGAAACGGTTGACTCTCTATAATTCGATCGTCAAAGGACCAAAATTATTTTTGAATTCGAGAAAGATTCGAATTACAGAGAGTAATTTTAACCACTTTCCAGCTGAGGGGACTAATAATTTAGTTTGAATTGCAGAAAAATTCGTTTAATTGGAGGATTGAATAAGAGAATCAGAATCAACCTCAATTCCGTAAACATTGTGAATATAATAATTAAGATAAGTTTTGAAAAACGGAGACATATAATGTGGAGACTTGGAGAATAATGGGGTGTGACAAAGTTAGGACGCTCCTCATTAGGAATATGAATCTCATTGGAGAGACTAGGAGTTTTGGAGTCGATCCTATCAGCATACTCTGAATCGTTTCAGTTGGTACTTTACATCCAAGACCACATCGAATTGATTCCAGCATCAAAAGAAGTGTTGTACGTTTTGGAAACTGAAGTAGAGAAATCCTTCAAAGATGTAAATGAAGTCCTTTCAATCAAGTTACATATCTTTTCACATGTCTTCAAAAAATGCGTCGCTTGGGAGACTGGCAAAGAAGGGAAACAAGGAATCAAGGGATTGCTAAAATTGTAAGTGTTGTTTATTACGCACGGATTAATTTGACAGTTAAGAAATTTTTTGGGAAATTCTCGAATTTCGGAAGGTATTTTATACGACTTAAGCCAAGCTCAGTTGACTAATCTTTGATGAGTTCAAATTACAGAAACTTTCTAATAAAAGTTTCTCGAATAAGAGAGATTTCGCTAAATATGGTACTTCGATAGAATTTTTAGAATTTTTGGGGACCTATGAATTTTATCTAGTCTGTTGGCAAACACTGTTTAAGTAGCAGAGATGCAGGACAGTGCACATTCAATTAAATTTCTACCGATTGATAGTGTGAAGGTTTCGGTCACAGACGTACATCGCAATGGAATATTTTCGAATCCCAAGTCAAACTCCAAAACTAAGCACTTCTTTTGTTATTTTTCAGTCTATTGAAAGGTCGACCAGCTGATGGATTTTTGTTAAACATCGAATTTTTATTGCGAGACTCGATGAGGTCTTTTCCATACGCACAATCCAACCTCTTCAAACAAATTATCAAATCTTTATCCTCCACTGAATTGGTACGTTAATTTTATTGACATAATGAAGTACTTTGGTAAAAGTGAAAGTGATAATCTCTTAGGCCACTTCATGGTCGAAAGTAGTCGTGAGTAATTAGAACCACTGTGTTTTATTTAACAATTTAAAATCATGGAAGTTTTGCGTCCAAGGGAAAGCTGTTATGAGAGCGCGATCAGGTTTGATTCGTGGGAAGGTAGGGCTTGATTTCTAGTTAGTGTTTCTGATTACATTGTGTCACCCCCCCCCCCCCCACTTTAAGTGGGGGTACCTAAAAAAAAAAGGTGTTAAAAAAGCCAGGTACCTGGAAGTATTCCCACTTTCAGGGGGTACCTGATATGTTTGGGGGGACCTGTAATCTCGTCAGTGAGGGTGGGGGCTGTTTTTTCTGTGTGAGATATTTTTCTTAACTTTACTCAATTTCTCAATTTTCAACCAAACCCTTCGTTTTTACTACTTTTTCATTCTTGTGCCCTTTACATTTTACAGTAACCCCAGTGAAGGAGATTAAAATTCAACGATTTTTTTTTTTTTTTTATAAATAGAAATTTGTAGTTTGCCAACGGACGTGGAGTGGTTCAATTTGAATAAATAAATAAATAAATAAATAACGATATTGCATTTTTGCTGACCAAGCGTTTCTATCATAACAAACATGGTAGCTTGAAGTTGTTATATTTTTTTATAACTTGCGAAAATCTTTTGAATGCAGTTCCATATACGTTATTTGATTGTATGTAATTTAGTATATTTTTTAATTTGTTTTCATATCAATAATTTTCACCTATTTTGGATATTTGTTTCTTCACATGGATTTGTGGGAAAAGTCATGTCTTACTCTTGTGTGTTCTTTGAATACTTTCAACAACTGCACAAAATTATCATTACAGAGAATAGAATGCAAAAAAAAGAAATTCTTCTAATCGGCTACGTAATAAAAGGGGGTACCTAAAAAATATAATTTAATGGGGGTACCAAATCCTGGGGGCTACCTAAGAATCCAAACAACTTTGGGGGTACCTAAATCGTTAGGGGTACCTAATTTTATTGGGGGTACCTGAAGCCTGGAGGACCCTATGGATTACTTAGCAAGTGAATGCTTCGCTTCGGAACGAAATGAAGCCCTTTTATTGGTTAAAATTGAAGTTTTACGTCACTTCTAACCAATAGAATGGCTTAATTTCGTTTCGGAGCGAAACGGAACCATTACGTGCATACATGGTCTAAGCTAAACAATTTTAACAATATATAACAAAGGAAGTATATCATACTGAATTACGCATTGTAGTCATATAACGACAGTGTTTGATTCGTCTTGCTTTTTTCATTCGCTGTTAATACCCACTGTATTCTTTACGCCTTCTTGATTCGCAGGGAAAGCCGCCCTCTGCCATCACCATCCTGACACAATCAATCAATGGTATGCAGAGGTAAAAACTCCCGCAATTGTTGATTTTTTTATATTCTTCACTGCTCTGAAATCATCCAGAAGAGGGCCTTTTAAATGATGTTAATGTAGGCTATTGTAAGGAACTTTTAAAGAATGCTGAATCGTGAAACTTCGGAAGAAAACCCTCCACTTTTCGAGTATAGGACTGTGGGACATGCTCAAATTTCAGGACTGAACCCTTTTTAAAGTCGTATGAGAGATATATCGTCGGTGTATTACCTGATTATTCTTTTTCGTTTTCAGTGCCGACTTTAGTGAGTGTTGCACGTGTTGTGGAGATAGACATTGTTTCAATAAATGTAGCGCTTGTAAAATGGTAAGTAGCTTATTTGTTTGAAAATCATGTTTTAAAATTATCAAAAATAAAGGAATGTTGGCATTCACACCTTTGTCTACTGAAGAACTTTCACTGAGTTTCCTATGAACCATGAAGGCAGTTTCTCAATATTGGCCAACCAAAATCTATGATTAGAGTTTTTTTGAAAGTTGCACCCCAATGGTAAGGAATCTTAGATCTAGTCTTGCTTAGCTTCAGCGCTACAATCTCTTCTTTGCGGAGACCACTTTCAAAAGAACTTTGATCAAATGTTGTTGATATAACTCGGTCCAGGGTTCATAAGACTAGTGAGATTTGCGCACACGATTTTTGCGTTGACTCGGTTCTAATGATCTCTTTACAATAACTGACACTTACTAAAGTCTTTTTCAAATTAGCTGGCAGTGTTTTTTCAAACCTCAATAACTTTTGATAGATATTGAATTAGTTAGCGGTTTTGTGCTCGCTAAAAAAGATAATCCGGAGTGGAATATTTCCAGCTAATTTGTTATAGACTTTTAGTATTGTCACTCGTGAAAATATCTCTTAAACAAAGGACATCAATCTAGACATGGTCGTGTTAAAAAAATAACATGACGGGCGGCAACGAGCCTAGCGAGTTGAAAGATTTGATTAATTTCATTTCCGCACTATCTCTCTCTCTCAGGTTCGATATTGCAACGCTGCTTGTCAGAAACTTCACTGGTCATCCCACAAACCCTTTTGTGCCGACCTCAAAGTCAAATATGAAGAATTACAAAGGATACAGAAACTGGAAAAGGAACAAGAGGAAAAAGCGAAACTGGAAAAGGAACGGTTGGAAATGGAAAAGGAAAAGTCACAAATTGAAGAGCTGGAGACTGAGAAAGAAAATGAAACGAAGAATTTTGAACAATTAGAAATTAATGGTGATGGTAATGAGAGTTGATGATCTTCTTGGAATCCTTTTGATGAAATTGGAGATGATTTTAAAAGGTTTCGTCGAGTATTGTAACCCGTGTCTGGTATTCATTAAGCCTCTATAGCAAGCAAAATTTATCAGTCATTTTATTCTTTGAGTGTACTAACGTGAACTGTTATATCTGCCCGGGTTGAATTATCCTTCAAACAAATTATACTCCTTTGAGTTTAGGTTTGATGGCTAACTGTATCCGAAATAATGTGCACTTTTCATGAATTCTTTTTGCATTGTAAAAAGTAAAAGTTTAAATTTGGTCAGATTTATTTTGATGTATGACTTTTTTCAATTAATGATCTCAGCCGATTTTTATCAATTATCAATTATCCTGACAAAAGTCAATGGCGAAAAAAAGGAAAACAGAAATTCTGAGCGATTTTTCAAATATATTTTAGTGAAAAATATTAGAAAATGTTTAAATTTGATACCTTTTTTGACGTGTTTTTTGGACTTTTTCAAACGTGAGTTTTGAATTCAAAAGCTTTTAACTTGAGAACCTTGGCCTTTCCTCTTGACAATAAAAAAAGAATATAGTCACAATTGGCATTGTTTTGGACACTTACTTTTTCTGGGTCACCCGGTCTAACAACTAATACATGAAATGTTATCATGTGGTCTCAATGGTATAATACAACCATCTTTCAAATGAGGCTGAAACAAAAACGAAATTCTCAAAGAAGGGTCCCTTCATTAGAGTTGAAACCTTCGTCTGGAAATTTTATCAATCGCTTCACGATGTTGTTTCCCTCAAAGAATAATAAACAGCAAAAAGAAATAAGGGGTGACAAGACTTAAGGAGATATATATTTTGAAAGGTCAAACAAATGTCTTTATTTAGAAATTGGTGGAAATTATCATAGAGTTTTCTCGGGTAAATTTTACGAGGCTTACTTAGATTTTTTAGTTTACAGCACGCTTTGTTTTATTTTTCATATAAAGTTTTTTTTACTTTAGTTTAGGTATTATTATAATGTATAGTTTTAAATTATTTTATTTCGGTCGAAATAATTGTTTGTATATACATGTAATGTAATTTATGATTAGAGTTTTTGTCTTTCTGTCTCCTAGACGCCTTTGACGCCCTTTGACGCCCTTCGCGGCTTAAAAAAGTTTGCTGAGGTTCATTTTTGTTCTGATACCATTTCAGTCGAGTATTGCTTGAGAAAATGGTCGCAGGTGCATTGCTTTGTTTTTTAGATTTTGTTGGCTGTACATGATAATAATAGTTTATATCTGGCAGTCTCCTAGACGTCCTGCACTGCCAAACTTCGTTACACTTCGACGCTTGGAAGATTTTCTGAGGTTAATTCAGTTCTGAGACCTTCTCGATTCACTATTGCTTGAGAATTTTCACCCTGGAAATGTTCCTATTGTGATGGGATGGATATTTTAGGAGGTTCAGAAAGTAATTTCGAATCGAGAATGCTCTGTTTGTATACTTTGTTTGTTTTGTCAAGTAGTACTCGCTCAGTTTGATTTGAAGTGGTGATCTCAATTGTGTGTGTAAAGTATTAAAGATATTACTGCAGATGATTTCCAGAGGCTCAAAGAGATCAAACAGTTATCAAACATGTATGTCTATATGCGGTTTAAATACGTTCTGGTTCTGTCAAGTGCTCTCTTCAAGTCGTCCCTTTATTATGCGAAAGTAATCGGTCCCCCAAAATTTGTATGGAATGCACTCCGTAATTCGACGAAAATGTTTTTGTCCATTGGAAATCGAATTCGAGAGACTCAAGTGTAGACAGTTGCAGCTATAAATAAAGTTTTCCACGAAGTTATATGTCTAACAGAATAATGGATAGAAATTTACTGACTTGCTCTACAGTCTTTCCAAGTCTCTGCTCCCTTCTTAGTACTTAGGAACACTATATGATGAATATCTGAAAATACGTGAATACTGGACAAGCAACTTAAAAGGCTTTTAAAATAGCGGTGGTAGAGTTAGGTACAAAGTGTATTAAAGTATTCAATTCGTGTAGAGCTAGGCTCTTGAACCCATTTAAGTTTTAAAAATGATTTCTCCAAAAGTCGGGACAGTCAGTAAAGGAAATGATCAATTACTTTTTGTTTTATTATCCTCTCACTTCAACCGACCACTAGATAAACAAACCGTCCCGTCTCTTCCCCCTTTTGAGGGATGATATTTTGTGCGAAAACATTTTTCATATCCCTCTAAACTGTGCACATAAACAGTACGTCATTTCGACGAATATTTCACCCTAATACACCTCTGCAAAGGAGACGGTGAAAGTTCCTTCGGCCCCCAAGAATTTTCAGCATATAGAGTGAAATAAAGTCATACCTAGATTTTCAACATATGGTTAAAATGAGTTTGACAGAAAACCCGTCAAAATGGGAGCTAGCATTTGACAATGGTGGTCAGAATATGTTGGCATTTCTGGGTTTTTTAGTGCCTTGCAGAATTTAAAGTTAGGTTGAGAATGACATTCTCGGGCTTTCTACTTTCTCTTATCGGATATTTCGATTTGGGAGGGGTATAATGGCTTCCAGGCTATAGTTAAAGGCACTGAAAAAATACTTGCGGTTTTAAAATTTTGGTTGGAAATTCCCTTTGTGAAAAAAGATATCTGGCCTTAGAATAGCTCCATCGCAGAGTTTAACACGATATAGTTTCGTCCAGTCTCGTAGAATCCTGCGATCTTTTCGCATAACTCATAAAGTTAGAAAAACGGTGGAATCTTTTATGCAAACAAACAAACAACCTCCACAGAAAGAAAGAATTTCAAAGTCATAGATTATCTCTAAGGATAGATGGTGATTTAGTAGAATAAGATGGTTTCAAATCTCTCATAACTGTGTTTCGCCGAGTACCCTTGCTCTCAAGTTATAGAAATTGTAGTTCGTTGTATTTGATGAGTGGAAGATTGGTTGGCAAATTTCAAACATTGATGTTTTGATGGAGCTTGGGTTATGTTTTCAAACTCACTTTTTTCGGGAAGTTTGCTCCATTGATAAATTGAAATATTTCATGTTGATAGTTGGGTTGATCGAGGCAGTCTAAATGTAAATTAACATCTGAAAATTTAGACGCCTTTATATTTTGCAATATTGATGTTGTTTTCGATAGATATAGTTAGTTCATTTGGTCTCTTCAACTTAATCTTGTTAGATGGAGTCATGTTGAAATTCACTGAAATTGTTTTTTGTCAACTTTCATGGTGTCACGAAAAGATATTAGAATATTTCTTGAAGGGAGACAGAACGGACATTTTAAGTTCTACATTGGAGCCTCCATAACTTGAATACATACTCGGACACCTACAAATTTGTTCGAGTTAAATAAATTACGAGTTATGCAGCATCGGTTTAAAAGACATTGTTAACTGAAGAGACAGACTAGAAAACTTGTTCGAATTAAGGAAACATTCGAGCTTTGTAGGTTGGAATTATAGAGACTCAGCAACTGTATGCAGATTGTTTCATCTCTACTTTTCAATCACGTTGAAGCTTAGTGGTGGATCATTCCCATAGTTAACAAAGTATCACCGAGTTTTTATTGAGTACCTCTTCAGATATGATTGACCGCACTAATATACCATAAAGTGTTCTTAAGCTAATACAAATATGTCAGCAGTAAACATTAAATCTTGAGATGGCTCTTGTAGATCTTTCTCAATCACATTCGCAAATATTTTAGCAGGGCTGAAAAAATCATTTTGTTAGTTTCTAATGATAATGCTCGTCTATAATGCTTTACAAGAGGCGCGTTTTGCCGAAGTGTAATTTTGAAAAATTTTTAATATTTTTGGCCAGCTCTACGAAGGTGATGTTGAAATTGAACGTCGGTAGACTTTTAATCTCAGACCTTCTTTTGTAAAAGGTGCGATAAATGGTATTTTGAGTCTCTGAATCAGAGATGTGTTTTATTTGTAGAAGAAAATAATATTCCATATATAGTCTTTTGAGATCGGGCTCTTCCGTTTCAAGGCGCGCCATATCGTTCTTTTAATTCATTTAATTCATCGCTTGTGCTGACACATGAAACTTGTCGAAATGTATAGTTTTAAAAAATGTCGACTTTCTTTCATCAGTTTTCTTTCAGTGCAAGGGCAAAACAAAACTATCCGTGTTGGTTTCTTTCTTTTGAGGAAACGCCACGATGGGTGGTTTCAACCGATTGCTTTTAGTTCTTTCATTGGCGGTATTTTGTTTTGTGAATTTGGTGAAACTGCAAGAAGAAGAACGCCCTCCTTTAGTGATTACAGGTACAAGATTCTCTCTAAAGGTTCAACGCCCAAAACTATCGCCCTTGAAAAGAGAAAAATCTATGGGTAAATTGGCGGTTCACAGTTTTGGAGAACCCCATTTGTTAATACTGTATACTATAATACTAGACACGTACTAGAAAGAACTTGGCTTCCTTTAGTGCTCTTCGTACCTCAAATTGTAACCGTCTTTCATTGCTCCACAACTACGTCTATAAAAAAGCGCGCGGTTGGTGGAGACGTATTACCTTTCTTTATGTTTTCATTTTTAGATGAGCCAGCGAAAGATGTCGAAGAAAAGAACAAAGGAAACGAGACTGTAATCATTTTTGCTTTTCCTCTTCAAAAACTATTGTATATTCATACTTGAATCAGTTTGTTGATATATCCACATATGTTTCAACCTTCAAATGCTCAAGATTCCTTAGTTTCGTTAAATTTCCAAATCTGATGATATGTAACGATTTGCTTAAAACTCTGGTCTTCGTTCATTGCAGCAAACTAGAAAAAACGCAATTAATTTATTTTGGAAACTCGAAACCTTTCAAAACAAGAATGATAATTTATCTACACTCTATAACAATGCAGTTTTATTAAACTTCTTCAATCTGATCATTTCTTTTCCACGTCATGTAATGCTTTGCGTATTTGTTTTCATTCAGGCTTGTGGTAATCCGAATGGTTGTGTGAAAGGTCCAAAAGGATCAAGAGGGAGAATCGGTCCCATCGGATCCAGAGGTGCTACTGGGCCCAGGGTAACTTTAAGTTCATTTTGATTGTTTTAAAACTCTGGTCTTGTTGGTAAAAATCATGTTTCAGAGCCCTTAAATGTAGTACCTTAGCTTATGTAAAATAAAATAAAAACACTGTTTTATTGTCAAATTTCGAAATTTTTCAAAACAAGAACGACTATTAATATAGACTCTAGTTTTGTTTCAATTAGTCCAAAACTTTTACTTAAATGGTAGATATTAACCATTCATTCATTCCTGTTTGGTTTTCTTTAGGGTGAAGAAGGTCCAAAAGGCTTCGTTGGGCCGAAAGGACGAAGTGGGGTCCATGCCGTTGAAGGTCCACCTGGAGAACAAGGACAAAAGGTTTGTCACATTTGAGTTTTAAACAGTCCGACTGCATGATATTTGAACCTTAGAGAAGAGAGGGAGAGAAAAAGACTTTAAAAAAACTATTTGTAGATTGCAGATTTAAACACTACAGTTAAGGTTTTCCTTGGCTTCTTTATCCTCATTTACTTTCTTTATTTTTAAGGGACTTCTTGGATTACCAGGACATGCTGGTTTACATGGCGTGCCAGTAAGTGTATATCTGATAACCCTAGCGCGACAAGGAGTTTCGGTCCAAGTTTACTGGGTTCTACACTTAAATTTCTAGTGATGTGGTTTTTTAAACACCCTGTAATTACGTCAATTGTCTGTTTTTGTGAGCGAGTGGGTGCAATGACTTTATTTTATATCAATTTTTATATAATAATTTTGAATAAGCTGTCATATCAGTTACAATAAACCATCAGCTTGAAATAATATTCGTAATTATTATTCATCAAAAATGAAGATATTGCAATTAAAGAACATATTTTACTTTTTCAGGGTTCGCAAGGCTATGAGGGACGAGCTGGCTATCCTGGTGGCTGTGGTTTGATGGGAAAGTCCGTAAGTTTCAATTGCTTTACACTCACAACACAAGATTGTTGTTTTGCTTGGATGTTCCTGATTATTTTATTCTTTGAGCCTTCTGTTCTTACTTTGGGCTTAAAACTGATGTACTTATAGACTTTACACTCAACATTATTTAAACTTCAAATCTTTGGATTGAACTTTCAATAAAATGAAGGGGTCTACTTTTTATGATCTCCATTCTTACAACTTTCCATCGCAATCATAATTGACATCGAAAGTTTTTCATTTATACAGTTGACCTTTTATATTTCGAACCTTAAGGGACCAAAAATCTTCTTCCGCAATTAGAGAAAGATTCGAATTACAGAGAATGATTTATACCAAAGCTGAGGGGACCAATGTTTAAGTTTAAATTACAGAAAGATTCGAATGATAAAGGTTCGAATTAAAGAAAGTTGACTATAGAATCATCCACTATTTTGTAATTACCTTTCACAGGGTGACGCAGGAAACGTTGGAGTGAGTGGATTTGCTGGTCCACCAGGGCGACCAGGTTTGCCAGGACCTAAAGGAGCAAAAGGTTTACCGGCGGTTTCCAACTCCATTGAAGTTGTACCAGGAGAAAAGGTGATTTGAAACTTCGTTATAGGGTGTACCTTTTGTCAGTTTTGTAACTATCCGTCTAATTAAGATTTCAAACTATTATTTTTGTGCAAATAATTATAAAACGTTGAACATTCATTCAGAAAATTTTTAAATTAATGATACAAGATTTCAGACAATCAGACCAGGTTTATGCATACAGTAAAGCCAACATTTGCATTCATATCAGATATTGTTACCAGGTTTCAAAATAATTTCAATAATTAGTAATGAACTTTTTTCTCAGGGTGATTCTGGTGATGCTGGAAGACTTGGATTCAAGGTATGGTACAAATGTGTTTTAGATATAGCATATAGACTGGAGTCGTTTATAATGCGTGTAATACAGTAAAATGGGTGTTGTATGATAAAATGACGAGTCTTACGGGATACATCTTGTATACAATTTATCCCTTCCATCTTTGTTTGCTTACAATACTTTTTCTTTATACTAAACTGTAGTCGTTTATAACCCGTGTAATACAGTAATATGGGTGTTGTATGATAAAAATAATAATGTGTTACGGAATAATATCTGTTTGTATAGAATATTTGTCCCTTCCATTATTTTTTTGCTTATTTTAAACTATGACTGCATTATTTGTCTAGCATATGTAGACTACATATTGATCTTTAAAATTGCATTAAGAGTTATATTTATAGACCTTAGACTGCCATCGTTATTCTTATTGTACTTTTCTCACAATCTTCATTTTCAGGGAGTTAAAGGTGACGAAGGACCGGTTGGAGATTTCGTAAGTCTCCTACTTTTCAATGATAATGTATTTCGCTTTTCTAATGTAATATTCATCGACTGCATTTATTCTGTTGATGGCAATCCATCGTTCAAACTCTTATTCATGATAAAATGCACCATTGCAACTTCTCCTAATATCACGAACCCAACAGCTGATTGGTTGCAAGTGACGTATTGACAACCAATCAACTGTAGGTCTGTGATATAACGCAATGTGGTAGTTTAATCTGAAAATCTTGACAATTTTTACTACACTGTACAATGTGGAATGGAAAATCTACCTTTTGAATATTATCCATCATTTAATGTTATGAAGTAATTTTCCCCACCCACCGGGTCTCTGGCACAGGGGTGTAACAATAATTCAAGATACAACGAAAAATCTTTAAATGGAAATCTGACACAGTATTTTGAATGCCATTATAATTATTTTGTTTGTTGATATTAAGGGAAGAGACGGACTTCTTGGAGCGATTGGTGAACCAGGAATCGATGGCGACGATGGAGAACCAGTAAGAACGGCCAACAATTTACAAATCTTTATTTTGATAACCACGTTTCAACAAAAAACACACATTTTTTATAAGCAACCCAGATTTCGGTATCAGGGCTTGAATTGCTGTACTCTAGCTCAATTTCTGAAAAATCTACTATGACCACCCCTAAAATTTTACCATATTTTATGTTTATCGGGCAAGGGGTGTAGTTAACCATGAGTAGATTATCTAAGCTTTTTTCTTCTCTTTCAAGTTCTAGTTTTACTAGATAGGAAATGTTTTTTGAGTGATTTGAATGTCATTTTTCATTTTAGGCTGAAACAAAACAAGTGAAAGGAGAGAAGGGTTTTCAGGTAAGTACTTTTATACAATCATATTGACCCTACCATCAACAAAAGCGTTACATCCATGTCGTTGTTGACCAACTGACTTTTCGTATCATGTTACATTAAATTTGGATAAACTGTTTTCCAACCATTTAGCATTACATTTGATCAGAAAAATAAGATATTTTCTCATGTCTGACTTTAAACTACCTACTGAGAATAATATCTTAGGCTCTAAATATTTTTATGTCTGCTTTTTTATACTTGATACATCAATCACTATTTCGTTCCAGGGCGATTATGGTGAACCAGGGCCACCAGGGCGCAAAGAGTTAGCGGCTGAAAATAGCGACGAAAGCAACGCGACACTTATTGATGTTGATGATCTACGCTCCAAAGCTAAAGGACCTCCCGGAGACATTGGATTAAACGGAACTAAAGGCGAAAAAGGTCTTCCCGGTGTTAACCATAATTCAACTGGGCCTGTGGTAGGTCTTTTAATTCTCGTCCATCATTAACAAGAAGCTAGGTTCAGTTCTGAAGTCTGAAATTGGTACATAGTCATATTTTCTTCATTACGTTTTTAGTTTAGATCAGCTCTATTAGAAACAATTTAGTTTATCTTGACCAACGTTAGTGGTTTCTTCTATGGCTCTTTCAAATGGATTGAAAAACATTGTATTTTTCCAGGGTGAAATTGGAGATGACGGCGAAAAAGGAGAACCAGGCGTCAATGGGACTCAAGGTCCACAGGTATAAAAAGAATCACTTATTTACTTGTTAAATAATAATTAAGTGATCATTGGGAGGAGTCAAAGGGCCTCTGAAGTGCCCCAAGGGCAATATACTTGCATACACATTCATTTATAATGATTTCTTATTTGATAAATGTTACTGAACTATTTTATAATATGCCAGTTAATAAGTAAGTATATGGGTATATGGGTTAGACATTATGTATTCACATTTTCAGTTCAATATCTGATCCCTTCATTATTCTATTCATAGGGACCTGCTGGAAGCATTGGAAACACAGGGTTACCAGGCCTACAAGGGATGAGAGGAGACGCTGGTGAAGATGGGAAAAATGCAACTGTTGGACAACCTGTAAGTAGGATTTCACTTTACCTCACCAGAACTGTGTAAATAACCAGAAGAAAAACATTTAATTGTATTCAATGTTTCGTACTAAGTTTTGACAAATGGATTTTGACGGTTTTGATAGGCATTGCTGATTCCAAAATGCGAAAAAGGAGATTTAATTTACTGTTTTTTATTGGTTCTAAAATTCTTTTAATTCTCATGTATTATAACAATCCATCAGATCCATAACTCTCTCGAGTTGTACATAATATTTGCATTATCATCTCTTTCACTTCATCAACAACAGGGTGAGGACGGGAAGGCTGGGACCAAAGGAGAGAAAGGACCACGTGGTGAACCGAGTAACGGCGAGGTGATTATTTTCTTCCGAAATCCAGGTTTACAAAGTTGCGTACCTTACGTAATCCGTCGTCATTATTGAAGCAAACGGCAGGGCCGGCGAAACCGGGGGGCTAGGGGGGCTGTAGCCCCCCCACTTTTTTGCAAAAAAAAAAAAAAAAAAAAGAGCGAGAGAGAGAAAGAGAGGGTGAGAAAAAAGACTTGGCTACGTTCAACAATGAAGCCAAAACGGTTTAACAATCTTTCTTTGCTCCATATCCATATAAAAATCTAATGGATAAACTTCATTTAGATGAAGTTGGTAGAGAGTTTGTGTCGACTCGAGTGCATTGCTTTAATAGACGATATCGCGTTTAGATAAATGCAATGCATTCTGGTTTCTCGGGGACCCTCAAGGGAATTGTAATCTATTCCAGATCATTATATAATCGACATAATAATTCCTTTGAGAGTCCCCGAGAAACCAGAATGCATTGCATTTATCTAAACGCGATATCGTCTATTACTTTGGAAAATTTTAATTTTTATTACTGTATACTTACTGTTAAAGCATACTCTCAATCTACTTTTACTTATGAATTTTGAACATGTAAAAGTCCGCTTTATTTACTTAAAGGTTTCATTTTGTTATTATATAGTATAGTATATTCTTTGGTGATTATCAGTATAAAAGAACGCCTAACTTTTTTGATTTTTTCATTCCAATAACTTCACAAAAATTAAATTTAGACCACTTCTAGGCCAATGTAGGGTACCATAATTTCAAAAATTTTCCGGCCCGTGGTGGGGCCTCCTTAGTCACTATATCATTTAGCCCCCTCACTTTTAAAACCGATTCGCCGGCCCTGAAACGTTCGAATTTGAGGTTAGACTCCTTACGTATATTGAACGCTTCCTTGCTTCCATAATGGCTTCAATAAGTTGCGTAACTTAGTAAACTTGAAAAAAAAAACATCTATGCAAATCAAAATATGACGTATATAAAGTTGGTGGTGTCACCCAGCCAGAATAAGAGTCGAACTGCATCTTCGGTGTTGATATTTTGCATTGATTTTGCAAGATTATCAAACAGCTTCAAATAAGGTTTAGTTTTATAATGTAAACTATGATTTGACTGCCTCCTCGGGTGTCGGTGAGCTATCATCTGGTCATCTCTATATTTTCTCATGCCCCTAGACATATACATTAAAAGCTTTATCTTTCTTTCTTTATAATTGCGAGGAAGGCGTATACGGCATATATCAAACCTCCGCGTGCTGTCTTTTGGCCAATGAAATTACGAGAAGCATTATTCATTAGTTTTTAAGACGACACATTATGAAATTTTTAGGTCAACCCGCCGGTCAACGGTAACAAAGGATTACCAGGAGATGATGGTGCTCCTGGAAAATCTGGAACGTTCGGTGCTGAAGGTAAAGCTGGTCAACCTGGTGAAATTGGAGTCATTGGCTCTGTTGGGTCAGCTGGTGATCAAGGATCTGTTGGCGCTAGAGGACCACAAGGGAAAGATGGCACTCCAGGTATATTGTCATTTCAGATTCTGCATGTGAACTTTAATATTACACTCAGCAAATTTTCATCAGTGTTCTAACATGTCTTCCCTCCTTCCCTTCAACTTGGTTATTTTCAAATGATTCGGTTTTGATCAAATTGTCTAAAATAAAATTGTTGGTTGACATAGAAGTTTGTCAGAAACTCTCTATATAGTTTCAATCAAACTTACACTATTCCTATTTCGTTTCATCCGACACAGGAGCTGAAGGTATGATTGGTGACGTTGGACCCAAAGGACCATCAGGAGACCAAGGTCCTCAAGGAGAAGATGGGATCATATTGGCAACCATACCTGGAGATCGTGGGATGGATGGTGTACAAGGTCCTCCTGGTGTGCCTGGGCCCTTCGGTAATCCTGGAGCAAGAGGCGTTCCGGGTAAGAATAAGGCTTGTTGTACATGGCCTATTAATTTTTGTATTTTGGCAAAAGTTGACATTTAAAATACTTATCAATAACTATAAGTTTGCTCTAGCTTCAAATCAAAAGGTGCAAAAAATTACTAAGACTGGAATAGGTGAAGTTCACGAATGGATTCTTTGCAGTCATTTATTTTAATTTCTACGAAATTACTTGACGAGTCCCCCTTTACTTTTTTAGGTAAACCAATCAACGTCTCTTGTATCGAAAACATTTGCCCACAACCTGTGAAAGGTGTACGTGGTATTCCCGGTAATTTCGGACGCCCTGGTCCTCCAGGACAACCCGGTGAATCTGGAGTTAAAGGTTATCCTTCAGATCCATGCCCTACTTGTCCACCCGGTGATCAGGGCATGTCTGGTGATATGGGGATTATCGGAAGACCCGGCAACAAAGGACGCGTCGGTAGTGATGGGGACCCTGGACCCGTTGGGCCGCAAGGAGAACAAGGTCTTCCTGGCCCTAGTGGACCAGTAGGAATTAAGGTTGGTTGCTGATTAATGGTTCAACGTTCACTACCGATTATAGATTCTCAAATGATTATCTTTATGGCTACATGTTTTCTTGTGATTTTACCAAATCAATGTAGAAAATATGTTGTGAGAAGTATACAGGTCGTTTCTATCTATTCGACTGGAAATGTGTCTTTTTCAAGTCACAATCTAAAAAAAAATATACAAAGGCTATGAAAATATTCTTGAAAAAAAAAGTTTTCTGTTGACTTAATATTCTTCACAATAATCTTTTGTACTGCGTTCCCAGGGGATATCCGGCATCAAAGGAGAGATCGGACCAATCGGACGTAAAGGGGAAGATTCGCCCCAGACTGCTGAAACTCCACCAGGAATCAAAGGATCACCAGGAGAAAACGGCATCCCTGGTAAGAGAGGGGTTACTGGTCCAAAAGGCTTGAAAGGTGTTAATGGTACCAATGGAGAGAGTGGACAACCTGGTGCACCAGGGTTCAAGGTACGTGCTACTTCGAAAATGAATTCGATCGTGTGAGTATTATTACAGTACAGTATGAGTAATATTACAGGAGTCTCCATAGCTCGAACTTGCACGGAGTTAAGGGCTCGAGTTAAGGATATTTTGGAATAATGGAGTAAGGTTTGTAAGGCATTGTTAACTGAAGGGACAAAAAACTTGTTCGAGTTAAAGAGATTCTACTGTACACAATCAATCCTTGTTCTTCAACTTTTTTCAAATATCTCATATTTATTAATAATATATAGTGTTTTTTCTATCGTCTTGGAGTTATGAGGTGTGGTTGCTTCTTCTGGATCTCAAATCAATTGTGCCAACGCTCTAAGAGTCTTTTCTTTTTTAAATAGGGTGAAACTGGACCGACCGGTGTTCCTGGAGCAAACGGTACTTCCGGTAAAGCAGGTGTACCGGGTGACAAAGGAGACATCGGACAGGGAGAAGTCGGACAACCTGGTGCTCAAGGACTCGAGGGAATTGTTGGAAAGATTGGCGAAAAAGGAGAGAAAGGATTGAAAGGAGAAGCAGGGAAGGAACCGGATGAAGGTTTGTTCGTTCTTTTGTATCTACGAGATCTTTTTTTGTTAAGACAAGTCTGTTGTATGAGGTTTGATATGTTTCTTGAGAGTTTTGATTTTCCAAATACACAAAGGTATTGAGAAAGGCTTATAGCAGAAATTTAACTTTAACATGACTACTTTTGGGTGCCTAATAAGCGTCCCCGCATTTTAACTTTGCGAAAATTTCCGATAGTAAGTTTTTTAAGTTTCGATAAAGGAAATAGTTCCTCTGGAGAGAGTCTTTTGGTGGAAAGAGGGGGGAAAAGAAAGTAAAACGGGTTACGTTATTTATGATATTTTTGCCGCAATTGCTTCAAAGATTGACTCATTTTTACAAAATGTCATCTGATGCTTAAGGACAAGCAACTCTGAGAACTTTGAGTTTGTCTTCGTTATTACCGAATCTTACTTACAACCATTTTCTTTGTTAAAGAAACGAAGAAGAAACTTCGAGAATCTCTACCAGGATTACCAGGAGACCAAGGACCTGATGGCGATGTCGGCCCCATTGGGGAAACTGGACCCCAAGGGCCGGTAGGTGATTCACTAAAGGGCCTTCGAGGCCAACCAGGACCCAAAGGATTCCCTCCACAGAAAGGAGAGATCGGAGCAAAAGGTTTGGATATTCTTTTGAGTCACTAACTTAGATTTTGTTCATATCAATGATTTTTTAGACAACATTACAATTCCCTATCTCCTTTTCACAGGACGCGTCGGTTCAGATGGTGATCCTGGACCAACAGGTTTTCCCGGAAAGAATGGTCCCAGAGGGCCACCAGGGGATCCAGGAAAAGCCGGCGTTGAAGGACCAGTTGGACCAAAAGGAGAACGCGGAGTTACTGGAGATGCGGGTAGAGATGGACTTCCCGGAATACCAGGTACAATTGTGTGTTACAAGTTGATATTCTAACGCCATGCTATTTTCATTTCTGAAGTTCTAATGGGAGCACAGAATAAGCCTTTCCACGAATTATTTTGAGTACATCGACTGCCTCATTTTGAAACCATTACCAAGGTGATTAAATATAATATTTTGAAAACGAAGCAAGTGTTGTTTGTGACGGTACTTATGAAATATCTATCAGTGCCTGGGATTTTTTAGTATTTATATTCTGCATATTGAAACCATAATCTCTGTTAGGAATTTTGAATTCTCTTGCATTCAGCAGTAAACCTTTTTATATTCATTCTCATTTTTTCTCTGCAGGAGACGATCGATGTTTTGATTACGCTGCTGATATCGGTTTCGTTATGGATTCTTCGCGATCGGTTAACGAAGAAGATTTCGATCGGCAGAAAGAGTTCATCATCGGAATCATCAAACAATTTCAAGTCTCCGTCGATGAGGTATTAGGGAGATAATATTTTGAAGGAGATTATCCTAAAAGTGGCTGATTATTTGGAGAAATAGGAGATGGTTTTACTGTAAGGAAAATAATTTTTCGGGGTCATAAAATCTTTGTGCCACTGTTGGCGCAATGTTAGGGAGATGATAATGAGAATCGTGATGATTGAAAATCAAGGTAGGTACTTTTTGTAAGAATACAATTTTTCGTTTGCTCTATTTTGTCCTTTCTCTCTATTTATCCACGTAACTTTACATCTATTTATTTTGGCAGGTTCAAGCTGGAATCATCAAATATGGACGCAAAGCATGGATTGAAATCAACTTCGATGAATTTTCAAATGAAAAAGAATTAATCGATCAAATTAATCGAATCAAACACGATAACGCAAACGAATCAAGATTAGATTTAGCTTTGCATATGGCTAAAGAAAAATTATTCCCAAGAAGTCGTGGGGTTCGCAGAGACGGCGCCCGTGTTGAAAAAGTGCGTACATACCGGCTTTTTTATAAGAGCATCCAAAATTTTTCCGATGTTCTTGACTTTTTCAGTTTTAAACCTGAAATTGTTTTTAACCTCACCGTCTTGTGATTACTTTGCGCAATCTCCATAAAACCTTAAAATGTTCTCAACTAGTTATTAGTGACTTATATTCCTATATAGTTTGTTCCTTTAAAAAGCGTGTATAATTCTCCGAGTTCCTACAGACGCATTGCAATCTTTATAATCTTCAACGGTTTTTATCACGAGCACAATAGTAATTTATATGAGATAGATGGACTGAGTGAAAATAAGTAAAATATCGATTTCAAATTACTATGGGAAGCAGTGAATTCTTTGGGGATCGACGACAAATCTTTAACACGTAAATCCAATACTCGGGTTGCGGTGGATTGACTATACCTTCATCCACTCAGCGTCGTAAGAATGTTAATTTTTCAGTTATTGGTGGTTTTGGGTGATGGCTTTACAAGCGGTGGCGGTATTCTTTCATCAGAGCTTATTGACGACGCCCAAGAGAACGCCCAAGTATTGAAAGACCAAGGCGTTGAAGTTTTCGCGCTGGCGGTTGGTGACGAAAAGAACACGCTATTGTTGAAAGAATTCGTCTCCAATTCTAGTTATTATATTGAGGTAAATATTTTCTTTTTCTTTTTCCTTTTTATTTTTTTTGCATATGGAATATCATGTTTCTTAACACCTCGCATCGCAATAAAAAGCTCTTTGGGTTTCTAAAATCAGACCTTGCGAGACGAATTTAAAAATATTCTTCTTACGATTCTTAAACGATCTGTGCTCGTGTGGCGATGAAGAGGGAGAAAGTTTTTCGTTTAAAAAATGCTGTGTAAGCAAATGGTAGGAGATACGTTAAATGGTGTCCTTTAAATTGAATAATTGAGCTAATATCTAATTAAGAAATAAAAAGCGAGTAAAACTGTATCTAAAGATTCGATCTATTAAACATTCCCTTCGATGCCTTTATCGTTATCATTTTTCGTTATAATCATCATCATCGCCTTCTTCAGGTGAAAAGTTACACAGAACTCGCCAAGATCGTCGCCAACCTTCAACGATCGCTGAAAGACCGATGTGTGTCGGATGGTGAGAACGGACGGGATGGATTGCCCGGTCCACGGGGTGCTCCCGGACCACCCGGAGAACCAGGTAAGAATACGGAATATTGGATGATTTGAAAAGTTTTCTATATTACTTCTTATATTACGAAAACACTTTGTTCAATTTGAAAGTTAAAAGTTTTTATGTTTGGTAAAGTTCATTCCGCTTTTTTTTCGGTTATTTTTATTCAAATAATTTGAACAAAACAAAATTTTATGATTCATGAAACAATTCACGAAGCTTTATTTGGTCATCAGCATGTTCATAAAAATGATCTAATTTACCAATTCAGCTAGATGACAATCTTATAATCTATATTTTCATCTTACCATAGGGCCACCAGGAAACGGAACCAAAGGATTGCCAGGGCCTCGAGGACCAAAAGGTTTACCAGGAGACAATGCATTTCCGCTACCTGGTGCTGTCGGAGAGCAAGGAGTTGTCGGTATTCCTGGAGACAAGGGTGAGTAAAAGAAATCGAGGCCGTGTAAAAGTACCTTTACTGCTAAATAAGCTGCTGTAATTGTTGTCAGAATTATGATTCATCTTAGCTTGTCGTTTTATCTTGGTTATCTCTGAACAAGTGGGAACTACAAGAAAATGTTTTTCGAATTTTTTCTTTTCTGGAGGTAACGTTATTCTGTAAAGAGAGGCCGTTTTGCGTTTCAAGATCCTTCGTGTTTTTAAATGAATTGTTTTATATTTACTGAATAGGTTTCCGTGGAATGAAAGGAAAACCTACCATAGGACCACCAGGACCACATGGGCCGAAAGGTGACCGGCAATTCGGCGAGACGGGAGTCAAAGGTGTGAAAGGAGAGCAAGGGCCACCGGGACCCACTGGCCTCGATGCGCCACAAAAGAGTAAGTAAACATCTAGAATTTTAGGGTCTTTCGTTTAATGTCCATACATGGGGTGGACGAACCTTTTCGAACCTTTTCTTTATGCCGTAAAGTTACTGTGGACAAACTTGTTCAATCTTTTACCCCCTCGGGAGTTTAGAATAACTCTTAACCCTTCCCCCTGGACACTTAATTTAGGTCTGAAAGAGTACCAATAATATGCAAAAGCACTATTTTAGGCTTTCATTAAAATATAACCTAACCTCCTACACTTGATTTAGAATTTCCTGATAAGAATATTACTTGAATAAAAACACGGTCTTATCTTTCACAGAGCATCCAGTCTCTCACTATCTGACCTTTGTTTGAATCTGTTTCAGTTTGTGATTCCGCATTGGCAGCAGACGTCTTGTTCCTATTGGATACGTCTAGTGGTGTTGGGAAAGAAAACTTCGACAAAATGAAAGACTTTGTGAAACGAATCATCAACACGTTTGACATCGATTCACAAATGTCTCAAGTCTCCATTCTCACTTATGACGTCCAGGCTAGGTAGGTTTGCCAAAATCTTTTTGAACCTAATGGTAGCACTTATCAATAGCGGTGTAATGCATCGAGGGCGCTAGATCTAGTTTTCCTGAACACTTTTGATTTAGCGCCGTTGAACCTTAGGCAAAGTTACAACACGGCAATAGCTTCTTTTCGGGTAGCACTTCAAAAAAACTGCTCTAGACTAAAGTCAAAGTTCACAACCCATTATTTTTTCTTTTCAGATTGGACGTAAAATTCTCAGACTTTAATTCTGAAGAAATGTTATTAGAACGTTTGAGTGAATTAACTTACGAAGCTGGTAAAGCGACCAGAATTGACCATGCCTTGATTCTGGCCAATGAGGAGGCTTTCACAGAGAAAAATGGTGCACGAAGTGACGTCAAAAAGGTACTCGAGGTTTTGTAAAAGCTCATGATATCTTGGAACAGCTGGCGCGCATAACGTTGTTTCAATTTAATGCTCATAACGACCATATAACGTTAGATAAACGTTGAAGCAACGTTGTGTGTCAGTTGGAATATAGTCATTAAGCTTTGGTTGTGTTTTCAAAAAGGGAAATGTTTCTTTCCAAAACAGCAATCAACTTAAATGATACAATATCCAACAACTGCATACACCTGCTCTGCTTCCCAAATCTCCTGAGCGAATATAGTCGGATATCACGTGTTATGCCATCCCAAATGAAGCAGCGACTAAAAGTTTAAAGGAATGATAAAATGGTTTATGATCTTTTTCCTGTAGATACCCTTACATGGTTCTGAGCAAAAAGCCTCAGCTTAAGTTAACTTTATTTCATGTACTCTTATGAATAGAAATTTTTTTTCCATTTTACTGCAATAGCCTTTTCATAGAATTCGTGTTTTGAGTACATGATGTTTTTTCTACGTCACTGCAGTAATCAACTTTTATGGTTGAGCATTCTTTTGCGAATTGAGATTATAAGTTTTAAAGACAACAACAATGGAAAAGAGTTCACGAATTCCCAACTCAATTTTTAACGTCTTTCTCGAGGGGAAATCTTCACTGACTTGTGTATTTTTCCCTGAAAATTGAATCGGAAAATATCGTGTAACAAATGCACGAATCCTATGAAATAGGCTAATGTATTGTTTTATTTTTGTTTAACAAGGTGATGATTCTGATGACTGATGGACAACAATCCTGGTCTCCTGATCAAGTGCCCTTACCTGAAGCTATCAAACCTTTTATTCAAGATAACACGCTCAGATATGCGGTCGGAATCGGTCCCGAGATTTCACCTGTTGAACTAGCAGTCATTGCTGGAAAGAACGTGGTTTTAGCAGATGACTTTGAGTCTTTGTTGGATGAATTGGAGGATCAGATAGGACTCATTGGAACTGATGGATGCAAAGGTAATTAAACGTCAATCTCAAGTTAAGCTGGAGTCTACTAATGACTGATCTTCGCTTTCTGATAATTTTTGACGACACGGAGTCCAGTTGACTTAATCGTGCCATCCAGTCTATATAAAATTTTTAAGGGGACCCAAGGCTAATCTAAACTCACACCGTTCAATGTTCATAACGTCAAAAGGGCATTAAAGCAACGTTGTTAGCCGGATGCTTCCTCTAACTATTAGGATATTGGATGTTGTTTAGGGTTTGAATATCACTTCACTCCCTAAATTCAATATTCTGCCTTTTTCTTTTGACTTAGAAATATCCTTTACACACTGTTGGCATTCCGCTACATCTTTCTCGGCACGATAATGTCAAAAGGGAATATCTCTAGAACTTAGAATTTCATTTCAACGACTTCAACTGAAGATTGTGTGAAACAGTAATAAATTAAAAAACAATTTTACTGCTTCTTCTACCACTGCAGCACCATGATACCTTTTTTCCCCTTCTCTCTCATTCATAGGTGATGACGGCGCACGTGGTTTGAAAGGGCCACGTGGTGAGAAGGGGTCACGTGGTACAGATGGTGATCCAGGAGATGATGGGAAGATTGGAAAAGTTGGTGGCCAGGGAAAAAAAGGTGAATGGGAGTATTCTTACACAATAAGTTCGGTACCCACCGGTTTTTACAAGGCGTCATTGGTCCGTCAATTTTCTAAATAATTCTTGCACTATTCAGATTAACTAAGAAGGAATGTCTTGCACGAAGACATGAAATAGACATTTGTTTTGGACGAATTGAGAAGCTAGCAATATATTACAATATGAAAGAAACTTTTTGTGTCTAGTTTAATCGACACTGCAGGTTTATTGGTAATGCTAATTCCAACACTATTACCCATAATGCAATCCATGCAATGCGTCATTTGTTTTCTTCTATTTTCCGAATATCTGTTAGGACTTTTCACTTAACTTTTAAGTTTTACGCTGTTTGTTTCTTTCGCCAGGTATGAAAGGAGAACGGGGAGGACCGGTCGGAGCAGGTGCCAAAGGCTTGAAAGGAGATCAAGGTGCTGAAGGACCACAAGGATTGCCAGGTATTTTCAAATTGATTTTACACAATAAAGGCTTCCCGTTGGTTGGACGCAAAAAAAACATCTAAAATTGCGACCAATAGAAACTCGTCATTAGAGAATGCTGGTCCTTATTACCCATAATTCCTTTCGAATGGAAATTAATGCAGATTTTTACTGAAACGATGTTTTTCTATATGACAGGTTGTGCACGTGGTACAGGCCAGATCGGTGAGAAGCCAACCGACCTCGTTTTCATGATGGACATGTCAGCCTCATTGTTGCAAGGTGGTTTCCAAAAAGAAAAAGACTTCATCAGTAGTATCATTAAAAAGGTCTGTGAAAAATTATGAAACCGATCAACCGGTACTTTAACTGATTTTGGGTGTTAATTGAAGATTTTTTAACACTCTTTTTATAACCCAAACTTTACGGAATTTAACGAGGGCATTACTCAGAGGGAATGCAGTAGCGTAGACAGGAGGGGCGCAAAATTTGTGTAGGAGAGCAAATTTTTATGAGACTATAATTATCTATTACTAGCCATAACTTTCATTAAGGTACTACCGCAGCAAAACGAACAGAGTTGAATTTTTCAAAAGGAATGATCTTAGCCTTACAGTAATTTTTGTTAAGAGTGACCTCTCATCTGAGACAAAATTCTTTCAAATGCTAACAAATGTGTCAAGGGAGTGATTTACAGTCTACTTAGAGTGACATCCGTGCCTTGTCTTACACGTTTTTTATAAGAACAATTTCATAAGAATACGAGGCTGAAATTTGGCCAAAACCTAAGAACAAATTAAGATGAATCTGAACCTCAGATTTCAGAAATTACTGAGAAGTACATGTTTCCATTTTAATTTATATTGACATTTAAGGCTGAAAAACTCATATAAATTTAAGAGCAGCCCAGCCAGAATCATATGACTTACTGGTTTTTCCTATAAAAAGCGTATATATCTCGAGAGACCGTAAGATAAGAATGCTACCGTTAAGCGGAACTAAAATACTGAAAAACGCGCGCAAAATTTTGAGATGTTTGCCCAACTTATGCGTGAAGCTATGAATGCCATCCTCCTCAGAAGCTTTAGGCTTCCTCTGGTGGCAATAATATAAAAATATAATTACAGTCTCATAAAAATCTGCTCTCCTACACAAATTTTGCGCCTCTCCTATCTACGCTACTGGGAATGTAGATATTTTAGGTGGTCAACAAGCTGTCATCCAGTTTAATTTGATGAACATTTTAGGTATGCCCGCGTGACTGTCAACCCAGAACTGTGGTCATACACAGTTTAAAAAATATCAGTCATACTCTATTTAAGTGTATTGCTCTTTCAAAACTTTGATAACTAAAGTAGCTATAACTTAAATTGTTCTTCTTGTTCCATTGTAAGGTTGGTCCAATGTCCATCAAAGGTTTACGTGCAGGAGTAGTTCTTTACAGCAATGATGCCAAACTGGAAATCTTCTTGAACGATTATTTCGATGTCGAATCTTTCACCAAGGCTGTCGATGGTTTGGAATACAAACCAGGAACGATGACCAGGATTGATCTAGGTCTAAAGGAATCCAAGGCGATGTTCAACGAAGAAAACGGTGCAAGGGGGGCGTCAAAGAAGGTTTGTGACATACTTTTTATGAATGTACAGCTGTTTGATATTTATGTTTGACTGGAATTTTTATTTATCCGCAGACAAGTGTTCCGTCCTCCCCAGAGCCTATAAGTGTGACTCGAGTAAAGGTGCATAGACCAATGAATGATAAGTGAATCTCCTTGGTAGGATTTGAAGCCATTAAAATCCAACCAAAGTTGCGCGGCCCATCGCGGTCCGCGTGAATTTCACACAAATGCCAGATTGAAAGTAAAATTTATTGCCAGATTTTGTAGCACTCGAAAACAAAAAAATCGTTAGATTCAATTTGTTATAAAAAATATGGCGAGAAAGGTTAAAGATTCACCTTATACTTAATTGACATAGACTGCTGTTATCGCCAGAGTTTTCAAAATGGAATGGAGTTTTTTAATATTTGGCTATGTTTTATCAAAGGAGAGAGAACTTTCCAAATTATCTCTCCAAAGAGACTTAAATGATGTGGTACTGCCTTTTTTAATGCTGTTAAATAAATTTGTTCACGTACTCCTACTTCAAATTATAGGAAAATACTTCGAAGTTTGAAGTGAGCTGAGCGATGATATTATATATCCCTGACTACTACCATCCTCTAACGATCCGTGCTTATTATTGACTTCATTCGATGGTTTATAAGATAATATATAATAATAGAAAATATAGTGAAAAAATCTGGACTGAGTAAAATATTTCCATTTGGTACGAATAACTGTCTGATAACTATACCGTCTATCGTTGGGTCCATAAGACAATGCTTTAACTTTCTACAACAGGTTTTAGTGTTGATGACGGACGGGCAACAAACATACGTACCTAAGATCAAACCACCACAAAAATACTCTGCCGAACTCATCCAGCAAGGAATCGAAATTTATGGCGTGGGAATCGGAGAAGAAATCGATCAAGTCGAACTTGAATCGCTCATTTCAAAACCGGAATATATTTTCTTGGCAGATCGAGTAAACGGTTTGATGGATCGGCTCGTCAGTGAGATCGGACAAGCACTTACTTGCGAAGGTATGTATAGTTTTCGAATCGGATTTTATTTCCCATATTTTCTTTTTGATTTTAAGAGCTGATGACAAGGTCACTAAAAAAATAAATAATTTAGGAGGCGGGGTAGATTCGAAAACTATTCATGATATGCACCATTACAATGTCTTCCACGGACCCAACAGCTGATTGGTTGAAAGTGGCATATTGACTGATTTTACATCACTTACCAATCAGCTGTTGACTCAATGATGTAATGTCAGAATTTACTGTACCGTTTACTGTGTTTTTTTTTCAAACTCTAATGCCGCTTTATTTTATCCGTAAACCTCCCCTTACGGCTGTAAACTCCGAGAGCATATCTTTTCCCACGCTATATTTTCCCACCTTTCATGGACGATAGCATCCTTTAGAATAGGTCCTATTCTTCCTTGATTTATCAAAATTGCCAAATCACCAGATCTAGTTTTGTTTTTGAATATTGGAAAATCCAAGCATGGTGAATATACTTCAATTTTCCACTTAATTCTTTTTTTGGTTCAGGTGGACCGCGAGGACCTGAAGGTCGATCTGGAGATGACGGGCCTCCAGGAGCCGATGGTGCCAAAGGAAAGATCGGACAACAAGGGGCACGTGGTGAACAAGGAGAACCCGGTTTTGGTCCGAAAGGAGATATCGGGGATATCGGATTACCGGGATTGATCGGAGACACTGGAGACAACGGATGGCGAGGTAAGAAGGTTATCGGAAATCTTGAAATACAAATAAATGACAACGTCGTCCCTGTGTATCCCAGGCTGTATTTACGTTGCTGATGAATGCTAGAGAAAATTATCTGTTGCTATCGGTTAGCAATCAAAAAGCCGATAATACAGAAGGACCGAGGTCGAGTAAATGAAAATATTGAAGTGACACTTTGATATCAATTGAGTTTAGATTTTAAATGTTCACTTCAAGGTGAAGGTTACCAAAGGAATATTTTGCTCTAAGAACAAAGCACCTTTATAAGAAATGATTTAACGATAAAATTTTTACTTGTTTTCTTTTAGGACCTAATGGTTTAATGGGACCCAGAGGGCCGATCGGAGAGCAGGGAAGTGATGGTCCTCGAGGTCCGAAAGGAGAAAGTGGATTCGTAGGTATCGATGGAGACCCTGGACCTAAAGGTATGATGAATCATTTTCCCATTTTCTTGATAGTCATAATGTTATGTTTTCACCCTTGTTTTCGGCCAGGCTACTGGGAAATTTGTTAAACAATTTTTCTCTAGCTTGAATTTGCCACAACTAGAAAAACTGGGTGTTTTCATAAAACAAATTGAATATAATGAATTGTTGTTTGAAACAACGGACAGCTTATGTTCCTTTTTGAATTATTTTGAAGTCTATTCATTATACTAGAACTTACTAGCCTTCTACTGAGTCGTTGATTGGCTCCTGTCCAGAAAGTTTGACCATGTACATTGATTGGGGTCGAACAATTTGTTTGATATAAGTTAGATATATCCCTGTACATGAAATATCATGAGATGAAATGAGTTTTTTGCTTTCCATTTCAGGACCATTGGGACCCAAAGGAGTGCGTGGGGACGACGCCAAAGGACAGACTGGTTTAGATGGAGCACCCGGAGCGCCAGGACCAAAAGGAGAAACCGGAGATCCGGCAGAATTACCGGAAGGAAGTGATTTGAAAGATCTGAGAGGTGATGAAGGTAGGATGAGTTGTTTTTCTCTTTTCATGCAACGGTTACACTCCACCTTTTCTTGCCTTTTCACATTAAAGTAAAGCTTTGGTAAAAATAATAAGATCAAACGCAAATTAGTTTATCAGCTTAAATCACCCTATCTGACAGAAGGGGGCTTTTAGATTATCATTTCGAAAATCCGGTTTAATGAATGGCAATGTTAGGTTTGTTAAACTTCTTCATCACTTTTTAGGTTACGTAGGACCTCTTGGTGAAATTGGCCCAGAAGGTCCCAAAGGGAAGTTATTCACAGAGCCAGGACCACCAGGGTTACCTGGATCAAAAGGAGATCAACCAGGGCCTGGAGATCTTGGCGATTCTGGCGAAATGGGACCGATTGGACCGCCTGGTTTCAAAGGTATAGCGGGCGCTTACTCCTAAAGCTGGACACCCTACAAAGTTTTTCCTTAAGAATTATTAATAACATTTTTGTGAGAATCTTGACACTTGTTTTTCGAATCTGCTAAATAACATTAAGTTCTTGGAAACCCTGCTCCTTAGCCATGTCGAATGTTTCGCTAATCAGCACCCTTGCTAATTCAAAGGAATTCAAAGGAATTCCTGTCCCTTGAAGATTGAAGGTATAGTGAATAGAGAATCAATTGAATCTTCACTACTTGGCCTGGATAGAACCAAAGTCTATCACATCTCGTTGGAAAGATTTTCGCATTCTCTTTTCTTCCGCAACAGGTGAACAAGGAAAACAAGGTGAAATTGGTGATCAAGGAATCAAGGGGAAACAAGGACCCAAAGGCCGCGTTGGTACGGATGGAGACCCTGGTGCTCAAGGTCGTTCGATCGATGGTGAGCCCGGTGAAAAGGGCGTGTCCGGTATTCTTGGTGAGATTGGACTAAAAGGAGAGATCGGAAAACAAGGTTTCTTCGGAATAACCGGACAGAAAGGAGGAAGAGGAGAACCGGGAAGTCCAGGTGATTATTTTTGCTGTTATATTTTCTTCACGGCGTATTAAGATTAAAAAAGTGAGTTTATTTATAATTTTTCTATAATTTTTCTTTCGGTAAGGTCCTCAGCAAAAACCTATCCCAGGTCAAGACAAAGAATTCCAAGGAAAAGTAGGAGAAAAAGGTCTCCTAGGAGATGACGGTTACCAAGGCGACGTCGGAGAAATGGGGCCAGTCAAATTACGTCAAGGGTTCAAAGGAGATGAAGGAGAAAATGGTACATCAGGAGCCAAAGGCGATTCAGGAAATATCGGACTTCAAGGACCCTCTGGTGCCGAAGGACCCAAAGGTATTACTCATTGTTTGTTGATTTTATATTGATTTAGTTAGAGGAGGTTCAACAAAAAATCACTTTAAAAAAATCCTTTATGAGAAATTTAAAACATTGTTTCAGTTTCAAAGATTGATCACACAATAATAGAATATATGAAACATTTTAGAAGATTCATTATGTATTTTTGGAAGAGATTTAAAGTTGTTTTCGTTAATTCAATAATTTTGAGCTTCATAAAATAGTTCTTTAGCAAAACTTTGGAAAATCTTAGAATATTCCTGTCTATCAGCTCGCCCACACACCTTATTTCTCTGTAGTCAATATTATTATTGCAAAGGATTGAGATGAACTTGAAGAAATCATAACTTTTCCTCTGTTTCAGGATTGAAAGGCCGTGCTGGTACCGGTGGTGATCCCGGATCGGATGGGAAATCGGGATTAATCGGGGAAAAAGGTGACCCAGTCCCACCAGGTGATTCAGGTGATGTTGGTGATATCGGGGATATCGGGCTAACCGGGCGACCTGGATTGAAAGGAATAGGTGGATTACCAGGTGAGAGATTTTATATTTTTTTGTGTATTACTTATTTCCTCTCAAGTTTTGAATGAATTCTTCCTGAGGAAAATTAACGGAACTTTATCTGCTGAGTGAAGACATGATCCAGTCTTCTCAACTAAGTTAATAAGTCGAAAGAAATAAAACTTTAAAGATATGTAAGTTTATCGGGTAAGCCTGTCATTTTTACAAGACTTTTACGCACTTTCTTTGAAGGTATCGACGGAAATAGCGGTCAGAAAGGACAAAAGGGTGCTGAAGGTCAAAGTGGGTTTCCTGGCATTGTCGGCTCTCAAGGGCCAACCGGACCCAAAGGATCGCAAGGTGTTGATGGTGCTGCTGGTAACAATGGACCCGTCGGCCAAAGTGGGCCAGTTGGACCAGATCGTATTCCCGATTCATTCGGACATTATATTGTGAGACATGCGCAGGACGCATATGCGCCATCTTGTCCAAATAATTACCAAGTGATGTGGGAGGGGTATTCCCTAATGTACACAGTGGGCAATGGACAAGCGCATGCGCAAGATTTGGGCGATGCAGGATCGTGTGTACGATCTTTCAGGTAATATTTAGCTTTTCGTTCGGAAGATTATCAAGATTATGTTATGAAAGAATTTATTTTGAATATACCATCAAAAAATGTTGACCTGGTTTATCCATTGTACAAATATGTCGTACTATCTACTTCTTTTTTGCACGTTTTTGTAACAGAAGAACTCTTATATCTTCTAACTTTTTACAATTAAAGTTATGAAAATTTCTCAATTTCTTTTCCATCACAGCACTTTGCCATTCTTATTCTGTGAAATGACCGGCAACTGTCAATACGCAAATCGAAACGATTTTGTTTACTGGCTGTCTGGTGATATCCGTAACACGCCAATGACGCCCGTCTCTAACGCCGTTATCGAGCCGTACGTCAGTCGTTGTTCCGTATGTAAAGCGCCGGACATCAGCATTGCCGTGCACTCACAAGACACCATTGAACCGGTCTGCCCCAAAGGTTATGATTCCGTATGGGACGGATACAGTTTCCTTATGGTAAGCAAACCCTTTTTTGCCCAGTTATTCTAAATGTCCTGTCTCTGACCTGTTTCAATCATTGGACTTAAAGCCCGCCGGAATAGAGCAGAATCTCTAACCTTTACCAAGCAAGAAAAAGTGAAGCCTGAAGACTTCTGCTGCTTAGGATGACGTGCTTTCTTTTATTTTCGATTGGCAAAATTTTGGAATTCTGGCGTTTGTGTGAAACCATGCGTTTTGTGTGGTGAATCAGTAGCTTCACCAAGAAATCTAACAGTTTCATCTCAAGCTACTTTGGGACTTTCAATGCTTTTAAGTTAGTTCAATCTTAAACCTTATGTCGAGTAGTCTAGCAAGCTAGACGACTAATTCATACATAGTAGAAATAAAGCAAAAAGTAATAAAGGGAACAATTTTAGTCGTCTAGAAACCTTTGTGCACTAATTCCAAACAAAAGAAAAGTGTCAATATTGCAATTATAATTTTTTCCCGCTCAAAAAAAATCTTAAAAAAAAATGTGTGTGGATTTGTGTATTGAAAGTATTTTTCATTTGAGTTGATTTTGTTTTGAGAGTTTGTTATTGCTTGATAAATTGTTTTCTTCGCTACGCAAGTTTCTGCGTAGCTAGCCGGGGTATCTATAAGGCTGGAACACCGGATTCTTCCAGTCGTTTATACAAACTAAATCCCGTATTATCATTATTAGCATTGGTATTATTAGTATTACACGCATTATAAACGACTCCAGTCTATATGTCGAGTTGAAAAATTGTATTTATATTTTTAGAAAAAAATCAAAGGGAAAAATCAAAATATAATAGCCGCATCCTTCTTCACCGTTATCACTGCTATAATTGAGGAGTTTTCTAAAATTTCTTTTGATCTTTACAAACAAAACAAGTTTTGATTTAAAACAAATTTCAACATTACGACACGCAAGTATCTTCGCACGCACTTATTATTCCCATACCCCAGATAACATATATAATTGGATTTTGCCACAAAAACATTATTGACTTATCTCAACCTTAAATGAAAATCTGATATTTTATATCATCAAGATATAAAAAAACCCACACACTTTTCGAATAATTTTTCTTTATTCTTTCTTGACTACAGGTGGCAGGTGCAGGCAAAACAGGTGCAGGGCAACCTCTATCATCATCGACTGGATCATGTCTTGAGAAATTCCGCCCTCAACCCTTCCTGGAATGTCAAGGATCACGTGGTACTTGTGCATTCTTCTCCGATAAATTCAGCTTTTGGCTCACCACAATAGAACCCACAAAAGAGTTCGAAATCCCCGAACCAAAAGTTTTAGACACCAACAAAGGCGATCAACTCACCAATCGCGTTTCGCGGTGTAAAGTTTGTCTGCGGGTGCCACGAAGCAACCGCCCTGATTCACCGAACAGCACCCCCGCCAACAAAGATGCCTCATCTCTTCTCGACCGTGTGGCGAGAAGGATTAGGAACTGGTTTTAAAGAACTTTGAAATGTACGGGTGGACGGGCGGTACCTGACACACCATATTATCTACGCCCCTTACCTAAAATTTATTCCCCAAAAATAATGCAAGACTTTCAACATTTATACATACAATACATATTTATGTTAATATTTTTATTTGCGCAAACTTATTTATTATTTTGTAATTTTTTGAGAATTTTTCTACTTTTAAGATATCACTATTTTTCTTACATTTCATTTGTTTTGATTTGATCATAAAACGAGTATAGTTTCTGAAATAAATAACATCTTCCGTAGATTTTTAATCTAATGCAAAAATTGAAGCCTACAGGTGGTGTTTTATAATTTTTCATCAAATATTGAAAAAGTTTGATATCAAATAAGTGGAACACTAGAGTCCTTTTATCCTATAGGTGTGAGAAAGGGGCAAAAAAGGTAATATTCATTGAAACGTATTGTTGCAAACAAAGTTTCACAAAGAAATCAAAGTGTTCCATTTCCTCAAACAATGAATAAATATTCAAAATTCATGAACATCGAAATTTGACTTTCTTTTATTTGAGCTCATTTTTAAGTTAGAGGCCTTCCAGAGAACATCTCATAAGATATGGTAAGACAATTTCGAGCTATAATAATCTAGGAATTTTCTAAGAATTTGAAGTTTCACGGCTACTATTTCACCACTTTTGATTTTTTTCAGTTAATTCTTATTTAGAACAAAGAGAGTTTTTAGTATCACTTGTTTTTTAAAACAGTGACCGAGCAACGATTTCATGAGATGATAAGATTTTTCTACTTTTCAGTTTTCTATCATTTTTGTGGCAATTGTTTTGGTCGTCGCACCAGCTCAATCGAAGGTATGTTTAAAATCAACTTTTCTCACCTTTTTTTCGACCCATCAACACGCTTCAATGTAGCAAAGAAACTTCTCTTTCCTACTTTACTCTCTCTCTAACTTTCCTTTTTTACAGAAGTTTTATCTTGTACCACATGAACAACTTCGCTACGACACAACACTCTGCTCTGAGGATTGGGAAAATTTTAACATAATTTTGATATATTGACCTGCTACTTAGAACTTTAGTGTGCGGTCGACAAAGCGCTATCGGAATATCAGATAAACTCAGCTCCAAAGATGTATTATGCCAAGGGATAGAAAGTCTGTCCTCGCTCGTATGAGTACATCAGGTCCTAGAAAGTCTATACAGCAGTCAAAAATAAAAGAAGCATTTACTGTGCTAAACCTAAATCGAGCTCTATCTCTGCCTCCATGTGTTTTGTTGCTGGGAACGTTTTGAGAAGGTTTTCATCTTTCTTCTTGGTACGAACGAATCAAGTGGTGCTTCCCGTAGCTGCATCAGAAAAATATCAAGATATTCTTGATATGCGTATACTCTTAGGTGCCAAATAAACGGGGGGGGGGGTTGGAAAAATTTTTCAAATCAAATAAACGGGGGGGGACCTAATTACCGGGGGTTTGGAAAATGGACTTTAGAAAATTTAGGCTTTTTAGAGTAAAACAAGAAACTTTCCTTTTTGGAGCTGGGAATTTTTTCAATAATTAATAAACGGGGGGTCCTAATAACGTCCGGGGGGGGGGTTGGAAAAAAATCGAAAAATTAACAAGCAGGGGGGCCGTTTATTTGGCACCTAAGAGTATGTCATATGTAATTTTCCCATCGGAAACACCCGAAAACACCAGAATTTGAGTGTTACTAAAACTAGCAACACAGGGGTCAAATTCCAGTTTTTTCGGGTGTTTCCGTTATAAAAATGACGTAATCTTGACTTTTACATATCAAGAATTTTTGTTTTAGAAATGCAATTTGAAGATAGAAGAGAAAGGATCTCTACCATTTGTGGAATCCATTGAGATCAAGGATACCAAATATGGAAAAGCTGTCATCACAGAGGTCCCTTCACACCGAAACGGTGAGCTTCTCTCTTCTCTTTTGCTTATTTTTTTTTCTATGGCGAAATTTCTTTCAGTAGTATTGCAAGCGTGTGTTGGAAGGCTTTCCAGCAGGGAAAATCTTTTGTAGACCAAAGCCATCCAGATCGCATTTTCCTGGCCAATATCCCCAAATCTGTAGGTTTTCTGTGTAGCCGACGTACAACCTCGTTCCCTGCGTATTATCAGCTTTTTTCTGCTTATTGATAGCGCTAGATATTCTCTGGCGTCAATAAGTATAACGTAAATAAAGCCTGGAATACACGGGGACGAGGTTGACCGACGTATTTTATTTTTGAGTACTTTATTCTGATAGCATCTTACCACGAAGATTCTATTGACCCGTTATAAATTGTTCCTAAGAGGCTATAGGAGGAGAGTTTTGTTGAGGTGACTGTGTATTATATTTTAAATTCTTAATCTTCCATATTTTCCAGGTGAATTGAAAGCCGTCAAACACATTGTTTACGACAAAATGGGATTGGAGATCGACCTTCTCAAAGAATTTGGACCGAAGAAAGTTTCTGTATGTTTGGTCCATCATCGAACCATGGACGAACCTTCTGAAAAAGACATCGAATCTGCTCTCAACGTAAGCTACCTGTCAGTGCCACAGTGCCGCGGGAGGGGAATTTTTTCATAAATCTCAATTAAATCTCACAAATTGCTGATTTCTTATTCTATTTCCTCCAATTAATTCCATTTCGAGTGTTTATTAACAGAAGCTCTTCTTGTTCATTTTCTAAAATTTATTTGTATACGTTTCGGAGAACAGAGAACCATCCACAAATAAATTTTAGAAAAATTAACAAGAAGCTTCTTTTAATATACACTTTCTTACTAAAGATGTATCAAAGGATTGACTTGTTTAGTCAATTAATTTCTGCATTACTTTGAAACTTAATTGATGAGAAGTTGATTGAACGTTCACTCAGATTATAAAGAACGGAACCCTGGCGCCCCTTTTCTCTGAGAAATTTTAAGCTATTAAGGCTTGGGGGCACGAGAAGTTTCTTTCGCGTTGGCGCAATGCAACATGCTCCACCCCACCAATACAAGAAGAAAATGCGTGTCTTATGGTTTCTTTTTTTGTTTCATTTCTCAATTCCTTTATATTTCGTCTCTTTCTCAGCTTGGCGGTTGCGGTAACAAACTTCCCAGACGCGGATCACGTAGCGATTATTATTACCTTCCACGACACTGCAACGGAGTGCTGAATGAAGAACAAATGAAGATCGCAAAGGAGGAGTGCGATGACGTCACAATGGTTTGTGGAGCGGACGTGGAGGAGAATGTTGAGACACACAGCAAACGAGCTCTCGAACTCGCCATCGGTGAGTACACGTTTTTTTATAAGAGCAAACTATATAAGAAAATAAGGCTTCGATGGCCAAAATGTTAAGAACAAGTTAAGAATATTTTAAGGCTTCGTGAATTTTTAGAACAATAGGTAAAAATGGTCACAAAACGGTGAAATTAAGAACATGCTAAGAACATTTTTAAGCTTAAAACCCAAAAAGTTAAGAGCATGCGAAGGCTTCATAAATTTATTTGGATGTTCTTTAAAAAAAACGGTTATGCTTATGGTCTCTGTTTGCTAGCAAGTAGTCTGCTACGAGCAGACGAATCAAACAAATTTAAAGTTGCCCATTTTAAGGCGAAAAAGCTTTTTACAAAACTCCTGAGATTCTTCAGTGTTTTTTTATATGACTAAAATTGTTGCAGAAATAACATTTTAAGGTGTAACAAAAATCAGTGGTATTGAAAAGTCTTTGACCCCTCATGTTGTTGTTTAATCGCGTAGAACCTCTGCCAAAGCCCTTTCTTACCGATAAATGAATTCCCCGGCTACTCTCAGGTTCCAAATAAACGGGGGAGTGGTTTGAAAGTTTTCGAGATTTTAATAAACGGGGAGGACCTAATTGCCGGGGGGGATGGAAATTTTACTTCTGAAAACCCAAAAGGCCCCTTATTTTTCTCTAAGGTCCGGGGAGGAGGGGTTGGCAAATTTTCGAAAAATTAGCAAGCAGAGTGCCCGTTTATTTGAAACCTAAGAGTAACTTCTTCCGTGCAGAATCAAAATCATCTTCTCTTTCCTACTCAGACCATATGCAAGACGAAAGCAAGAGAGCCGTTCTCCGTGAATTCACAGCCTGTGATCCACAATCTACCATGGCTTTGATGTCGTGTCAACCATCCCGGCTAGTTGCTGATTGTCATTTCACCACCAAGTTTTGTACATATGGTTTGAAATGCCCACTCAATGTGCATGGAGGCTATTGGAATTGTAATTATAACCACAAGTTCGCCCAAGTCAAATGCTGTGATTACAAATGTAGATAAATTTAACAGAAATGATGTCTTTATGTAGTTTAAAAAAACTTTGCGAAAGAAAAAACAACATTGACGAATGATCTGAATGATGTTGCTAATTACTACTAATTTATTTAACTTACGATTTCTGAAAAACACTACTGTACTGCTTGGGACCTCTGTAACTTTTGATTCTTTAAAAATATACGACTATTATACTGTAAATCTTTAACTCGAACTCGCCTTAACGAGACTTTAATTCAAGTGTATTGTGGTTTTATTTCGAGTCTTTTCAAATAAGGCGGCAAAATTCTGCCGCCTTATTTGAAAAACTTTAAAACCCCCAACGCAACAACTTCCTAACTCGAACCAAAATCAGAGACCCAGAATTGCCAAAACAGAAAATTAATTAGAAAATAAATTCTTGTTGGTTCCGTCCTGTATTTTAATATAATATGATACATGCAGGGCGGGTTCGACCTGTGAGGCAGAAATTCGAATCCAGCGCTGTCTATTTAAAATCATATGCTTTGAAAAAATAAACTAAAGTCTGTCTCAATATAATCTGCAGTGGATACAAAAAAGACTGTAACTTTCAGTAGAATTCCAATTGAATAGTGGTTTTGTGCTTGTTGAAAGATAAACAGGACTGGAATATCATCAAAAAGAGAAAATTCAAAAAAGATCTGAAAATGAAGAGGAAAGAATCAATTTCTTCAATAACTGTGCTATAATTATTATGCAAGATATAGATAGTCTCCTCAGAAAAGCCTAGGCTACTTTGATGACTTAATTGACCAAAGTCTGAAAATTAACCTTACCAAACAATCTGAAAAGAGATTTAAAATCATATGCTTTGAAAAAATAAACTAAAGTCTGTCTCAATATAATCTGCAGTGAATACAAAAAAGACTGTAACTTTCAGTAGAATCCCAATTGAATAGTGGTTTTGTGCCACCAAAGTCTGGAAATTAACCTTACCAAACAATCTGAAAAGAGATTTCTTTAGAGCCAATGTAGAATTGCAGTTCTTGTCTACGGCTCAATATCCTGGACATTAACTTCTACACCGGAAAGAAAGATTGATGGGGCTTATACAAGAATGATGAGAGTATGAATAGGTCATCTTACCAATGTTGAGCTTTATGGTAAGATACTTCCGGGGATACCTCGCGTTACATCAACAATCAATGAACACTGTCTCCGCTTTGCAGGCCACTGCTGGTGAAGCAAAAACGAACTATCGTCCGAGGTAATACTTTGGGAACTCCTTCATGGAATAAGACTACGGGGCAGACCAAAAAACCTACATCGTACAACTGCTCAAAGGAGCATCGGCAACAGTGGAGAGAACTTGTCATCGCAAGCCGAACAAGCTCGACCTGGTAAGGCGGTAAGGTAAGATTCTTCGATCTTAGAACATCATCAATGAAATCCCATCTCTGTCTCCCAGCTGGGTGTTGAGCACTCAGTGGGATGGGAATTTAAAAATCTGAAAATCACTGGGGTACATAATCATCTTTCAAATTTTAAATGAGGTGGTAAAAATTTCCTTGATTTTCACCGGGATGAGAAATTTTGACAACTTTTTGCATGAGTCAACTTTCACAATCATGGTCTTGAGAATTTCGGTTATTTAACGTTTTTCAAGATTTAAAGTTCCGGTGAGAAAGTTGATTTTGGGCTATCTCTTTAATCTAATCGAATATTTCAATTTGGGAGGGGTTGGCAGACTTGGCTATATTCTCATTGGATTATTTTTGAACTTTTGGATCTCAGATCCTAAGGTTGTAAGTCTTAAGTCTAGCGTTAAAACTCAGAGTTAGAACTCTACCCTTCAAACCTACTTTAGAGCACTTACAAATCGATTGTGGTTTCTAAACACCCTGGTGAATTTCCCTTTTTTCTCAAATAATGACCTTGATTGTAGTTTTAGAAAATCTGATTCTTAAATGGTACTAAATTAGAAGTATCATCTTGATCAGATGAATTCATTCTTACACTGAGACAGAAATGTAATTTTCTTGGCTTTTCTTTCTGTTCACAAACAATATTGATCGAAAATTGATAGGAAAGTAATTAGAGACGATTCATATTTGTTGAGCCATTGGTATTTCCTAGTGCGGAACGTTAGTAAACTATCGTGTAAATGCAATTATTGTGAAAAATATTTTTTATAAAGCTCGGTATGATTTAACTGAGTAATAAATTGAATTATCATTAGTCGTAATGGCTGTTGTTCATATGAACCTTTAGATATAGACAAGAATAACGTATTTAGATAATGTATTTTGTCATATAATATAATATACATCCCTGTGTCACAGACCCACTCGGACCCGAACCCTGCTGGAAGATTCGGCCAAGATCTCGTCCCCGGTGGAGAGAATATCCTACAATTTCATCCCCACAGGGGAATTGACTTTGATTCCTTCCCCCATTCAAAATTAAATGTAAAAAATTGCACTCCAAACCCATCCCCACTGGATATTTTAAGTTCGAGAACAATATAATTTTTATTCCCATTGTGCTTTCAATTGTGCTTTCAATAGAAAATTTTATCCCCGCTGTAAGAAAAAGTTTCACCGGGGCTGTGAGACAGGGGTGTTAATGTATATTTAGAGTATCTCAGTTTAAATCTCAGTTAAAACCGAGAGTTTTCGTGATATAATCGAGATAAGATCATAAGTCTGATGAAGAACATGCCCAGCCGGCACACAACGTCAAAACAACGTCCATTAGATATTCATAACGTCCAAATAACGTTATTTAAACGTTAAAACAAGGTTGTGTGCCAGCTGGGTGATAACTCAAGATCGTATAAAATCACATAAAATCGCATAAATCACATAAAACCGCATAAAATCCTCGGACGAATTCACGTTATTAGAATATCGAGAGCAATATCGTAATTCGAAAATCATATTGGTAAAAATAAAAATCATATCAGTTGAGTATGGAATCGTTTATCAGTAAAGTAAAAATCATATCAATTGAGTTATTGAGTTGGATCATAGTATAAGAAAGCCGCGGCTGGAATGTGTACCGCATTGTCTTTTCAGTTAATTGCTGTTCCATCTCTGTCTCCGAGCTTTATAAGAACATCAAGATGCTCAGTTTATTATTGGTAGATAGTTTTTGAAATTCTTCTCCTATTCTCCTTCACAAAAAGTTTTTTTATTGCTAGATATCTTTGAATCTGTACCCAATAGAACACTTGAACTAATTTTGGACATATATGTAAAGGGTATTTTGTGGAAACAACAGTTTTTCGCCAAAATTGAAATTATAAGAACTATATTCAAGATGACAACTTTCCTGTCGTCAGTTTGAATGATAAATTTTGAAAGTGCTGGCTTGAAATTTTCACAGCATTTTTATCTTGATGTACTTTTTCATTGATTTCTAAAACGATTTCACTAAAATATTGTGAAGGCATTCGAGGCACTTTATTAATTTTTGAGTTCTTTCGGCCCAGCCATTTTGTGCTTATTTAAATTTCTCATTGTTGATCTTTCCTTTACAATGATTTTATAACACAAGTGTATTATCAAGGGCATATCATCAATGTCTAAAACGCACTGATAAGTAAGTATTAACCACAAACCAATAAAATTTAACATTAAAGATGCTACATTACTGGGGGGGGTACGGTATTTTGGAATTACAGAAATCGACCCTTTTTTCTTCGGAATTTCGGAAATCGGGCAAAATTCCTTCGGTATTTCGGAATTCTAAAATTGTTTCGGTATCGGAAATCCATGAAATTTTGCTTCGAAATTTCGGTATTATAAGGTTTTTATCCTCCTTTTTCGGAATTTACACATGAAAAGTCAAATTTGATAAAAAATTTGTCAAAAAAAGGAAAATGCCCAGAAAATTGGTATCGGCAGTGCAACTGCAAGCCTTTTTTTACGGAATTCGGAAATTTTGGCAAAATTTTTTGGTATTTCGGAAATCGCAGACCCCGTACGCCCCCCCTATTACTGACTTCTTGATGAACAGATAGTCATCAAATATGACAGAGATAGAACAACAGAAATTTAGATGTTGTCATTCCAGCCGCGGCTTTTTTATACTATGGTTGGATGAGCAAAATCATGGGAGAAATTTGTAAAATCGTGCGACTTTTTTAGTCAAAGCACTTGTTATACATTTTTGGAAAGTTAAAGGGTAGGGGAATCAAAATAATGGTGCCAAATTTTTTTTCTCGGACATTTTTGTGTGTTTTTCGGATTTCTATTTCTATCCATTTATTTGCATAAACCAAAAAAAAGTTAACATCGCAAATATCGGGCAAATAAATATGACGGTCTCAATCAAAAATCATAGAGTCGAAATTTAATGAAAATTTTAGCTTGAGAAAATAGAGACATGTTGTAATTTTTCCTTGCACTTTTGTATTTGGACAACATGGATTTAGCATATGCAGATTCGATAACGTTTGGTAAAGTTGTAGCATGTGATTTTAGTTCGGGATTAACAACGCTATTAATACAACTCCAGACCCCTTTGTCCCCTGTAAAGAAAATATAATATATTAACTCTCATACCTGTTTTTGGAAAAAAGTATGATAAGTGTATGTCGTGTGAGACCAAGGAACGTGTAGGGAAAAATAAAAGTTGTGTTGCTTAGCTACAATAGTATATTTATATCTAATCGAAATTGATAAGTAGAGTTACGTAATGATTAAAATTTGGCGAGATTAAAAATACACACTTATTGCATAACATGATAAAGCATTATTCTCTTTTTTTTGCTTACGTGTGCATGTATTTGCAAAGAAATGAATGTCCTCTCACAGTGAGTCGACAATATCAAGCTTTTTATATTTAGCTTTTTTTCAATCTAAATCAGTCAATTACAATTTAGTAGTTCCGTCGTGATAATTATCTGCGGATATCCTTATCTGCATATTTCTTTTTTTCCTCGAGATATGCGGGCTTTCAGATCAATGATACGACATTTATTAGCTGAGTCAGCGAAACTTTACACCCAAGTATCTAGCCCGTTTTCGTTACTTTTTATGATCTTTCAGATAAAAGAAAGTCGTCCTTTATTTCTGAAAACTATTTCTGGCTCTGGTCATACAGGGTGTCCCTAATAAAAGTATCGAGTTTGAACATGCGATTGAGTAGAAAGTTTTAAGTGTGTATTCACAAAATTGTATTTTAAGCTCTCCCTCTTTTTATTGATTAATTTATACGTTGTAACTACCTTTTGTAATGAGCCTATGTGATGGAGAACGTTCTTATATTTTAGCGATAACACACACAAACTTTTTTACTCAATCGCATGTTCAAACTCGATACTTTTATTAGGGACACCCTGTAGTGAAAAATCAATTTCAGAATTTGAAGATAAAACCTTATGTTTTCGCTTCTTTGTGACATGTTTAAGAACAAACCGCTTTTGAAAAAATTAATTTAAGTAATTACATCATGAGTAATTAAGGAATAAGTGTGGCATGGACCTTAATAAAACGTCATAACGACGCTATTCATATACTTTTCACAAAAAAGCCTAATCTCCTTGTGGAAATCATTTTATTGTTTCAACTCTTTTTAAGTTAATGACAAATAATTTCTTTATTGCCCCGCAGGGGCTTTTGTTGCTTCACGTAGCGGACCTGCTCGCCAGAAAAATATTCAGATTCATGTTTCGTCAGATTTTTTTCGTGATATTTTTTTTAACTTTCGTGCATTTTACACAGAGCATTTGTGAAAGCGAGAAATCGAAAGTTCCGTCTGCACTGCCAGTCCACGCAGCTAAGCTTTCACAAACAACAAACCAAACAGCACACAACATTTTTGCTTGGTTAATATCTTTTTAACGTAGTTGCTCAACTGGAGTTACTTGAGGGATATTGTTTGCTACTGAATGAATCACTATCAAACTACTGATATTCGATCAAACCTTATACGATTGTCAGAATGGATGATGGACATCTTCAATGTAATGACAGACAGTAGAGTAGTGTCTTACACACAGTGTTATGCGCTGCTCTACCGAAACACTACTGATATTATAAAGGCATAGACAAAAGGGAAATTTACCGTTAATTCATATTGTTTACCTATATCATTTTGAAGGAAATTAAATTGAAATTTTTGGTGGGAAGACAAAACCCACAGAGTATACCCTATATGGATGATATTGCATATGCGCCAAAGTAATTTTTCAAAGAGTAAGCCTTGCGCCAAAACGTGCCAAAAACTGGTATCAAAATTGAGTAGCTTACAGAAGGTTTAGTGAGCGAGACATGCCAATGAGATTATACTATGACTAACATGAACTGATTCATTCTTGTGGACATTTGCAGCACAGTGTATACAGCAAAAAATGGTTGAGCATGGGGAGCAGCGAGCAGAAAAATGTAAACAGAATCAGAAAAAAAGCTGAAAAACAATGGATTATGGAGTATTTGATGCTATTTTGTAAATAATTCTTTACGCCAATATTGAATTGAAACTTTAGCAAACTTTGAAAATGCTGTTTATGTCACTGCTGTGTCAGAAGGGTACTTCGATAAGTATGTACGCCGAAGATTTTCAGCCTCATATTATGAACAGATTCGAACACTATCTCTACTAATACCACCACTGCACACTGTATTGTGTTGATGTTGAATGCAGGAGCATACTTTGCTCAAATCAAAACCGAACAAATTTTTTGACTTTTTAGAACCAGACGTCAAGTAAAATACAAACACAATGTTGTACCTACCTGTGAAGTGAAAAGTTTTTAACCATGTTGACGGTGGTATGGATTGAAGACAAGATGAATCTGTTTTTATAGGAGTGAAACAAACACACTTGTTGAAATACAAACTTTGGCACTACTTTAATTGGATCAATTTATATTTTGCAGGAATTACCTTAAGAGTATGAATCTATGCGAGGACAAATTAATGCAGGATTTTAATTAATTAGGCCCCACATAATTTGCATTATTTAAATTTGGCAATTCACATTGATTAATTTCGCATAATAATTTATTCTACCATTAATTTATACTCACGATTGGGCATCCACTATCCACAAAATTTAAGCTTTTTGCAATAAGGAATTATTTTCGTGTTTTCCCACGTTAAGTAATTTTCAAAAAGCGATGAAATAAGTTTTGGTATTTTTATGTATTAACAGTCATTTTGTTGAAGAATCTCCGCTTTCTTGCTTGCCAGGGAAGTGGAAGTGGATTACAGCAATAGAAAAAATTGTGTACAGTGGCGGATTAGATGATGTTTTAATATTTTCATGGTGACTAATTTTCGCTGAAGGCACCTTTTCAGATTTTCTTAGGATTTTATTTTGATTATAGTCTTTCGTAAATAAGAACAAAGGCAAATCGGGGAAATTTTTAATCCCTGAAAATTAATACCTTTATTAAAAGTATCTGATTCAACTGCCAATTTTGAGAGCATATCTTTAGAGCAAATTCTTATCTTTAGTAACCACGAAGAAATTTTTTTCTAACTAAAAACTTTTTGCAGAAACACGTATAAAGATTGTTAAATTTTTTCAGATAGTTTTCAGTAACCTTTATGATACAAATAAATTATATCTACAGTATCCCACCAGTCCAAAGTTACTTACTTTTTAAATATCAAATCAAATGACTGAAATTGTATTCAATTTCATGGAATTCGCCTGCTTTAATCTGCATTATGTATTCTTTATGGGAGGGAAGCACTTTCAGTTTCACAGTACACATTCTTATGTTTGGGTTTTCAAAAGTGTTTTTTTATCTGGTGATTGAATAGAAAATCAACTTTGATACCATTCTAGTTCATGTTGCGAAATCTTTGGTTTTAGGTCACTTTGCATCAGAAAGTGTAGATTTAACATGTTTTTTTTTTGATTGACACTTTCGTTATGTATGGATCTTACTGAGAAAATTTTAACCGCATCGGCTCGTGTTTCTTAGCTTTAAACAGCTCTAGTAACATTGAGCACTTTTTATGAAGACTCACTTCACCAATCTATAGTCTGATTATGATTCCCTTGCTCTCTTCATGGCTAAGTTCCTCTGGGCTAATATCTGCTATCGGCGGGGCATTCATAGCGACAGCTAATTGCTAGTTTAGATTTTCTCGGAAAATTTTCTCTTTGGCTACATCCCAAGTTATTAGCTGTTTTCGTATGGAAATTTAGTGGAGAAAATCACCAGAAATGAGGTTTTTTGGAGATTTTAAAGGAAAGATACTTCCACAAAAATTTTCCGAAATTGTATTTTTAGATACTAAATAAATACATCACCTGAACCAAAAGAAAATCCAAAATGTTTGATTTTTACCGAGATTAGGGCTTTGAAAGGTGAAATACTCTTCTTCGAAAAACTCTTCGTTTTCTTCTTCATTTATTTTTTTCATTTCAATTTTTCGATTTTTAAATTCTAAAAAGGTAGGTTTAACAGGACATATAAAAAAACTTATACATTAATCTTTTTAAAGTGCAGAAATTGCCATTTAAAGTTGGTGTAAAATCGAAAAATTGGGTATGTCCAGAGCCCTTAAATCTTGATTTTATCAGCGGAATACACGTTTTTTATAAGAACAAACTATATAAGAACGTAAGGCTTCTATGGGCGAATTACTAAGAACAAGTTAAGATTATTTTATAGCTTCGCAGACTCTAAAACACCAGATTTCTTATAAAAATGGACAAAAACACTCAAAACGGTGTAAATAAGAACCTGTTAACATTTTTAGGCTTAAAACTCAAAAAGTTAAGAACATCCAAAGGCTTCAAAAATTTTGGATTTTCTTATGATAAAAAACGTGTATTATTCGCGAGTATTTTTAATCCAGGGTTTTCTCAAACTCTGGTTAATCATAAAAGAAACATGACATATTATTTTTCGATTTTGGAGAAGGTTGGCTCTCTGACTATGCCCTCATTTGAAAAATCTTAAGAACATTTATGTACATAGTATAGGTCAGCCGAGGAGTGCATTACTCGATACCCCGAGCCCGATTGGGACGGCTAGTGATATATGGGCCAGTTATCAAAAGAATGTTTTTATCTTTTTAATAACCATTCGATTTTTTTTCGAATGTTTTGTTGTTGATTTCATCAAAATAGAGCAGTGTATAAGAATACACCGTTTAGGAGTCTCGCTATTTCACGGTACTCCATTGCAGAGGCCCGGTAAAAATGGTAGGTAAAAATGCGCACTTTAGTACTGTGAAAGGTTAGAGGAATGTAAACATTGTGAATTTTTTTCTCTTCTTTAAAGAGAATGATTTAGATATTTGAACATGATATCAATGATAATCTTATAAGTCTCTCCTGAAAATTTCACAAAAATTCATCAAGAGGAAAAGAAGTTATGATTAAAAGGAGTTCTTTACCTACCGTTTTTCTGCTATGTTTCCTTATGAGAACCAGATGTTTACCTACCGTTTTTTTGCGGAGGAGAGTGAATTTTCCGTGATCGCTAAAATCAAAACAATGGAAAATTGGATTGACGCGTGCGCAGTCGACACTCCTAAACGGTGTATTGCGGTCTTCCTGGACCTGAGCAGCTGTTGGGGTTCCGCGGGGTTTACATTGTATATTTACGAGTAGCGCACCGCGCTGAATCTAAAAATAGGTTTTATTTTTGACATAATCATTACTCTCGATGTGTTTATACGAGTTCTAATCCCTTCAACCTTTGTGTTAATCTCTTTTGCACGTTAATTGCATCATTTGACAAAATATATATATAACAGCTTGCACGTATTATTAATTAAACCGCGTTGAATTGTGGGATTGCAACTCGTACAAATGTCAAAAAAAGTGAAAAGTAGTATTTATAACGTATATGCGTTGCGGAGCGCTATTGATTACGAATCTATTTCAACTCGCAATTTCTAGTGCGTGACCCTATGAATATTTTGCTTGCAACTTGCAAATCGAGTTACTTGCCTGAATAGCTACGCAATTCAACTCGTCTTGAGATTTGAAAACGTCCATTAATTACCCTATTAAAATTCACTATTCTTATGAGAAAATTGATACAGGCTGCGTTTAGACCAGCTTGGCATTTGTAATTGCTTGCAGTATTCTTTTGAATTCTATTGTTCCGCCAAATTGTTCGGTTTGTCAAATGCCTAATGATGCCAGCGTGTTGGCATTTCGTTGGCATTTGAAATGCCATTTTGAGCGAAGGGAACCCCTTTTCTGGCATTTCATTTCAAAACAAACAAAGGAACCAAAACAAAGAGAAAAAATGACATTTTTGATTTTTTAAAGTATTTGCACGTTTTTTATTCAGTTCTTTCTATAGATTGTAAAATTTACAAGATTTGCCATAGCCTAGCCCTACGGCAAAAAGTTTCAGTCTTAATGACTGCAATTTTTGAGAAATTCCATGCTTTTCATTGTTTGATCTGTCAAAGTTGAACTTGAGGGAATCACCTTTTCAGTAATGTCTCTAAAAAGACGATTCCTTAAATGCCATGACAGAAAATACAATGGAAAAGCTATTAAAATCAAATCCCTCATGAGAAAATGCCAAAATACAAATGCCAGTTGGTCTAAACGGAGCCTCTGTATGAAAGGAGAATAAAATCTACCGCGATCAAGACATCAATCCCCTAAGGGCTTTCTTTTTGTTCAATCATCATGACAATTCTCATGATGACGTTAAGTTATTCAGAATCAGATATCTCGTGACAATTAATACGACACAGAGAGAAACTTTCATAAACATTGCAAATTTAGTGAAGTATCGTGTTTGCTTTTTTGACTTGCTTTGCAATGTGTTCTTCAAATGTAAGTTCTGAGTCAATGAGGATTCCAAGATCTTTTTCTTCCAAGACGTGTTCCAATTGGCTTCTCTAGGGAATATGGATGAGCATGTTTGATGTTACCAAACTTTCCTAGCGTCAGAACGTGTCTTTCGACCATTCTACAATGGGGGGAGGGGGCGTACGGGGTTTGCGATCTCCGAAATACCGAATGATTTTGCCTAAATTTCCGAAATTCCGTAAAAAAATACTTCCAATTCCGATACCATTTTTTGGGTATTTTTCCTCGTTTTGACTAATTTTTCATCAAATTTGATTTTTCATGTATGAATTCCGAAAAAAGGGAATCAAAACTTCATAATTCCGAAATTTCGAAGCAAAAATTCATGGATTTCCGATAACGAAGCAATTTCAGAATTCCGAAATACCGAAGGAATTTTCCCTGATTTCCGAAGTTCCGAGGAAAAAAGGGTCGATTTCCGCAATTCCGAAAAACCGTACGCAACCCCACTACAATTTGAAGCATAAAAAGGTATTTACGAGATATCTTCCAACTATCTAACAATCTTCCAATATTTTCAAAAACTAATTCAAGTTACCCTTAAAATAAAGTTAGATAGTATCAACAATGCCATCTTTATCATCCTAAGCGCTTTTGATGCGCAAGCTAAACCGGCGTTTGCGACGACTGGAACCGTTACAAGAAAGGGAAAATTCACGTTACTCACTGACACAAAATACTGCGCAGATTCACGCGTTCACGTAATCAAAAAAGTAGACTTTCACGTTCACGCAAGTTTGAAACTATTCACGCATTTACGTATTCACGCACTTTTTTTTTCGATTTTCACGCACTTTACGCAAAACTTTTTTTGAAAAAACGAGCGAAGATTATGTGTCGACCGAAAATCAGCGAACCTTTTTCAAAATGGTAGATGTTTGCAGCGGCAGCGGTGGTGTATAAGACATGTGGTACAGTATGGAGGCAAGCAAAAGTTGAACTTTTCAGTCAAAGACATGTGGTACAGTATGGAGGCAAGCAAAAGTTGAACTTTTCAGTCCTTTTTCCAATTCAAGTCTATTTCTATTTGGTTGAGTTTCAGGAGGCTTTGAGGCCTATTTTCGCAACTATAGACGCTTTCAATGAGCGCCCCGTCAGCACCTCAGAGCACCTTGGACTGACACTACCCAATCAATTCCCCTCACATGGCATGGATTGACCAAGGCAAAGGTTCATTCACTTGCCAAGTGAACCGCTACGAGTGGGAATCTAACCTCAGTCGCTCAGGTCCAAGTCTTTTTACTGTATATACTCGTTCTAGTCGCGCGGCTGAGGTCGAAAAACGTTTCATTTCGTGATACATCTTTTAGTAGCAACTCCAGAAGATTTTTCAAATTTTAATTTTTTTCTCAAAACCTATCCTATCTTGTAGAGCTTTGAAAAAGAAAGAAAATGAGGGGTCATAGGCCTCTAGAGGATAAGTGGTTGTAAAGATATTCAAATTTTAGTGTCAAAAATTTGACTAAAAATGTCAAAAAAAGGTTAGGAAAATAGCTTGGAAAAATTCGAAAAATGTGTCAAAAAAGAAAAAAAAGAAATTTTCCAGTCATGCTTCTTCAATTTTGCATATCTCTTTTTCTAGTGTAGCTAGAGACCTGAAATTTGGAGGGAGAATTCTTTGATGGTGGTGTTAGAATATTATTATATATAAAATATTTGTAAAATATTTAGTATATTTTATCAAAATAATGAAAGATATATCTTTTTTTGAAAAAAGAAGACATTGCATTGTTTTATTTTTGTTTTTGAAGAAAATTAGCTTGGAAAAGGTTGAAATGAGTAAAAAAAAAAAGGTGGTAGGACCCATTTTCAAGGGGCCTCTGGAAATGGAGGAACAAAAACTTATGAATAAAGAATAAGTTTTTCTGAAAGGAGAAACCCCAAATGAAAAGAAAAAAAAATCCATTTCGGCAGAAATAAAAACTTTTTTTTTGGGACATTCCCATGCAAAAGAAGCAAAAAAGTGAACAAAAAAAACTACATGAAAAATGAAAGAATTAGAATTAGCGATTGTGATTTTTTGAATTCCTCACCCTTTTTCTGATAAACATACAAAGTTTCAGCCTTCAAACACATTTTCCTCCTTCCATTTCCATCTCCGTTTCCAGACACACATTTATTCATCGAAAGTTGCAAAATGTTTTTCTCCCGTCGGCAAACAATTTTCAAAATGTTGCAAAACGTTCGGCATTTTACCAATTTGCCCTCTAGCCCGTGTCCACAGTGTTATATACCGCTGGAAAGCTAAGATCACGGGCTTTCATTTAGTAAAAACCGGAACGCTTTAGCATACATAGAAAAGAAGTTCGAAGGGTTCAAAGTTCACGGAAAAATGAAACATTTGGTTTGACGTCAACGAAAGTTGTGTGACTTCTGGAGTCGCTACTTTTAGATTCCAAAAAAACAACCGAAACTCGCGAATTAGTATGTGTAGATTACAAATCAAAAAAGTTTCCACGATATTATCGTGCAAGTAACGAGTAATTGGCAATTTTTTGCATAACCAGGCAAAATTGCAAGGCCTGGAAATTCCTGATTTTTGGGGGGTCTTCAAATTAAAAAAAAACCTATATCACATGATAGAGCTCTTCAAACTGAGCAAAAAAGTGTATTACACCAAAGTCCCAACTTCTACGACCCTGTCTATGCCCCGGACAGTCCGGGGCAAATGTCTGGGGTCTGAAAAAAATAACTTTTTCCCCGGACCTACGTAAAAAAAAAACTAACTTTACTTACCTTTCTCTGTCTGATCAGGATCCATTTTTCAGCTTTCGGTTAGATTTTAGAATTTGATTGCTGAACAAACCACGCTTGAGATTTAAGGTTCAAATACAGGCCTCACACACGAAACGCCAAAATCAGGACATTACAAGATCTTTTGGAAGACGGCGTTTGTCCACGGAAGAATATTTCAATGAATTAGAAAAAAGCCCGCGCGGTCAGCGATTCTATAAAAAGCGACCGCGCGGGCTGTCTGGGGCGTCCGGGGTAGTCTCTCAAAAACAAATAATACGGACCCCGGGCACACATCAAAAAAACCCCGGACTGTCCGGGGCATAGGCAGGGTCGTTCTCTAGATCAAAATTTATTGGCCTATTTGTGGTGAAAAACTGATGGAAAGCAGGGAATTTCCCCACAATCTGCATTAATTTATGCAAAATTAAACACCTTTTTGAACACCTATGGTAGGGCTCTTCCAATAGTTAAAGTCTGTTAAACAGGGGTGGTGGCGTGGACGACAGTGGAATTCCGAGAGGCAAAATATTATTTTGAAATTCTTGGATTTCCAATACAAAAGCAATTGAAACTCCTGGATTTCCAATACGAAATCAATTTTTTGGTGGAAAAATCTTGAATTTTCAATATAGCTATACTTTATTCAAAATTTTGACAAATTATATATATGTAATTTCAAAGGATTCAAATAAAATATTGATCGGAATTTCCAAAGCATATTGAACTGGATTTCCAAGTGCTTTTTTTATCTGAAAATTTCTGTCGTGCACCCCCTACTGTATACTGGACGGTTTTACTTTCCTTTTCAGTGGTTTCATTTTCGATTTCAGGCCAACATCTTGGCAACAGGGTGCTCCCCCATAGTTACTAGGGTTTGTGGGAAAAACCAAACATAGAAAGTTTTTCAAATCCCTCATTTCGATTAAAGCCTGAACAATTCTAACTTAAACATGGTGTTTTTTTAGAGAAATCAACACTAATGTCACAAAAATTTGTGAAAAACCTTCTTATAACAGGTGCCAACCGTGGTTTAGGTTTGGAATTTGTGAAGAAGTTGGCGAGCAGAGTTGATATTTTATTTGCTGGATGTCGTAAACCTTCTGAAGCTTAAGTATACTCTTATATTGATTACATTTTTCTCCGAAGATATTTTTGAAGCAATTTCTTTTTCCATGGTTCTCTACTTAGGATAGTTTGTAGAAGACAATTTGGTTGGCAAACAATATTATCCTCTAGAGGATGCATGATCTCTCATTTTCGCTGCTATTTTCTACTTTCCTGTCTTCTATTCTGATTTTCTGACTTTCTCAAGTGTTCTTAACTGTTTTTACATATTTTTTCTAAAGTTCGCTTGAACCACCAAATGCAACCAAAGCAACCTTTGGTTTGCAAACCCAATGCCTAACCTCTTACGTTACTGAGACACAGCAGAATACTGTCATTCATAAATACTGTCAACTGCTCTAACTTGGGACGGTTGGTCGACTGGGACATGGGACTGTTTGATATCTGGCCTGTATTTTTTCACTTACTATTAAATCTCTTTGACCACAAATTTGTTTTGATAATTCCACCAAGTTTATCAATCATACTTTCTGTCATACTGTAACATGTCACAATATCTTCCACTACGGAATAACTTTCATATTTCGATTTAAAAGCCTACTCGCTGCGAAAGAGAAATTGTGTATTTTTTAATATGCCTTTCATTAACTCAAATCAAATGACTTTGGAGGTTTGGTGAAATGGTGGCCAAATTGTCGTCCCATGTTTTGTCAGATAGTCCCAAGTTAGAGCAGTTGACGGTACTTATAGCGTTAAATTACATACCTTAATTGAAATAGCTCCCAACCCTACTTGTGCCCCTACAAGGATCTCTACAGCACCCTAACTTAATTCAGAGTGTATGAGTGCCCCTAAGAAGGCCTTTGGCCTTATATTGTGACTCACAAGCTCTAACCCTAACCCTAACTGATAATAACTGAACCCTGTCTAGGTACGCAGACTGAAAAATTCGACTTGCATCCTGGAGGATGATATTGTTTCCCAACCCAATCAAGCAGTCATTCATTTAATAAAAGAAATCGTCAGCTTATATAAAAAATTTGACAAGAGTATTTTATTTTTAGGAATTGAATGAGCTTAAAAACTTTCACCACAATGTTCATATATTAGAGCTAGGTAAATTTCATCCACTCTTTTAATAAATATTCCGTTTTCATGAAACTCTGAGTTTGAAACAAAGATATTGTGTCAACTCTTTATTATAATAACGCTCTATTTACTGATTGAGCACTCTACGAGGAGAAGATATACACCCTCTACAGTTTTCATATTTGTTAAATATCTTATGGACTTGGCTAATTTTTATTTGGAAGATTTTTAACCAGGTCTGTCTTCATTGTCTATCTTTTGTCAGATGTCACTTGTGAGAAAAGTATCCAAGCTTGCATTGAAGAAGTCTCCAAAGTTTGCGGTGAAGTCGGATTGAGTTGTTTGATCAACAATGCAGGAGCAATAAAGAAGCCGGATAACAAAGTTACTGAACTATCATTGGATGATCTCAAACGTATTTTTAGTGTTAACACCTTTGGCCCGTCAATAGTTTGTAAGGTAGAATAAATAGATCTTAGCAACACGTCCTTTAATTTGATATTAAATTTTTCCTGGCACTTGTACCTCTAGATCAAAAATATGTGTCAAACATTATTAGTTGATATATATGGTCTATTTGTATTTGTTCTTTTTTGTGCTGATTTATGCAAATTATCTCCACTTGATTTCGTTTTCCTGACTTTCAATTAATTGATAGTCTAAAGAAGTGTTTTCTTATAGCATGCACTCGTTATGCTCCAACAGGCAGCTATGAAAACATCTAGTGATTACATCATCTCAAAGCCACTAATCATAAATATTGGAACCATTTTATCTTCGATTGGGAGTGTGGAACGATTTGGACTCTCCCATTACAGCTACAAAATGTCAAAGGTACCCTACTGTGTTATTTCTTTAGCTATAGGCTTAACCAACCTAGCTCTCTGCTTTTAAATTGTTCAAACTAGCATAGGAAAGATCTTTCTGCCAACAGCCTGGCCTCTTGTCTGGAGAAAAATGACATTGGAAACTATTCTATTTTAACTGTATTTGATTGCTTTTAGAGTTCATTGAATATGTTTACAAAAATGTTGTCTTTGGAGCTCAAACAGGATGACATCGGTGTTATTTGCATCAACCCTGGTTGGGTTCAAACAGAGCTTGGAGGTTGGAATGCCACTTTGACAGTTGAGCAGTCAGTTGATCAGATGTTAAAAACTTTATCAATTTTGAAGCCTGACCAAATGGGATCACTCATAGATATTGATGGAAGTATTATTCCTTATTGATATTCCCTTTGGAAAAGCTAATTCATATTCCTGATATATTGTCAATCAAAATTGTCTTCAATTAACCTGAATCTAGCAAGAACTAATTTTGGCAATCAGAAAAAATCCTAAAAAAGATTTTTCAAAGATTCAGCAAGAGACTCATTTTGCTGAGTCAGCAATTTTTTTAGTTTTAACAAAACTATTTTTAGCGAATAGTTATATTTTTGTTGTCTCAGAACAAGTGTTTTGTGGATTCGGGGCTGTTCCAGGAAGTGATAGAAAGTTTTGGCATGTAACTTTTTGTGGCAGAGCAGCAAATTTTCAAATCTTTTATTAGTTTTGGTATCACAAACTAGAATAATAAAGCCCAAATAATTTTTATGCTTTCATTTATAATACATACATCTTCATCAGATTTTTTTACCATACAATATTTTGAAATATAAGAATTTTTATAAACAATATGAATAATATTATGATGGTAGAGAGTTTTGTATATTTTTATGCACACATTGTATAAATCTCACATATATAATTTGGATTTTTATTATTTTTAATGATTTTCTCTGATTCTCTTCAGTTTCTTTCTAGTTCTTCACTTTACCTGCATCTATTCTTCATTTATCATGTTTACAGAAAAATAAGAAAATATGTCACAAAAATTTGCGAAAAACCTTCTTATAACAGGTGCCAACCGTGGTATTGGTTTGGAATTTGTGAAGAAGTTGGCGAGCAGAGTTGATATTTTATTTGCTGGATGTCGCAAACCTTCTGAAGCTAAGGTATGAATTTATTTTTCAGTGCAAGAAAAGATCTTTATACTCTATATACTAACAGCAACGGACTAGCAGTACTTTCTCCTCATAGTTCGCCAACAATCGCTGTCTTACCTTTCAATACGCCTACATTACAGTATATTTCTTTAACTATCAACTGAGCTTTTCTGAGACAAAGCATTTAGATTGAGTCAACTCATCTTCAGTTTAAGACTTCAAAGAGAACATTAGTTTTTTGTAGCCTGGAAAGAGAAAAGGTTAGTATGTAATTGGAAGTGTCACTAATGTTGCATGCCTGTCTATGTAGAGGCTTTGTAGCTGTGTATAAGGCTTTGAGGTTATAGCAAAATTTATAATGATTCTTATATTCCTAATTTGCATAGTTGATTCATTTTTCAGGAACTGAATGCTTTGAAGGATGTGCACAACAACATCCATGTGGTGGAAATAGGTTGGTGAAATCTGAAAATTCAGCCGGGAAAATCCGAATATCTGGGAGGGGAAAACAGTAAATTCAATTAGAAAGAACTGAAAGCTCGGTTTGGATCTGAAAACTCAATTGGAAAACCCAAAAACTCAATTGGAAAACCTGAAAACATGGTTTGTAATTATTTACAGTTTGACACACTCTTTTTGTTAAAGTATTTTCATACTTCTCTTACATCCACTCTGACCAGGTTATCTGAAAACCCAGCACTGCTGTTAACGAAATATAATAAATACCATTTGGTCAAAAAGGTACAACCTATCAAACAATTGCAACAATGTTTATTTATTCAGACAATGTAGTGGCTGAACAATGGACTAACTACCCTTCTTCTCCGTTTCAGATGTCACATGCGAAAAAAACATCCAAGCTTGCATCGAAGAAGTCTCCAAAGTTTGTGGTGAAGCCGGATTGAGTTGCTTGATCAACAATGCGGGAGCATTAATTAAACCTGATGACAAAGTCACTGAACTGACATTGGAAAAATTTAATCATATTTTTAGTGTTAATATCTTTGGCCCCTCAATAGTTTGTAAGGTAAAAGGTGTTTGGAAATCTCTTTTCTGTTTAGTATTTTTGTTAATTCAGAGCTTTCCTTCTTATGACGACTAACAGTAAGAGAAAGTTTCATTCGATTTTGAATCTTTTTGGTAATTCAAAGAGAGCACCTGGCCTCCTGGACTGTAAAATTTACAATGATCAGATGAACTATGAAACTGTGGGAGTATCCGATCCTAATTCCAACTGAACTTTCTCCCATTTCAGCACTCGCTAAATTTACTCCAACAAGCTACCAAAACACATTCAGATCAAATCATCACAAAGCCTTTAATCGTTAACATTGGGTCAGACTTATCATCAGTCAGCATTATGGACCGCAATATGGGCTTCTACTATTCTTATAATATGTCCAAGGTATTGAGATAATTATATCACACTAACAATCAGTTCTCGACTCGCCTGTAGTTTAGCCATTTCTGGATACCGTTCTGTTGAATGGGGTTGTATTAATTGATACGACATTACTGTATCACAAAAGAGAATATCAAGTTTAGGAAAGCTCTACCTTTTAAGGGAATGAATTAATCAATTAATGCGAATATGGTCTTTTTTCGCAAACGTAAATTTCGCAAAAACTTGAAAATTACGGTTGTTTGCATTAATAAGTTCCGCATTTTTTTTCTAAATTTTTCTGATTTATGAGGTGTAAACCCTAAATATCGTTTTCTGGGCTCCAGGGCATAAATAAAGCACTTGTATATTTGACATTATTCTGATACTCAATAAGTGCCTAAACCAGATGTTACCTTAAGAGAAGAAATTTTGGTGGGAAGGGGCCCATTTTAGTGCAATTTGGCAGAATTTATTTTGGCGAATTGATTAAAATCTCTAAATTTGGCAAGGATTAATTTTGGCGAACGACACGTTATTTGTTAAAAATTTTTAGCTGAGAATCGAGAAGGACAGGCGATTTTAGGGAAAATGGAGACTTAAGTGAAAGAAATTTAATCTAATTTAATTTTGGAATTTTGGTGAATTTGGCAAGATTTTTAAATTTCTTCCCTTAAAGGTAGAATGCAATAAAGAAAGACATAAAGCAATAAAGAAAACAAGATTCTTAAAATCAATAGTTCCTCATTATTATAATCATACCAAATTATTTCATTGGAAATTTTTTTGGTTTGTTCTGCTTCTTGAAAAGGAAAAAACCTTTTCAAACGCTATTTCACATAATTCCGTAAAATCTATAAAATGGGCCTATTCGCATTATAATTTTTTCTCCAAAACATAAAACTAATATTCCTGAGAAATCTTGCAGCGAAACAATGATAATGTAACCTTCAGAAAGCTCCTTAACTTTTCTATGTTTTAAATTTGTCTAACTTTTTAGAGCTCTTTGAACATGTTTACCAAAATGTTATCGCTGGAGATCGAACAAGACGGTATTGATGTCATTGCTATCCACCCTGGGTGGGTACAAACAGATATGGGCGGTGCAAATGGCACCCTCACTGTTCAGCAATCGATTGACATGATGTTAGAGACGTTATCCACCCTCAGACAAGATCAAAATGGAACCTTGATCGATTTCAAAGGAGAAACCATCCCATATTGAGTTAGAATCAAACCACTCGAACATGCATTAGAAATCTATTAAATAGATATTAATATTATTTTTAATTTAGAATAAATTATTTTTACAGGTTACAGAAAAATAAAAAAATATGTCACAAAAATTTGCGAAAAGCCTTCTTATAACAGGTGCCAATCGTGGTATTGGTTTGGAATTTGTGAAGAAGTTGGCGAGCAGAGTTGATATTTTATTTGCTGGTTGTCGCAAACCTTCTGAAGCTAAGGTATGAATTTATTTCAAAGCAAAAGAAAAGTTAGTGCAAGAGAGAGCTATTGTAAAAGATGTAAATACTTCTCATTGTAGCTCCAATCACAATCAGCGCATGCCAATAATAACATACTGTACTTCAGGTGTATTGAAAGATTGTAAATATCAGACAGGGATTGTTGGCGAACTATGAGGGAAAAGTACTGTTTGTCCGCTGCTGCTGTACAGGCTGTGTATAGGCTTTGATGTTAAGCAAAGTTTATTATGATTCTTCTGATTTTGTATTGTTGATTAATTTCAGGAACTGAATGCTTTGAAGGATGCGCACAACAACCTTCATGTAGTGGAAATAGGTTGGTGAAATCTCGAAGGTCAGCCGGGAAAACTATCCAGGTGGGAAAATCCGAATGGCCGAGTGGGGAAAACATTAATTTCGATTAGTCAATTTGTAACTGGGGAGGGAAAACAGTAAACTCGATTAGTCAATTTGTAACTGGGAAGGGTAAACTCAGCTTGAAAATATAACATACGTTATTGTATATATGCCTCAAAAAAGATTGAAATATCTCTTTCGTAGATGGGATTGATGCCAGCAGGTGCCAATACTATACAATTTCAAACTAGTCCTGTACTATCCTGTAGCACAATTTAGTTCTATAGCCATTCGTGAAAATGAACCACCACGGTTTCTTTATCTACCATTCACGCTGAATCTGTTGGTAGCATCGGATATTTGATTTCCAGACCTCGAAAAAAACCGTTAGTAAAGGGTCCCCTTGATAAGTTCAATCGATTCACTAAAAATCGATTTACTCGAAAACTGCAGGAGATTCAAAGGGCATTTTCTTTTTGTCAATTCTACACCCTATTAGAAGCATAATATCAAAAATTGACTAACTGATCTAAGGGGTGGCCTACGAAGTGACACAATTCACTACCTCGGCCGATAGTCTAGTGTTCTGGATCAACTGCTTGACCCCCCCCTGACATTTTGATACATACTTTCAAAATGTTTATTCAATCAAATAATGTAACGCCAGAACAGTGGGCTGGGGACTAACAACACTTTATTTTTTTCCATTCATTTCAGATGTCACTTGCGAAAAAAACATCCAAGCTTGCATTGAAGAAGTCTCTAAAGTTTGCGGTGAAGCCGGATTGAGTTGTTTGATTAACAATGCAGGAGCTAACAAGAAGCCGGATAACAAAGTTACCGAACTATCATTGGATGACCTCAAACGTATTTTTAGTGTCAACACTTTTGGTCCTCCCATAGTGTGTAAGGTAAAAAAGATGTTTGCGATTCTCCAAGGTTTCTTGTCTCGCCCTCTAATTTGAGCCTCTATGATTCCTCTATTTGTTACTCAAACTAACACATTTTTTTCTGCTCAGCTTGGAAAGTCATACTAAACGATTCCCTATAATTGTTTTATATTTAATTCCTTTAAAAATGTCGAATTACAGAGAGAGTTAATAGCGAGATTATGTATCGGAGATATTCTACGGCTACGGTTGCGGGGCTGCCCATGCGGGTCGTCACCAAAGGCGACATGTCGTTGTCTACTTTGCTCTGTACGGGAAATACACCAAAACACCGTATAAGCAAAGTCGACATAATGCCGTACGTCAAATATCGGACTTGCTTTCACCCGCCATTACTTGCCTTACTCGCCATTTCCCTCGCCCTTCAGCCGTAGCCGTAGAGAATTCCAGATACATAATCTCGCTAATGAAAGCTGTGTACACGAGCTTCATCGCCTGAGCTTCCTCTCTAATCTTGATTTACTTCATGGATCTTTCAGCATTCCCTATCATTGCTCCAACAAGCTGCCAAAACACATTCAGATCAAATCATCACAAAGCCTCTTATCGTTAACATTGGGACTGGTTTATCGTCTGTCAGCAGAATGAATCGCGATATGAGTTGCTATTATTCCTATAATATGTCCAAGGTAAAGATTTCTTGTTACATTAGCAATTATTTCTCGACTTGCCTATAGTTGTGCCATTGTTATAGTTTGAAAGAGTTTAAAAGAATGTCTAAGCTTTCTTTAAAATTTCAGAAAAATCTTGTAGCGTAACAATAAAAATGGAGTCTTTGGAAAATCTAACTTGACGATCTTCTGTTTGTTATTTGTCTCTTGACTTTTTAGAGCCCTTTGAACATGTTTACCAAAATGTTATCGCTGGAAATCGAAGAAGACGGTATTGATGTCATTGCTATCCACCCTGGGTGGGTACAAACAGATATGGGCGGTTCAAATGCCACCCTCACTGTTCAACAATCAATTGACATGATGTTAGAGACGTTATCCAATCTCAGACAAGAACAAAATGGAACCTTAATCAATTTCAAAGGAGAAACAATCCCATATTGAGAGAGACTTGGTTAAATGGATTATTTTATTGGGATGAGAGGAGAGAGACTCCAGAGACGAGAGGTCAAAATTGCAAAAAAATTTGTATCTTATTTAAAATAGAATGAAGTTTAGAGTGACTTCGTCTATTAGAGTAACAAGTGAAATAATATCAAGCTGATCAGGGTAGAGACATGTAAGCTGTCAGTTAGGTAAACCACTAGAACGTTCATTATAATAAATCTTCCTAATATATTTTTAATTTGAGATAAATTTTTGTATGATAATGTAAAGAAGAATGTTTTTGAAAGTTTTACGAGTTTTTATGGATTCTACCAACCGAAATTGTGTGAAAGAGCAGATTTTAATGATTTTAAGGCGATTATTTTAACATGACCTAAAGATGATGGTTAAGATGACCTTTTGGTTCGATTCTCCATGTTTATAATGTTTGTATGTATTTTTCAGGTAACAGTAAAAATATCAAAGAAATAAAAACATCAATGAACATGACGGCCAATGAATTTTCATTTTCTTGTGATCCAAACTTCTGCAGTGTTTGTGGTTCAATCCTCCCTCTCCCCGTCACTGGTTCAGATGTCCTCTCCTGCAAGTTATGCTCAACTTCCATCAGTGTAGATTCTCTTGAAGGTATCGTCATCCATTCGTTCAAGAAGTTTAATCAACACAAACTCAAATCATCTGATGAGATGGAACGAATGAAAGAAATGGAAGAGAGTGCGACCAACCATGGACCTGTGGTCAAACGAGAATGTTCGAAATGTCATCATAAGAAAATGACATATACGACGCGTCAAACGAGGTCGGCCGATGAGGGCCAGACAGTCTTTTTCACATGCTTGAAATGCAATTTCACCGAGACCGAATATTCATAATGATTCTAATCGATATTTTTCTGCTGGAAATTTGATAATAATTTTAGCTGGAGAAGGTAACAGTTTCTTGTACTTTTTGGAAATTGGTTGTACTTGCGTGAGTTATTGATATGCTGAAATTGTATCTTACATTGGTATTATTAGATCGATGGAAGACAAAATACTTAGTTCCATTGTCATTGCATCATAGCTAGATGGTTATGCACTACGAATATCTTTTTGGAACAAGATGTTTATAATTCAATGTCAATTGATTTTAAAAGCTCTTAAGCTTCTTACATCTCATTCAAACACACTGATGATAACTGTATCATACAGCTATATAATCTATTTCCGATTACGTAATTACAATGATTTTTCCTCACAGTTTTTTATTCCGTATGATTATTTATGGTCTTTGGAAGAGATGATATCTACACATTTGTAATATATATTTGAGCAACTCTTGTTATGACTTGTTGTATGTCGTTAAGAAGGTCTTAGTTCTATACATTATTATCTATATATGCAAGATTTGAAATGAATTGGTATTCACAATATCTAAACATTTCCAATCATATATATTTAGTCTTATACTTCTCTTTCAATACCAATTTGTTATGTCGTTGGAAAGGTCTTAATTCTATACATTATCTATTCAAGCTTGAAATTAATGGTTATCCTAGATTTTCTCCCTTCAAATTTTAAATGTCCTGTTAAGAGATTCCACAATATTATTGACACGTGTGCTTACAAGAGTATGAAACTTGTACTTACCACTGGCCTTTATATACCCCTGGAACAAGCTTAACCCGTTATCTTTGATCGAAGTTTTTCTGAAACTAGTACCCTCAAAGAAGCCAATTAACGTCAAACGGCGCTAAATCATTAAAAGTATTCGACTAAAAGTATGATACGATAATCTTTCTGTTTTAGAAGTCGTAGTAACAGATCTTTATTTTATTTTTCAGACAAAAAATAAATAAGAGATTATTCAATACAGAGCTAACTGCAACCATGAAGTGATCAACAACTGAAGAAAAATTAGCTTAACACGCTGACACTGAGGTACAATGAACGCCCGAGTACTGGTGGCGGTTGTGGGCGTTTTTGTGGCGTGTGGCTCCAATGTTTTCTTTCTTGAACATTTAGTCAAGTAAGTCTGTTCGTGAAGAAGCAAACGAAATCCTTAAACTTGTATACTTTGGAATTTACATGGTGATATTTAGCTAGAGCTTCTAGTAGTAGGGGGAAATTTGTAAAATTGCTCGATTTTTTTAGTCAAAGCATTTGTTATACATTCTTGGAAAGCTAAGGGGTAGGGTAATCGAAATAACATGAGTGCCAATTTTTTTCGGACACTTTGGTGTTTTTTTCAGACAAATATGATGGTCTCATGCAAAATTATAGGGTCAAAATTTAATGAAAATTTTAGCTTGAGAAAAGAGAGACCTGTTGTTTATTTTTGGAAAGCTCTCAAAAAATTAAGATTACAGATATATTACGAGTATAGGTGATTTCTGTACCTTAATCAAGATATTGACCCTTAAAAATAGTATTTTTCAGCCAGAAACAGCTATTTTGTCCACTTTTTGCAATTTTTGAAGCTCGATGTCTCGAGTTAGGTAGAGAAATCATCTATTCTTGCAATATATCTCTAATCTTAACTACTATTACCATACTATAGAGACTGCTTCTTGTTTACCAGCTAATATATGTGATTCATTCATTCATTATTGTTCGATTTTTTTCAGGTTTTCGCCAGGATGTGGGCACTTGGTTACGTTTTCACAATTCTTTTTCACGGCGGCTTTCCGTTTCGTCACTGTCACTAAATGTGGAACCGTCCAACCTGTTGTTCCACTTAGGTAAGTGACTTGCTGCTAGTCAATTTAAAGGACGACATTTAACGTAGCTCCTACCATTTTTTTACACAGCATTTTAGACAAAAGAAAGAATAACTTTCTTCCCTTTCGTAGTCTGAATCGCTGACCCCTATAGATATACATGCTTCCTATGCGAGAAACATTCTTTACTAGAGGATAAGCAGAAGCCTAACCCTTAGATTCCACACAAGCACAAATTCTAAGTTCTTTTGTTTATTGTGCTTTGTAACTATAAAGGTACGCCTCCTTTAACTTATCGAGTTACCGTTGACCCATTTAGTAACTTATTGAATGAAAAAGTTAAAACATGGTAAGCCTCAAGACCTGGAGAAATACCTTCACTGTGCTTCATCTTGCTAGATTTTTTCCCCGCAAAGTTTTTAATTCAGTGCAACCTTTCCCTTCGTAGACGGTTGAGATTTTTCACTGGAATTTCCGTCCTAATTATAAGCATTGGAAGCAAGAAATTTATTTTGCTTTCAGGTTTACTAACAAACGTGGACACTCACAAGATTCGCGCATATCTTGTAATATACAATTTCAGTGTTTCTACCACACAATAATATAATAGCTATTTTATCCCATTTGCTTTTAGGGAATACTTTTTCGCTGTCTTGTTATATTTCGCGAGTTCATTGACTGGAAATCTGGCATTTCTCTTCAATATTTCGATGCCCATCCAAATGATCTTCAAATCGGTGAGAACCTCCAATTTTTTTCATTATCTAATTTGTGGTTTCAATTCCCTTCTCTAGCCCCTTTTCCCTACTCTGTACCAGAGTGTATCTCACGTTTATCGGTTTGTAGTATCGCATTTGATTAAAGAAATTCCCTTACGTAGACCTTTGCGATGAAGTTTGATTTATAGATAGGAACACTTCTCTCATCGTCCCCCTCTCACACCAACACTTTATCGCAGCGGTCGGTTTGAAAAATCTCAAATCGGAAAAGACAATTACAACAGACCCTCTACGGCAATGAATTTTGAAATTAGCCGTATATATTGGGTCTGTATACAGACAACCTTTTCCCGTGTACATCTTTTACATACACCCGTGAATGAACATAGGACAAATTATTCCCTTCCAGAACGAAAAATTCATCCCCTACTTCACTTAGTGTTACAATTCTGCCAGGCCTGAGCGTCCTAGTGCCTCTTCCTTTATTTCCAAGGAAGATTTGGAAACTTATTTTTCAGATTTTGGAAACGTTTTCTTGGTGTTTAGGGGTCAGTAATGGCAAGTATGTTGTTGGGAATTCTTATCCTGAAGAAACAGTAAGTCTTTGTGCTTTTGTGGCTTTCATATTCAAGTTTATGGATTCTCATGCTTTATTTTCTCGCTAAAACTGTCTATCTAACAGACCTGCTGTTGAACTTTAAGGAAGTTGAATATTTACTTTATCGTTTAGTTTAGTTTTTCATACAAAAAGTTACATGCTTTTATGCGTATCCCAGAATATGTCTAAGAATCTCTGAATACATCCTTCTTTCGAACTATTTTCATTATCATTGAGGAATTGGTCCCTTATTAAGCCTCTTGCACAAGTATTCCATTAATCATTTTCAGGTACTCTACATCCAAGTATGTTTCCGTTGCCATGATCACCATCGGAATTGCCATGTGTCTTCTTCTCTCCTCCGCTGATAAGGTATCTTCAGTCTTCAAATATTTTATAATTTTTTCAAATTTTCATTAGAAGAATTTCCACAGCCTTGCGACTTGACAAAAGTTTTTAAGTGCAGAAATTTGTGGACAAAAATTTATTTTCTCTTATTGTAATTTCCTTGGCTTATGTGTACTTGTCCTATATTAAAATGTGGAAAAAGTTGTCCACACGCTACGGCTCCTTTTCGCTTTTGAGCGAAGCCGTTCTATTGGGTAAACTCGATTTATATGTCATATCTAACCAATAGAATGGCTTCATTTTTTTTCGGAGTGAAACATAACTGTTACTTGGGAATATGGTTTATGCTAAGTAAAACATTGGATTATGTGGAATTCATCGCACTCTTCGTGATCTCATCAAGTCACATCTGAACGAGGTCGCTCATTTGCCATGGTTTTTGAAGATGAATTTCAAATTCTTATTTTAGCCAAAGAAGGCGGAAGAGCAAGGAGACATGTTTTCTTTCATCTGTGGTGAGAAATTTTACTTTTTTTCTCCCTCTCTCACGCTCTCTGATGTCTCAAATATTGTACACTCAATACAGTGAATTTAAAAGCGAGGCCCATCTCCATTTCCTCCTAGGAAATGATTTTGGTGAGAACTGATTTTTCCGAACTCGAAAAATTAAAATAATCGACGCCTCGCTTATTAGCAATTTTTTTAAGTCTTTTTTTTCACCAAGTTTTTTTACCTCGAGTCAAACACACACTCTTTTCGGGAGCTATGACACTGTTATTATAGATAATATCTGATGACAATTTCAATTCTTTTTCCATTCAATAGGCCTTAGTTTGTTACTGGTTTCCCTGTTCACGGGCGCAAGGCTGGGTATAGCACAGGTATTTATACATCTCATAATCAGACAATCGGGTCCGGGTCGGGTTCTTAACGTCAATGTCTTGAAACAAAAGGTTTCAACTTACCACCTAGGAGCCTGAACCTTTCATTTCAAAAAAGTCCCGAAAACCCTAAAAACACTTTGTCTGAAACATTTGTTCTGAACTTTTCATGCTTTTTTGGGGTGTTTTTGGCAAAAATCATTTCCCAGAAACACCTTACCTCTCGAGGAGGTGTGTTTTTAGTATTTCTTGTGTTACTGGGATTTCCATAAATTAATCTCAATTTTCTCCATAAAATCCAAGTCAAAAATGCATTTACCTGAATCACCGGCAAGTTTCTGAACTATTCAGTGTTTTCTCTGGTGTTCAAGATATTTTTTAAGATGATTTTGAAGCTCTTGCAGTGTCCTGTCGGAACCAATTAGATAAAAATCGGGTTGAAAATCGAATTAAAAATTCGGGAACAAATTGGGAAATTTAGCCAGTCGGGACTTTTTTAACAGTTGGCTTCAACAGGACTTTCGGTGTTTTTAAAAACTTTAAAAACTGAACCATTCGTGTCCAAAAGTGTTTTCTGCAAATCAGGTAAGCAATGTGTTTTTAAACACATGAATGGTTCAGGCTCTAATCCACGTAATACAGTAATACAGTTGTTACATAGTAATCGTCAGCCGTGCAAAATTACTCGAATCTGATTGGTTTAGAGGAGTGCGATTAATCGTTAATTGCACTATTACCACTTTTTGCACTCTTCGGTGGGGGGGACACTTTTCTAATGTCAAAAATTTTCCATTTTTCTAAAAAAACTATGATTTACTAATGATTATTTACTGACGATTACCTCGGAATCGTATGTTTTGTCGTGCAATTAACGATTAATCACTCGTAACAAAGGAGAAAATACCGTATTTTGCACTCGTCCTTCGGACTCGTGCAAGTTACTATTTTCTCCTTTGTTACTCGTGATTAATCGTTAATTGCACTCCAAACCATACGATTACTAGTACTAATACAATAATCGTAGGTCGGAGCTCGATTCCCACTCGGTGCTGTGATTCACTTGGCAAGTGAATGTACCTTCGCCCATGGTACCCATGCCATGTGAGGGGAATTGAGTAGACAGAAACTCAAGAAGCCTGTCGGTGACTGTGCTAGGTATCGATTCCACAATCCATCGTGGATGAGGTGAGAGTCCGCTGGCCTTGTTCCCTAGTGGTTCACGCTGGACTTAACGCACTCGATCCAAAAACTGTGTGTCAGTGTCTCGCAAGCTGGTCGCAGTATAAACCATCGCATAGACGGTTCTAATGAGACGACTCCTAAACCGCTCAATACGGAACTGGGTGTCCTCTGCAAAGAGCAGCCAGTCATCATCATGTAGTATCATATACAATAATTGTAATAATATCAGGCTGTATAAACTATAATTTGTCTCTTCCATTATTATTTGGCAAAAAAGGGGAATTCCCTCAAAACTTTGAAACCGCTAGTGATTTTTTAAGTGCTTTGAAGTACAGTTCGGAAGTAGAGTTTTAACATGAGACTTACTAAAATTCGTCCCTTGCATTATTTTTCGCTTGTTATGTCTGAATCAGTCGTTTATCAAGTATGCTTAACTATACTTTCCATACTGTTATTTCACAATCTCATTGAATTTACTTCGTTTTAGCAAGAGGTTGTCAGTAAATTTGGAAAACATCCAAAAGAAATGACATGTTATATTGTAAGTTTTTATATAGGTTTTACTTAATTTTACTTGCATCCGATTTCGAGAAGGCTTTAACTTTGGACATTTTTCTGAAAAATCCACATAATTTGAACCCTGAATTCCTGATATGAGTAAATCAAGATTACCTTTTTTTCCCCTAACGAACGGAGCAGCCTAGAAAGGCTTGACTTGTAATTCTTAGTAACAAACAGCCGTTAAATTCCGGCTGTTTTGGGTGTTTCCGATGTGAAGAAATTAAGTAATCTTGGCTTACACATATCAAATAAATAAAAACTTTGAAGGAGCTTATGTAAAACAATTTTTTGTCCGTACAGCCTGCTCATTACCGACATTTCTTTTCTTTGCAGCACCTGTTGAGTTTACCCTTCTTCATTTTCTTCGCAAAGAATATCATGAACCAACTATACATTTTCTCACAAGCCGGTATGAAGAACTTTTTATATTTTCTTTGATTCTTTTCGTATCATCCGCCAGTGTTTTTTTTACATCTTCGATATTTTCTTACGAAAAAGGGTGAGTGAAACGATCAAACGCATACTAGTCTTGTCCTAAATATATAAATTTATAAGAAAAGTGTTTCCGGCTGAGGGTGAAATATGCTTGGAAATTTTCCAAACCTGAGGATATCCTTAACATTTAGTCGATTTTCACCCTGATATTCTTATAAGCAATATTTTTATGAAAAAGGTGTAGCCGCTATTCCACCTATTATTATTGTCTGTTGACTTCGAGGTACTTTAGCGTTTGCATTTACCATCTCTTGAACAAATTTTTTTTTACGATGTGTGAAAAGATTTTCATTCAACAAGACAGAATTTGAAGCGGTTGGTTAGCTTGTATCTATATTATAATACGCTTAAATCGGAACTCTCTCATTCTCGCATGAGGCTTTTTCGCTAGCGATTTTTAAATACACGGCAATTTTTTTCGCGCCTTTTTGATTGTATATTCAATTCTATTCGCCAAGTGCACTTCCATTCAAGAGAGCACATTTCTCCTTGATGGAGAAACACAACTGACTGTGCAATAGCACTATCAGCATAATTTATAGTTTTTTAAAAAAAAGTTTATGTCGGTTATGAAATAATTTTGATTCACATGGGAATACGTCGAAGATGAAATTTGAGTTTTCAAAAAGACATCATATTTATGATTACCCTTGAGATTAATAAAGCTCCGATGACATTTCCCTTCTATTTGATACTCTGATAAAAACATTTCAATTTAATGGACTTGACAATATGAGAAAAGTTGATGACTTATTCCCAATTCAATTATGAAATTTTTTAATCAATGTTTGCTATTGAGATAGCAAAATGAAAACGCTTTTAATTACGCATTGAGTTTAATTGTTAAATAATTGTTGACTCTGTTAAGAGGTATTGAAAAAAGGCACTCTTTATATTCCACCGTAAAGCACTGTGGTCTTTGGAGTGATCGGTGTTGCCAAGTACCTCTAATACTGAATTTGAATTTCTATTGTTTTTATCTTCATCCTTGCGTGAGGAAAATAATAGTCTTTCCTCTCCCAAAAACCCAAAAAAAAGCACGTTTAAAGTATGACCGATTTCTCGCGAGAAATTTTTAACTCAATTTTCACCAATATTTGCATGAGCATTATTTTTAGCGAGTCAAGAACATTATTGTTTGAAGGTTTTCAACAAAAGAAATTATGACAAATTTATACAATTTAATAAGGAGAAGAAAAATTAAAATTCAACTAAAAATACTTTCACCATATTTTTTAATGTGCATTAATTTTAGTGTCCCCTTAAAAATTTTAAACATCAATTTTTACGAAAAAGGCCTAAATTTAAGAACATTTCTTCTCGCAAAATAAGTACATTTGTATACAAATCCCTACAAGTTTCTGAAAAATAGAAAAGCGAGCGAAGCGAGCGTATTAAAAGGAGTAAGAAGTCGTCTCGGACGACGCCTGGTCGGCTAGTTATTTTATAATTGTGCTTTACATACGATGTAGAAATTATTTTCTAACACGCTAAAACTCTGAAGGCCGAGAAAATTTTCATCTGGAAGGTTTAAATTACGGAATTTCCCCCAGACTGCGTCATTGCAATATCAGAAGGAGAGAAAAAATAAATCAATAATTTTGAACGTCATTTTCGTTTGACAGAGTTGGAAGCAGTTGATTGGTTTCCGGTCAAAGTACCATTAGTGTGGATTTACTTCGCACTCAATATCTTCACGCAGTATCCTTTTCACGTCCAAGAATTTAGTTTTTCCAAATTTTAGGGTTGCAAAGAAGACTTTATTTTGTCGTCCGTGTGATCTAGTAAAGTATATTAGTCCCGATGGGCCGATTTTTAGATTTAAATAAAGTTGACGCTCTACAATACGATATGCTTCATTATTCATTCAATATTCTATCAACAATAAACTCTCATAAACGACCCTATTATTCGGAATCCGTTAAATAACGTTTATTTGATTAAAATCTTATTCCCTTGAAAATCGAATTAGAGAGCATCAACTTTCATCGGAAACACTGCGTTTGCCGAGAGTATGGCGAGTTGAGATTAAGATCATATTAAAATGTTCAAATTTATATAACTGGTGTGGTCACTCTTTGAGTATTAGAATTATTATTTATGAATCTTCAACCTTTTTTCAAGTCAGAAAAAGTGAAGTCTTAAGATTTCCCATCGACGAGTTTCAAAGCAAGTCTATACAGTTGACGCTCTCTAATTCGATCTTCAAGTGGAATTGGATTTTCATCAAATAAGGGAGCTTATCGAAGAAGGGAACGTCGTTTATGAGAGTTTTTGGTTGACGAGGACTTTAAATTTTATCGAATAAGGGAGCCGATCGAATAGTAGAACGTCGAATTAGAGAGTGTCAACTGTAGTTGTATTGTATTGTTTTATCATCATATGTCATTTTGTACCCACTTAAGGTATGTGCAAAAACAAAATGTTATTCCAATTTTCCTTTACAAACCCATTTAAAAAAAATAGATTTTTATGTGTGACTTCCGTAACTACTTTGACATCGGAACTGTCCGCTCTGGCGATTACCGTTATCTTGACACTCCGGAAGTTCATGAGTCTCATTGTTTCTATTGTTTACTTCCGCAATCCGTTCACTTTTTACCACTGGATGGGTACGCTACTTGTGTTTACCGGAACTCTCATCTTCTCGGAAGTTCCGCAAAGAATGTTCGCAGCGAAAGAAAAACCCGACCAAGGAAAGAAGGATGATTAACTTCCAGGATGTAAAAGTGTTCGAAAATCGAAATGGAATATCCAAAATGATCAGTGAAAAGAAAATCTTTAAAATAGTAAGATTTTGATACATTGACAAATTTTGTAAAAATGAATAAAAACACAAAGTATGTTAAAGTTGACAATGCGAACGAGGTATAAATCAGAAATACTTGAAAACAAATTTTGCTTTATTCCTAAATCATTTATGAATCATTTCGGAGAACAAAATGGAAGCTTTTATGTTTTTGAATTTTATTAAATACCAATGATTAAAGTTCTTCCCTCTCGGCGAAGTATAAAGAGGCTTTTCCATCTAAAAATTTTGCAAAATTCACAAAAGTTTCAAGATTATGTGTAATTTGTTGTGTTAAGTCTCCAGCCCACTGGAATACATTTAAATGAATTTGTACCCACACATTTTTGGAGTAGATAGCCCAGTGCTTATAGATTATGTAGATTATGTGAGTTTTTAAAACTCAAACTTTCTTTAATTTATAACTATTTCAATGTATTTTAAAGACTTTTACTGCATATTTTATAAAATTAGTATTCTAGTATAGACTTTTATTACCTTAACGGGGAAAACTTCGTCGGGAAAAATTTTCGACGGGGAAAAATTCGTCACTGGCTGGTAGTTGGTAAATGCATTAAGGCCGGGGAAAATATTCGTCACATGTCCAAAATTTCGTCACTTTTCCCGGACGAAGTTTTCCCCGATAAGGTATGTTATTTTCGAATTTGGTATTGAATAAGATAGAGGTAGTGAATTATCGGTGAATTATTTTTATTTGTTTCTTCATTTTTGACAATATTCATTCACCTAGGATACAAAACTTGTTCGAAAATGTTTATACAAAATATCACAATTTTACACTTTCCAAGAACATTTACTCCGCTAGACACCGAGTAAATACATTACGCTTTCGTATCATCAATCTCTCTCCATCAATGTTTCATTATGGGAAGACTTCTCGATTTTCTTTACGTGCATCTGTTTTGCCGAATTATGCTCTACCCTTCGAATACGACTCCTCCTTCCCCTCGACAACGAAATTTCAAGATTCATACAAGGTGAATCAGCATCTTTCTCAAACGATCTCTTCACACTTTCCATCCGTACTCGCTTTTACTTTCATCCAGAATCTTCTCACTCGTTGATTCCTCAACAGAATTGTTGTTCCCATCAACAGAATCTTCTTGTGAATTCACACTCCCTTCCTCTGGGAATTGTTCTTTTATTTCCTCCTCAACTTCCAGTTTGGCGCGCCTTCGATTCAAAACTTTAAACAATTGATTCTCATCTTTAATCATTCGAGCTCGATGTTGTGTCTTGCTCACATTTTCCCGCACATCTACCGCTTTCTCTGCTTGAATTTCAGCATCCTTTTTACGAAAACTTGCGCGTCGATTGGCAATCACGCCCATATCAACGCCCTCTTGTGTATCAGTCCGCCTGAATTTCTCTCTCTGTGAGGCCTCATCGAAAAACGCCTTCGTACGTTCCGAATGTATCGAACCTTGAATCTCAGATGCCTCAGTTTTGCTAAATTTCTCTCTTTCGCTTGCATCTTGAAAAAATGCTTTCTTCCTGTCCGATAATAAGGATTCTTGAATTTCGGACGCTTCTGTACGTTGAAATCTTCCCCGTTCGTCCGCGTCCTGTAGAAACGCCTGTTTTCGATCATGCAAAGTTGTCTCCTCTAAATGTTCACTCAAAGCTGTCGAAGTTTTATCGACTTTCTCTCGATTTTTTGCGTCATCGAAAAACGCTTTTTTCCGTTCGTGAAGCGAGCCTTCGGTGATATCATCCGATAGACTAGAGCCTCGTCTATTATTTCTCTCCGCTGCGTCATCCAGAAACGCTTGTTTTCGATCGTTCAAAGATGTTTCATCTAAATGTACAGATAGTGCGGTAGAAGTTTTGATCACCGTTTCCCGATCACTGGCGTCGTCGAAGAACGCTTGTTTGCGCGCGTGCAATGAGACATCGATTTCCTCCTCCGCTCGTTGCGCACGTTCCAATTTATTCCTCTCCTCATACTCACTCTTAAAAGCTTGTTTCCGTTCGTTCAATTTTTCTCGGATTACAGATCGGGCTTCTTTCTCACGATCGGGGAAAACGGGGACACTTTCCCAGAATTCTTCATCGTCAAAAGTAGATTCACCGTCACCTGCTCGTCCAATGTCTAAAATAAGAATTAGACAAAGTAAACAGATAATTTTTTACAAAACATGTCGTTTTACCTATTTTCCACTTCATGACTTGAAACGTGCTATACATCTACCGGGATGAGAAACTGTCAAACTGTCAAAAGTCGACAAAATACATAGTTGCTGAACAGTTCTTTGAGTTTAATATTCTTCAGACTAAATGATGTCTTAAGCCTTGTATTTAGACTCTCAAGCTAGATTTTGCTCGACGTCAATAAAGCAACTTCAGTATTTTTCTTCTTTGATTTTATAACGAAACCTTCTTACCTTGGACTGAAGTTTCCATTTAAACTAAAATCTTATATACAAAACGTTGCCTTTTGATATCATCTACAGTAGTTCTAATTTTCAAAGACAGAGAAATTCACTTTTTTGTTCGCTTGTTATGATGGTATTTTGAAAATGTTCGAAATGAGAGATTTTCTCTGCAAGCACAGAAAAAGAGAGAGATAAGAAGAAAATTCCTTACTATTTCTCAAACTTGCATGTGTCAGCCCTTCTTCCATCTTCTAACATATCCAGTGGGTCTAGACTGAACGAAAACGCGTGAAACGCCAAAAACCTTGAAACGCAAGACCTCGAATTTGAATCAGTGCTCCCTAGGCTTCAAAACTACAACAGATGCCGAAACCTTTTTTTACTGCTTTCTCTTGATGCTCATAAACTATTTTTATCAAGATAAAAACTTGATTTAAAAACCTTTTTTTATCTTTCATAAAAAGAATTGCCAAACTGTCGATTAATCAACATCACAGCAGCATCAAGAGATATCAAGAAAGTTTTTTTTTTTAAGAAACTAATTGCTCTAGATAGACCCTTGCAAAGCTACAAAGTACGAATTTGTCTGCCTAACGTCATTTTACACCTTCAGATAAACTCCATACTGATACAACTCGGCCAAGATATCCATGAAAATTCTACTCTACACCAACCAAGTCATCATTCCTTATATCTTGTGAGTTTTTCTTCAAGACTTGACGTACAAATCATATACATGCTTTTTTATAAGAATGTACTCTCTATTCATATCGAAGTTGGCCAAGAAATTAACAATATGTTTTTGCTAAGAATATCACCATCATGGAATTTGGCAACTGAACCTAAGAATGCCATTTTAGAGCATTTTTAACTATGAACAGCCGATAACCCCTCATTAAGGCCAAAAACTTTCACCGCAAGTCTGAGGTATTCTAACAACAAACGAAGTTCTTCACGCTTAAACTCATTTATCATAACGATAAAGACATTGAGATGTGATTGTGTTTTGATTACTCGTGCAACATTCAACGCTGTGTCGTGTACTACGCATGCACTGTTGTCTTACTGAGTTCTCCTGGTGGAGAAACTCTATGCTTGGCTTGAATCCAGTCATCAATTCTAAGATGATTAAGTCGATTTCTCCAGGAAAATCAAGGTCGAATTAGCCGTTTTATTTTACCAGGAAGTAACAAAGATTTTAGGTTCAGTATAATTTAGCCGACAAAGTCTGGTGGAAACAAATTGTGTACCTACTCTTAGGTTCCAAATAAACGGGGGGTTCGAATAAACGGGGGGGTTGGAAAATTTTCTAGATTTTAATAAACGGGGGGGACCTAATTGCCGGGGGGGGTTGGAAATTGTACTTCTGAAACCCAAAAGTAAGGTAAAAATAGGCTAAAATCAGGCTATTTAGAGCAAAATAAGGGGCCTTGTCTTTGACAGCTGAAAATATTCTTAGAGATTAATAAACGGGGGGGGGTCCTAATAAGGTCCGGGGGGGCTGGAAAATTTTCGAAAAATTAACAAGCGGGGGGGCCGTTTATTTGGAACCGAAGAGTAATTATCGTCAAATTAACTAATTAATAAATCGATAAACTTTAATGTATTGCGGAGTTATCTTTAATTATCTTCCAGTCAACGCTTAGCTTTCCCAATTACGCAAAAATAACCAAAAGTTCTATCAGCATCCTATATTTGGTTGATGGTGACGATTACTGCATAATCCGATGTTAAGTGGGGAGGATATGTACCAGGATCCTGGACACCGAAATACCGACAGATTCTCACAAAATCACCGAAATACGACACACTTTTTACAAAATACATTTTTTCATGTTGTTTTTTTCTTCAGAACTCTAATATGAGATAAGAGGATAAGAGGGGTTTCTGAGAAATAGCCCTTGCTCTAGCACCATTTATCCGACGTTTTAAGCAAAATTACCGTATCACCGATTGAAAATCGAAACATTTTCCGTCACCGAAAAGCATCTCAATCGCCAAAATACCGATACATTTTTTGTTGATTATCGAAATACCGACGCGAAAAAGGTCAATACCGACACACTGACAAACCCGTACTTAATTAATGGCCGCATTCAGCACGCCGTCACGACGAATTTACTTAGTAATTCAAAAGCGAAGAGAAACAATAACTTAAACTGTTTGATTCAAGAAGATATGTGCTTTTTTTCAGGAAGCCTTTAAGTTATTTTACTTGCCAATTTAAAAGTGATACTTATTGTAAACATCATACCGGGTGGTCCAAGAAAAGTGTCCATAAGATTCAAATTTTGACGTAGAGCGCTCTAATTATGCTACTGACTTGAAATTTGGTACAAACAATCTTTCACATACTTCTAAACACCTCTCAAAATTTCATTTTCAGTAATTGAGTAAACAATTTTTCGAAAAGTTATGAACTTTTAAATCGCCTTGTTCAAACATTGATGTCAAAACTGATCAACTTAGTTTTTGTCTCACGCTCTCTTTTGGTCTGCGGTGATTTTGTCCTCCTCTTTCGCAATGCGATGACCTCAAAGTAATTTTTGAAGTCATTACATTGCAATGCACAAAAAACGAACCGGTTAAATTTATAGATAATTCAGAGCACTTGTGAAAACTGAAGATCAAAGAAACTAATGCGATCAATGCTTTGTCGTGCAAAGCCTTCAATTAACGGGGACACTCAAAAAAAGGTGGACACCTCAGATTAGCGGGCAATTCTATTCTTCCCGGCCATTTCCTAGTCAAATCCTACTAAAAAATCTTCCAAAGGCGAACAATCAACTACTCTCGGGTACTTAATAGTCCCCCCCCCCCCGCTAATTAATTTTTCGAAAATTTTCCACCCAGGACATTCTTATTCCAGCCCCCCCCCCGCTTATTAATTTTTGGGAAAATGTTTTTGAAAGTTCCCTTTTTTGTCCTAATTCAGCTGTATTAGCCTCCTTTTCAAAAATTTTCCACCCAGGACATTTTTATTCCAACCCCCCCCGCTTATTAAGTTTTGAGATTTTTTCCAATCCCCCCCGCTTACTCCATCCCCCCCCGGCTATTAGGTACCCGAGAGTAGAGGCGGACCTTCCAATTAGCGGGAAAACTTTTTTGCACGAAATGGCAATAACCCTACTTTTTTCTCTCTAATTTTTTCTTTTTCTTTTTTTTTCTTTATTGAAACATAAACACAGGGTACACTACGAACATATAATACAAAATACTGCTAAACATTAATATAGTCCCTCCCCCGCTAGAAACTTAAGTTATATCGCCAGAGGTAAGATGAAGAAAGGAAAAAGTAAAACAAGGTGTGACGTGGAGCTATGGTTGTAGTAGACTAAAATAACGCACCACTGAACCTTCCAGATTCATGGGCCTCATGGATATATTCAACGATAGAAAGAATTATAGTTTGATTTAAAATTAAAGTCAAGCTTTCATCACCGTATAATAGAAACCGACAAAAATAAGAAGGGTTTAGTGGGAGGAAAATAATACCTAAGTCTTGTAGTTTGTCGAATAGAGATTGGGAATATATAGAGCAGTGCAGAAAAAAGTGCTGAGTATTTTCAACTGAGTTAGTTCGGCAACCACAGAAAGGGTCTAAAGTATCACGAAAACCATGCCTAAATTTGTGCTCGTTGAGATGACTTAACCCTACCCGAAGTCGATTTAGAAAGACTACACTTTGATTGTCAGAAACATCAAAAACACGAGATTGTTTGGGTCTCAAAAATTTTTAAATTGCTTTCTTAAAGGTCTTAATAGAAGGTAGATCTCTTATATTCACGTCCAGGATATTCTACTGTGATATACAGTAAGGAAAAAAAGTATTACGAAAACGCTCAGTTCGTATATTGAGAGGATAAATAGGATTTCTCTTGTTCTTATGTTAACTGGCTTTGTAAGCCTTGCTGGCAGATAGTTACGTAAGTAAGACGGAGCTTGGTTATTCATGATTTTATAGAAAAATATCATTCTCCTGGCAAAGCGTCTGTCAGCAAGGCTTTCAAGGCCAAGTTCAGAGTATATTCTCTCCTGAGACGTTCCACGAAAGCAACCTGTGATAGCTAAGCAGGCATTATATTGAATGGATTCAAGCTTCTGCACAAAAGAGGCATTTCCTGGGCGGTCATATATGATATCACCGTAGTCAAGATGAGGTCCAATGTAAGATTTATAGATGGTAAGAAGAGATCTTCTAGGAACATGTTTGCGAAGTCTGTTAATGAGGCCAATACCTTTATTGGCCTTTTTTATCTTCTCCTCAAGTTGATAATTAAAAGAAAGTTTTGAATCAAAGATAAGACCTAGATGTTTCTGGTGCTCACTGACAGCGATGTTAGTGTTATTGAAGGAGATTACTGGAGCATTAGCAGGAGTGATTCTTCATTTAAAATAGACTTCCACAGCTTGTTTAGAAGGGTCAGGGTTGAAAGACATCTTCCATTGACGAGCCCACTCACTTATCCTGGCAAGATCTCTGTTTAGTACCCCAAAGCTCAAGAGCTGGTCCATCACAAGGGAGAATAAGGAGGTGTCATCAGCAAAGATTTTGAGTTTTGACTCAAGGTTTAATGGGAGATCATTAATGTAAATTAAGAAAAATAAAGGACCAAGAATCGAGCCCTGAGGTACCCCAGCATTGATCCTCTTCCACTCAGACGTTTTCCCATTCAACACAACTCTCTGATGCCTATCATCAAGGAAGTTACGTATTAAGGAAAACAGAGGTCCGGTTACCCCATAAGATTTGAGTTTGAAAATCAAGCCATCATGCCAAACCCAGTCGAATGCCTTTGAAATATCTAAAAAACACACCCCTGATATCTAAAGAAGGGTTCGCGTCAAACCCTGTAAAAATATCATGCGTTATGGACAACAACTGAGAAATACAAGAGTCACCCTCCCGAAATCCAGACTGACATGGAGAAAATAGATTATTTGTTTCAAAATATCTGTAAAGTGCATCATAGATACACTTTTCAAATATATTTCCAAACACTGGAAGAAGAGAAACTGGTCTGTAATTTTTAGCTATGCTCCTGTCTCCCTTTTTATAGACAGGAACCACGTTGCCTTTCTTCCACTGTGATGGGAAAATGCCAGAATTGATGGAAAGATTGAATATACTAAACAAAGGTTTTACTAGAGAATCACCACAGATCCTGATCATACGAGTAGAAACATTATCCCACCCATGGGCCTTGTTTACGTTCAAAGAATTAATAATTGACGCGATTTTTTCTTCGTCAAATTCAAGATTATTTAGCCTGGAGTCAGTGAAAAATTTTTCAGGTGGCAGCTAGATGGGGCCCCGTCTACTCACGATATTTTCTGAACTCGATAGTAGACGGGTAGTTTTGGACAAAAATTTCTACAATTTTTTGTAGAAACGCTTCTGACTGGCCGATTATGTCTATTTTTCTCCCAAAAAATTTATGCAACAAAATTCTGATTGGCCAGTTTTCAAACGGTTTTTTTCTGGTGGCAAATTCAAAATCTCCAATTCTACCATACTAATTTTTATCTCATGTGAGCTTTGTGAAATGGAGTAAAAATTTGTATGGGTCCAGACTAGGTGGCAGCACGCTGCCAGTTTCGATCAAAGAACATTGGTTTGCAAAAAAAGAGTTAAAAATATCGGCCTTCTCAGAAACATCGCTCACAACCGCAAGGACGTTTCTTTCGTCGCGAATGGGTGGAATTTTAGGGTTTTTTCGTATGCTCAGGAACTGCTTAAGGGTAGACCAGTATTTCTTACTTCCGATGTTTGGATTATTTAAAGAATTTCCAAGACGAGAAAAATAGATGTCCTTGGCCGTATTAATGGCTAATCTGCACTCGACTCGCACTCTCTAATTTGCGGACATCGACGGTCAAACTGGTCACAGACCTTAAAAAGATTTGAAGATAAAAATGAAGTTTCTATATCCTAAAAAGATATATTTCTTGAACACTTCAAAGTTTCATTCTAGACAAAATGCTTATAGTCGTTTAGACTCCCTTTATCCAGGCGGTGAATTTACTCACGTCATAAAAATAATAAATTACAGGGACCTCAAGACTACTATCATTCATAAAAACTAAATTGTTGCATTTGAATCAATCATTCTCTTGCTCTTCCATATCCTAGTGTCTCCAGAAAGGCACTTCGGACCAAAATTTTCCATACTTAACCACTAAGCAGTACCTTATACCAAAATTAAAGCACAGAATTGAGAAGTTTCTAAATTAAAGGAGGATACTTTCGATTAGTGGACACTAACCCTACATGACTGATGGAGGTTCCCCTGGAGTCTTCTGATTTCAAAATTGTGATTCTTTTTGAGAGTTTTGTATCGAAAATTACAGCCCCTAAACGTTGGTCTACTGAAGTGAAAAAGAGGCACAAGCCAGGGTTTTCGATTCCAATAAGCTAAACTCTTTTATTAAACATGGGACCATTCAAAAAGTACGTACGCTCAAAATCGGTGAAAATTGACCACCCCCTCCCCCTCCCCCTTGTACGCTCTCGTACGCTTTGGCATTACCCCCCCCCTTTCGCGTATGTACGCTTTTGAAATGACCCCCCCCCCCTCAAAAAAACTTTACATCGTATTAAAGAGTCTATACAAAGCTAAATTGGGGGATTTTGAGAAAAATTTAAATAATTTCAACTTCTGTTTGTCTTTGTTGATGATATAATCAGAAGATCTAACCAAACTTTGACTGAAATTTCGTTGTATTGAAAAATGTCAAAGCGTACGTACCTTTCTACCTGACCTCCCCCTCCCCCTCGTACGCTTTTGGTAGTACCCTTCCCCTCCCCCTCAGAGCGTACGTACTTTTTGAATGGTTCATTCTACGGGAAAAATATCTTTAAAAGTAATACACTCATCGAGTTAAGAGCCCGAAGCACAGGAAAAAATCTTTAAATCCCAGGTCTGGGAAATGGCCATTTTCGGGGTGGGATTTTTTTTAGCCCTGAGATTTTTTAAAGATTACATATGTCGATTAAATTTCGGGGGTGATTTTGGCCATTTTACAACCCTGGGAAAATTTTTATGAAAAATTTCCCACCCCGAAAATGGGCATTTCCCAGGCCTGGGATTTCTCAGGGAGTAAAATGGTCATTTTCGGGGTGGGATTTATTTTTCATAAAATCAGAGATTTGAAAACCCACCCCGAAAATGGGCATTTCCCAGGCCTGGGATTTCTCGGGGTGTAAAATGGTCATTTTCGGGGTGGGATTTATTTTTCAAAAAAATCAGAGATTTGAAAACCCACCCCGAAAATGGGCATTTCCCAGGCCTGAGATTTCTCGGGGTGTAAAACTTCCATTTTCGGGGTGGCTTTTCAAATATTTAATTTCACCCCGAAAATGGCAATTTTACATCCCGAGAAATCCCAGGCCTGGGAAATGCCCATTTTCGGGGTGGGTTTTCAAATCTCTGATTTTATGAAAAATAAATCCCTACCCGAAAATGACCATTTTACACCCCGAGAAATCCCAGGCCTGGGAAATGCCCATTTTCGGGGTGGGTTTTCAAATCTCTGATTTTATGAAAAATAAATCCCTACCCGAAAATGACCATTTTACACCCCGAGAAATCCCAGGCCTGGGAAATGCCCATTTTCAGGATGGGTTTTCAAATCTCTGATTTTTTGAAAAATGAATCCCACATCGAAAATGACCATTTTACACCCCGAAAAAACTTGAATTGCGTTTAATAAAATGTTATAAATGTATTTGATCATTTTGTGAGCCAATCTCGATAGTTCCCATTCGTTCTGTCATGTAGTTGCGCTACTTTGAGAATCCCGGCACTTTTGTCACATCAGTGGAGCTGCACCTGAGAGCCAATTTAATGACCTCAAACCCGTCTCACCGATCCACTGAGCCCATGCGACGTAAGTCCATTGCGAACGAATGAGGCCGCCCTTGCGGGACTCCTCACCTTTAGCTTTGTGTTACACACTGACCGAATACAATTGTGTAAAGTTTTGGTTTAGATACAATCGGAACACTTTTGATAAATAGCCACTTGTGGTTTAGACAAGAAAGTTTTGCGCATGTGTAACTCATATTCTTTTCGTCAGTTTCTATTATATTTCTCTTTTTGAATTCTTTTTTCATGCGTGAGTAATTTTTTAACAAACTCTTTCGTAAAATTGTGTATTGAAAATAATCTTTTGTTTACTAATGTAATGAATGATGTTTAAGTCTAACTTTATTTTCTAACGCTGAAGAGAGAATCATTAACCGTGGAAAAAATGGCAGAACATGTTGGTCGCCAGCTGGTTGAAAATAAGATGGTGGTGGTCACCAGAATACCAATTGAAGAAAATGATGATGTTATTATAATAGCTAAATAACTAAAAATTTTATATTTTATTTTTTTTATATTTTATTGCGTCTTTTTCATGCATCAAATTCTCAAGATGAAAGTCTCCACGTATTAACAAGATAACTTAGTGAAGAGCCGCCCATTGTTTGTAGAGATTTAATTAAACAACGATCTCTTTGGTTTTCATGTCACATTTTAGGTGAAATTTTAATAGAAATATTATTTTCATTTTTAACAGGTTTAAACTTCATTGTAAAAGTATTTTTATCTTATTTTATTATTTTATTATTTGACATTTAAAATTTTTAAAGATAAAAACGTGGCACATTTTGTTGGCATATTTTTTTTGAAAACTTCATGTGATGTACTATATTATTTTCATTTTTAACAGGTTTAAACTTCATTGTAAAAGTATTTTTATCTTATTTTATTATTTGACATTTAAAATTTTTAAAGAGAAAAACGAGGCATATTTTGTTGGCATATTTTATTTGAAAACTTGAAAAATTATTCATGTGATGTATATTATTTTTATTTTTAACAAGTTCAAACACCATTGTAAATTATTTGACATTTTGAAATTTTTAAAGAGAAAAATCGAGGCATATTTTATTGTTGGCATATTTTATTCGAAAACTTAAAAACTGTATTATTTTAGTCATTATTTATTTCATCTACAAAAATATATTTTATATAACGTATAACAATCAAAATTAGTTAAAACTTTGTTTTAAAACCTGAAATATGAAACTCAGGCCATGAAAAGAACCTCCAAAACTGTAATTTACCACTCCGAAATTTTGATTTTACACCCTGAAATTCGGCCAAACCCAGGCCTGGGAAATCGCCATTTTCCATCCCGAAATTTGGAAAATCCAGGCCTCGGAAATTGCCATTTAACACCCCGAAATTTGGAAAATCCACGGCTCGGAAATCGGCTTTTTACACCCCAAAATTTGGAAAATCCAGGCCACGAAAATCGTCATTTTACACCCCGAAATTTGGAAAATCCAGGCCTGGGAAATCGTCATTTTACACCCCGAAATTTGGAAAAACCAGGCCTGGGAAATCGTCATTTTACACCCCGAAATTTGGAAAACCCAGGCCTGGGAAATAGCCATTTACCAGGCATGTAGTTGTTTCACTTTTCCAGGGCAAATCCCAACCCCGAAAATGGCCATTTCCCACCCCGAAAATGGCCATTTCCCAGGCCTGGGATTTTAAGATTTTTTCCTGTGAAGAGCTAGAGTTGAATCATTGACCTTTCTCAAGAAAAAAAAATGAGGCCTTAAGATTTACGCTGCATTGAATGACGGATTGAATTTAACACTTTTTTTTGCGCACGCTGGCAGGACTTATTTTAAATCGGGCGTTAGTTGCGAAAATCACGAGGATTGTGTGTTCTTTTTGGATGGGCTTCATTTGGTTTCATTAACACCCTCGGGGTTTTAAACCCAATGGTAATATCTCAATGAAAAGGTGAAAAGGTAATTTTGTGGTTGAAATTTGGTAGAAATTTGAAAAAGGACATGTAGTTTTTGTCACATATTATAACCTAAGGATGTTGGATATGACTGTTTTCTTCGAATCACGGGGTCAACAACGCGTATTGCATGCTTATACACATGCTTAAAGTTTCAAAATAAAGAATATGTTTCCCACTGGGGAATTTGTTTTTTATCGCCATTTGAAATTCAATGCTAAAAATTGCACTCCAAAACTATCCCCAATGGATATTTGCCACCGCAACGAGCGCAGAGAGTGAGGAGGCACTCATAGCTTCACGCATAGATATTGGACTTTAATCTCGATTTCTTGCGTTTGTGCTGAAGAGTTCCTCTAAAGAAGTAAGCTCACTGGGAGGACGATTGCGAAAGGGAGGACAGTTACGAAAGGGAGGGCGGTTGCGAAAGGGAGGGCGGTTACGAAAGGGAGGGAATAAGGCTTTCAGTAATCGAAACACATTTTGTTGTAGATTTGGTTGAAGGTAATACAGTCAAATTTCGCTAATTCGGACCTTCGTTGGACTGTGAATTGCAGGAAGATTTGAATTTTAGCAAGCATTTTATAGGATTTCTCTCCGGTAACAAGAATGTGTTGAAATTATGCAAATGTCGGTTACAGTTGAAAGAAGTTCGTAATAACGAGAGCCTACTATAGTGCCTATGGAGGTACCAGGTTTTCTCCGCCCGACTTTCCACCCTCGGACCCTTAGCATGACTAAAATGGAGGATTAAAGAAAAGAAAATTTTTGAATTATATACGACACTTATTGTGACTAAAAATTACTATTTTTCTGGTCCTTATTATAGGACACCTTATTAGTGGGACTAGAATTTGATTTTCTGATATTCCAACACTTACAGGAACTTCCAGGGTGCCAAAAAGGCACCCTTAATGGCGGCACATACCCGTCTGCCGCATGTTTTTAATGAATACTTCATATTCAAACTTGGTACAAAACGAATGCAACGTTTTACATACATACTTTGTCAATTTACGTTTCATTTTTCCCATTGTTGCATTTTTCATGAGTAGAAAAACACTTTTTTTCGTTGCAGACACAGCTCTGTGTTATTTCAATAGACTTTCTGACGTTTATAATCAATGCGGTCATTACTTATGCATCATCACTGTTGAGTTCCATACATGATTTTTCTTAGGTGGGAAAAATTTAGTAACCCCCTGTAATATTTGTCTAACGGTATTGATAACCACCTTGCTCTTTTTCAAAATGGAATATTTTCTTTGCAGTTCTTTAACGTTAAACGTACCAGTGGATACCCCTTAAAACCCACAATAAAAAGTGGTACCCTCTATCTCATTGTTTAGTTGGAGTGTAAGGCTGAAACTTTTTGTGTTGAATATACGCTGTGTATGGTTTATTTCCATAGCAGTGATGTTTTGTAGAAAACAGTTTTCAGTTTTTCACGAGGAAGTGAAAAAGTGCAGTTTTAGCTATTTACCCCTTAAAACCTACAAAATGGTTTTTCTCGAATAACTTTTTGCAAAAAAGTTCTTTTGACCTCAAATTTTGAACAGTGATTCACTGTAAAGTCACTAATGTTATGAATATACCATTAGTACCTAAATGATCTCAAAAATATGTGTTAAAATCAAAATACCCCTTAAAACCTACAAAAATAAGGCTAAAAACCACAAAGTCCGACCCTTGCTAACGGGATACTCAAGCTGATGGATACAAATTTGGTGTTGCTTCGTGATTCAATGGTTCAAAGACTTGCTAGAAATTCATTCCCACAACAATATTTTCATTTTTCAGGATTTCATGCCCATAATGCAATTGTGTGTGGTTTTTTCGTCAAAAACGGCTACGAAAGGCCAAAACCTTCATTCGCTTCATTTTTGACCTATGGTTCTAATGTTTTTCTAAATCTCCATCAAATTTGTGACATTTTGGTATGCAACATGACCAGGTTTTGAGAAAGTCGATTTTCAGATTTTATTGATCATCACCATAAAAGTGCTTTAAAGTAGAATTTTAAGGGCCTGTCATTTTCGTTGGGGTCTATTCACGAAGATGAAAATGATTTTTTCATACCTACCATAAGTATAGGTATCTAAAAAGTTTAGGTTTTATGACCTTAAATTCAATTGTGTAATTTCTAGGTCCAAAAAACCTGATTTTTTGAAGGGATTTTTGATAAAATTTTGAATAACTTCGAATTTTAAGATACTTTAGCATCTTTAAAATCCTTAAAATTTGGTATTTTATGATAGAACATTTATAAGAGGTTGTAAAAAAGTGAAACATACCACATAAAATTAAATCTGGTAGTTATGAAAGCCAAAAATGCAACATTGTGGGTTTTAAGGGGTATGTGGTTTTAAGGGGTATCCACTGGTACCACTTTCTTATCTAAACTTGGAACATTTACAGTACAGACACTAACTCTCCCTAATTCAACCCTGTATCATTCAATCTTATTCGAAGAAAAGTCTTAGCCCCTTGATGATTAGAGAGAGATACAACTGCACATACTTTTTAATACAGGTTTTTTATATAAGAACACAATATATAAGAACATGAGGCTTAGATGGTCAAAATGTTAAGAACAAGCTAAGAATATTTTAAGGCTTTGGGGACTCTAAAACACCCAATCTCTTAGGAAAATGGACAAAGTTGCTCAAAAAGTGGTGAAAATAAGAACATGTTAAGAACATTTTTAGGCTTAAAACTCAAAAAGTTAAGAACATTTGAAGGCTTCAAAAATTTTGGATGTTCTTATCAAAAAAACTTGAAACGTGTACTTGATGAAAAACTGAAGTCGAGGAAATATCGTTGATTTTACTTTTTGTTCGTTATTTTGAAACTTGCTTCTCATCATTTATCTACTTTTTAGAAGATTATGTGAACTTCAGAATTTATGATTTAAAACGGTAAAATGGTGAGCATAAGGTGTCAAAAAAAAAGCAAAGTCTACGTTCATTTTTATCGATCAACCTTTCCTTGTTTCTCATCAAGAATTAATGTCTTTCAATCTATTGAAAGCTATTGACCATACAAAAATCTTCGTTGAAAGGGGGTATTCAACACCCTACAGCTCTGACAGTCTGGAAACTTACCATTTGTTGAAAGAAAATTGATTCATTTTTGCAGAAGTTTTTGTAATTCGAACCTTAATATATGAAGAGGAGATGTCACAGGACAAAGGATGGTAAGACTGATGAGTCAGTAGAAAGTATTTAGGTTTGCGTAGGTCTTTGTTTTCTTGGAAATGATTTTAGCTGAAAGACATCCTGAAAGTAGTTAGTAGGGTAACGGGTGCAACAGTAATCATGTGATCCTTAAGGCTTGGAGACACGAGAAGTTTTTTTCGCGTTGGTGCAATGCAACTAGACTATGCTATAGTCTAAGACGAATCACTATCTAAGAAAAAAGCCCAAAGCTGAAGAAAATTCGTAAACGGGTTTTTTTGCCGAAAAGAGTTTACAGTCGTTTCTTCGAAACTCTACCGCCGATTTTTTTCCGTATACCGCCATAACGCCATCCGCCATATTTTCCCGCCTTTACTATAACATCGTCTACAATGCAACATGCTCTATCCCACCAACACAAGAGAAAAAGTCCGTGTCTCATGGTTTTAGCTGAAAGACATCCTGAAAGTGGTTAATAGGGTAACGGGCGCAATAGTTGAGTAACATCATCATGTGACCCTTAAGGCTTGGAGACACGAGAAGTTTCTTTCGCGTTGGTGCAATGCAACATGCTCTATCCCACCAACACAAGAGAAAAAGCCCGTGTCTCATGGTTTCTTTTTTTGCCCCTGGGACAAAAGTGAGAGAAGCGAGAAAGGTTGGTGGGATGGAGCATGTTGCATTGCACCAACTCGAAAGAAGCTTCTTGTGTCCCCAAGCCTTTAAAGGTTTTATGGCCCCAAACTAAGCTAGAACAGAGATTCTTGTGGCATCAATATCATATTTTTTGTCTTCAATCTACAGGCTGCTTCACATAATTTTCTATCGATGAAACTGTGATCTCTCCTATCAAATAGAGAATAGATTTTAGCGAAAAAAATATCCTTTAATGACAAAAAATGGTCACAAAATGGCCATTAGAAGATTCGAAAATGACCTCTCCTTATTCATTTGATAGATTTTGTATCCTTATCTAGTTTGGAGAGACCTTTTGAAGGCCGAATAATGGACCGTAAGTTCTGCGCATGCTCAGCACCTATTATACCCCCCCCCCTTCTTCTAACCGCCGTGCTTAAAGGCAAGAGCTCTATTAACAGAGGTTTACTCAAACATTTTGCACACGAGTTTTTTTCTTTTGCACTCTTCTTTTCAAAACAAGAAGTAATAATTCATTTAACTCACAGCTACTTAGCGAGATGATTTCTACAAGCGATTTCTCTAAAATTGGCATCAATTTTTTGCAAGCCTCCCTTAAATCTGTGGAAAATCTTTAATTTGATTCATTGGAAATAAATTGCCCGAACAATTTCATGTCTTTAATAATATAACGTCAAAGTAAAGCAGATTTTGTATTTTTTGCAAACGGTTCAAAACTTTGGAGGAGAAAATCTTTGACACACTGTTACTCATTGATACTTGGGAAGTAGGTCTCAAAAATAAACTTGACCACAAAAATCAACATACAAAAACAAATTTAGACCATACATACCTGTCACCTATTGCTGAAACCTTTCTATCACGTTTGGAGAATCATGACGTCATATTTGGGATTCTGAGAATCATATAGTCCAAGATTGATTTATCAATGAGGACCCCCCCCCTAGAGGACCTTCAATTCATGCATTCACGCAATGTTTTATCACGCATTCACACAAGTGAGAAAGTACATTCACACATTCACGCAAACCACTGCGCCGTCAATGCTTCTTACGAAAACGTGGGTACCATATTTTAGATTTCCATAAATCTAGAACGCAAGCGTACTAAAAGTAAAACTTGCCAGTCGTTGCGTTTTTAATCCCTCTTAAAGTTTGCGCTATCACTGATCGATTTTTTTGTATAGTAAAACATCAATAGATTTCTTTCGAATTACATAATTCTTTCCAATAGTATTAAAAATTGTCCCTCTAAAAGTCTGGAAACAAGATGATTCATACCAAATTTTCGTAGTAATAACCTTTGAGTACGTAGGGGATAATGGGGCCAATGTATTTTCCGGCCTTTAAGAGTTCTTTTTCACCTTTGAGATTGCGCTAAGAGTTGAAAAAAAAATCTTATCTAAGTCCATCTCAAGGTTTACAAGGAGGAAAAAGGCATTCGCCCTTCAATTGGAAAACAGTAGTCAACCCGGATTAATATACAACGAATAGAAAAAAAGAAAGTTTTATTTCTTAAGTAGAAACGTGATTCAACCGCATACTTCAATATCTCAAACCATTCAAAACATTAAACACTGTGAAAAGTTAAGCTTCCCTTCAAATGGAAACACAGTCCCGTGTGATAAGTGCAAAAATCACGATGTAATGGTTACGATTGCGTCCACCCTTCACGGAAAAAACAACATTGGAACAACGGGCATTCCCCGATAGACTTTTTCATCACCAACTCAGAATCAAGATCAATAGATAATTCGTTCGCCTTTTTAAAAATGAAAATTAGTGAAGTTTCTTATCATTCAAATCCGTCACTCACAATTTTGGATCGAATTTCGAAAATTTTGACGCCGGGTGACGGCTGACGAAAATTTTTTAATGCTGTGTGACACACTCCGTCAAAAAGGTTGTTACCCTTTGGGCTGATTTACCGATTCTATAGAGTCAAAAAAAGTCATTTGAGTGTTTTAGCTGCAATAACATTTGTCTCGTGTGCCGAACACATGCAGCTATTCCAAGCTTTTTCCTTTCACTTTGTTTCGAGAGTATTCCTTCCGTATGCCATTGGTCTTATGGTTGTGATGAGTCGGGTGCAGAAGATAAGGCCATGCTTAACATCTGATGTTAAGTATCTCTGCCATCAATCCCATCAATAGACTATTCATCTAACGTTTCCAGACAATCTAAAAAGAACGACAAATAATTATTATAAAGCCACAAAAAAACGACAAACCCTAACCCTGACCCAAACTATCAAAGAACGACATATTACCACCCCTACATACTCATTACTTTTTGTACTTTACGCTATTTAACAACGGAGAAGTTTAAAGAATAACAAGAAAGCCTAAGCGGCGTAAAGGCCCAGCAGTGTTGGCAGTGTCAACATATTTTTTTGTTGCAGAGTTGCAATACAAATTTACAGGAGTAAATCTTTTCGACCAGTTGCGTTTTAAAGGCCCATACCGTTGCGCGCTTTGCCAATAAACTACGCATGCGTATAAGTCTCTATTTGGGTGAGCTAGAAACATTATATGAACTAACTCTCAAGATTCAGTACTCAAATTTGGGTAAAAATTTCACATATTTCACAAACTCTACAAAAAGTATTTCTCTGGGCTGGGGATTACTCGCATCTATTGTTTCTCAGATGAATCGTCAGAAATATAATGAGAAAACAAAGATTTGACTGTTTTCGTTACAGTTGTGCTAGTCCCGTGTGCAGAACACATAGTTCAAACGTTTTCTTTAGCTCTGTTTTGAGAGATGTCCTTCCGTATGCCATTGGTCTCTTCTCAGCAACAGTGATATTTTTTGCACTCATCTCATCTTGGAATGTTTATTTAGTATCATCAATGACAGGCTGAAGTATATAGCACTCCACTTGGAACTGAAGTTTGAATGAAAAGGTTAAGCGAAAGCAAAACTGGTTCCTTTGATAATTGGATAGAGGTGGAGCAGTTTGTTTGCGAAGATTTATTTAAAGACAACAATTTTCGATTGATTGACCATTCGTAGGCTAAAGTTTTTGTGTTTTAATTCAAAATGCCGAAGGAAATCAAGATGATGATTCAATCTTTCCGAGCTTGAAAGCTCCGAACACTTATGCTTTTGCGCTGTAGTTTAGTGTGACAGGTATCAGGTGTCTTTGTTTTAGAGCACGTGCAATTTTTTTAACTGATCAAGTTCTCTTTTTCCCTGAGTCGAAAAAAATGAATTGTCAGGAGATCTTTCTAAAAACCCAATGGGCGAATGCTAGGCTATCATGGTGCACAGTAAAATACGTTGGCATATTTTTTAATCTACGTTTTCGTTAAAGTCACACAGACCACGAGGGAAGAACGCTTTGGTGCTAACTTTGCAAGTGCTTCAGGCCCGGATTTTTCCTTTCGCTTGAATATTGACAAGTTCCGTTACTTTTTGTGTTGAATCTTTAATGTTCTCCTTTTTGAAATGGTACTTTTGGTCGCAGGTCATATAGAAATATGAAATAGGACCTTTAGAAGATGAATACACTATGGCACTTCCCTTAGCTTTTTAAAGGGTTGTCCGGGAGAACTGGACCTTCGATTGATAATACAGTACATTTAACGTAAGCACTTCCTGGTGAGACACGACCGCTTGAGGATTCTTGTCTCCAAAACTTTATACAAAGAGGAATGTTTGTAAAAGTTATTTATTTACGCCTGTCGGTGGTGTGTCGAAGGCTTGATTTCAATTTTATATTTGCCTGTCCTATTTCTTGTTTTATTTAGGCTACTTGTATCTTTAGATGATCAGTTTGAAATTAGAATTACGCATTTCATCTTTTATCGTGGATTTTTTAAATTTCACCAAGTAACTTAAACAAAACTGAAGGGGAAATAACGTTTCTTACTTCAGCTTTCGTTTCAGGCCATACAGTGTTTGTACTGTAGTATGTCATGCAAAAAAGTCCGTAGAATTTATTGACCATATTTTGGAAAGGAGACTCGTCTACTTTTGACAGTTTCCCTTTTGACAACATTCAGGTTGTCATTTATCTAACCTCCGTTTTTCACCACAAATATTTTGTTCGGCTTTTCTTTCGCTTTTGGTTTTTTTGACAAGCAAAACATCCTGAAGGTTTTCGAGCTTTGTGTTTGAGTAAATCCTGTGTGCAAAGATCATTGACTTCTAAGCCTGAAGGGCTAGATTCGAGAGTCCTAGGAGGGAAATGTAGCCTACACAAACGCCGGATTGAAAGTAAAATCGATAGCTAGATTTAAAATAATGCATTCCTCAAAAACAAAAGAGCCACTAGATACAATCCGTCGTCATGATTGCGATGCATTTTAGGCGCGTTCTGGATGGGCAATAAGTGGCTTCACTTTTTCTTGCCTGGGAAAGATTAGAGAGCTCTAGCTTTTTAGTCCAAAATTTGCCTCACAGTTCAGACCCGTCATGTATACATCAGATTATCGTAAAAACACCGGACGAGTTTCCTATGTAAGTTCTTCTGGAAAGTGCGTCTTCATTGTGTCTCATTGATTTATATTTTTTGGGGAAATTTGGTTCGTACACCGACATTGATTTTATCTCACGTGGAGGCTTTTCAAAGAAGAATTTGATTAAAGGAAAAATCATTTGAAAAGAAAGACAAAAAGACAAGCTATGTTATTTTTACTCTATCAGAAAAATATTTATAACTCGCAAAGTATTGTTACATTCAGTGTTGGTCAGCGGGTGGGAGTGTACCGTCATTCAAACTTTTCGAACTTTTTGCAGGTAACGTGTGCACAAAGTTTTAAATACGCAATTGTTGGCAAGGGCAACAATGAATGTTGATACAAAATAATAGAAAACCGATGCAAATAGATTAATTCATTAATATTTGATGAAAACAACAATTTTTGATTTGTCGCGGTAAAATCTAATTAATGAGTGCACGGGATATCTTAGACTCGATTTGAAGGATTTGGGATTTTTTCGGAAATTCTATTTGGTTGCATTTTTTTCACAAATAGTTTACTATTGTTGTTGTTTTTGACCGTCTTGGTCGGAACGATAGTATCAGTAAACTACAAACAGATTACTTTCATTCCGAACCATTGAGTTTCAAGCCCGAAGGGCTAGAGGTCAATCTCTTACCTTTCTCAGGCAAGAAAAATAGAAGCCTTAAAATATGCGCCGTATTTTTGATGACGGATTGAATCTAGCAATTCCTTTGTTTTCGAGTGATATATTTTTCGAAATTAAGCGGTAAATTATAGTTTCAATCTGTCATTTGTGTAAAAACCAGGCGAGTCGCTCAAGGCCGCGCAACTTTGGTAGGATTTGTTGGCTTCAAATCCTACCAAAGAGATTGACCTCTAGCCCTTCGGGCTTGAAACTCAATGTTCCGAACTCTCCGATTACTATTTTGATAGAATAAGATACGAGATCGTCTCTGACCTTTACAGGTCAAAACTACTAAATTTCTAGATACCCAGACAATCACAAGACCAGTTAGAATTATAGCTTCTAAATACGTGATTTATCATCTGGCAGTGTTAAATGGGTTTGTTTGTCTATTATGCTTTTTAAGTTCGATGACTGGCCCATCCTTTTGACGTTTTAGTTGACGATGTGTCAATTTGACTTTTCACTTTTCTTTTCATCAATGTTATTTTTACACTATCGATTTGGCAATTATTCTTTCATCACATCGTTTAAAAGTTGGAATTTAATATCAAATTTGTTATTTGATCTGTTTCTGGAATGGATGAAGGCTTGGACCATAAACACGAGCTTGGTTTAAACCATCAAGATGGTCAAGGCAATTGTCTTGGACTTTGTAGTCAGGGGCCGCAGCAGCGGGGGGGGGGCACCCGGGCCTTGGTCCGACCACGTTTTTTCAAAGCAAAAGGAAAATTTACTGATTCAGTTAAGTTTTGCGTAAAAACCTTGAAAAAGACCTGTTTTAAGCAGTCCAGAAGGGCTAATTTTCAAAGATTTCTCCCGCCGGCGCCAACCATGGTGACACCTCCTTAGACACTAAACCATGGCCCTACCACTTTCAAAGTGGAGCCGCGGCCCATGTTATTTGCATTATTTGGTAAAAATAATCGTATTATAATTGTGTTCTTATTGTTCTTGAAAACTCTGATATAAATTGGTGCCAGTTACCCTTGGTTCCAAATAATGAAATTCTCAGTGAAAGAAAGAAAGCCAGGAATCGGTAACCCATAACTACCGTAACAACCCGTGCGGTTGCCACTGTTGTAAAGATTTATCTATCCGGTATTAACCTATTTCAAAGGGATTCATTTGAAATCAAGTTTGATGCAACGAAAGGTGCTCTATAGGAGTTAAGAAGCGATACGTGAAATCTGTATTATGTTATATTAGATATAACTAGGCTTACATAGACGAACGACTTTTATGAACTTAATTTGGTGTTTTACTCGATAAATTAGCTTTCTTCATGCAAGAATACCCTTGCGATTACCCATACGCCCCTGTCTCAAAAACCCCGGTGGAACTTTTTCCTCAATGGAGATAAAAATTCCTATTGAAATCCCAATGGGTATAGAAATTCTATTGTTCAAAGGTTAAAAATTAAGTGGGATGATTTTGGAGTGCAACTTTTAAACATTTAATTTCGAGTGGGGATGAAAAATAAGTCAATTTCCCACTGGGGCTAAAACTCCATGGTATTTTCTTACCGAGGACGAAATTTTCGCCAAATTTTCCAGTGGGGCTTGGGTCCCAGCGGGTCTGTGACACAGAGTACCCATTGGCTTAACTTAAAATGTACTCAGAGTACCTTAAATGACCTCACAGTATTCTAAAAACAAGTCGAAATTCTAATATTTTGCACCCGGGATTTTTTTACCAAAGGTTTCTTCATAGTCTGAGTAAAAAATAATTTTCCTTAATTACCTTCAATTTTTGCACGCGCTCCTATCAGAAGCAGCCGACCAATCAAGAGGCAGTATGTAGACTATAAACAGGTTAAATCCATTTATCCAATTACGGATACTAATATTTTAGGTTTGTGGGACGAGTGCAGAAACATAGACAGCCTGCCATTTTGATCCATCACCCAGCCGGCACACAAGATTGTTTCAACGTTCATTTAACATGATATGGACGTTGTGAACGTTAGATAAACGTCGAAACAACGTTGTGTGAAGAGTATAGGGGTTTTTGTCTTTCGTGCCCGTCCTAAACATTAAGAAATCCAGGAGAAATTCTAAAAATCTTAAGATATATTAATGAGAGATGCAATCCCGTAAAGTTATTTCCTTGTGTCTGAAACAATCAATACGATGAAGTGTTTTCACAGATTAGATAGCTCCTTATTTAGTCATTGAAGCACTCTTTAATTGTGTGTTGTCTAAAATATAATTGGCAGGCACTCTAGTTTGAAGTATGTGTTTGTTTTTTTAATGAAATTCGATCGTACCCCCTGATGGGAGATTATTTTTCTTTCACAAATTACGTATTCTTTTCTGTTTCCAGGAGGTTAAAGATATATTAATGGTGTGACTTAAAGACGCTATAAAGACCCAGTGCTCATCGAAGAAAGGACTTAACTCAAACTGCAGACCAAACTTGAGACTGAAGAAAAACCAAAGCAACAGAGAAGATTCATTGCAATTTCATCTTTAAAAGATTTGGTACGAAAGACAATTTGACCGAAAACAAGAAATTCTCAGACATAATGGGTTGCATGAAGTTAGGTCGAAACCCGACCTTTTATTCCATGATGTTCCTAACAACGTCATTCTTTTTCGTCGAAATCATCGTCGGTTATATGACGAATTCCATGGCACTTGTCGCCGACTCCTTCCATATGTTGTCTGATATCATTTCACTTTTTGTTGGCTTCTTTGCGATGAGGGTAAGTGTTCTTACTTGTCTAGGCCAGAACCGGCCGAACCGGGTAGGCTGAAAGACTTCTTCGCTATTTCATAGCTAAATTTAACTCATTTTTGCGTTCACCCTGGCATTTCTACAATCCAACTTACAAAGACAAATAAAGTTTTAAACTCGAAAATCTTTTGTTTGATAACGTGTTTATATTATACGAATCTTTCACTTTTTATAAAAAAATCGAACCGCATTAAGTGTGCATCAATCTTTGTTTTGCTTGCCAAGAAAATTGATTTTGAAATCCAATACACCAGTTATTTTCGAGATTTGCATAGCTCCACCTCTTTTGCTTTTTTCAGTATTCGAAAATGACAAAAGGAGATGTCTTCACTTCCAATACATTCGGATGGGCGCGGGCAGAAGTTTTGGGCGCTTTGGTGAACAGTGTGTTTCTGGTGGCGCTTTGTTTTTCCATTTTGGTGGAGGCGTTTAAGCGGTTGGTGGAACCAGAAGGTTTGAATGATCCTGATTTGATTTTGATCGTTGGAGGAACAGGATTACTGATCAATGTCATTGGGATGTTTCTCTTCCATGGTGAGTTGTCTTTTCCGTATTCCTTTAACAAGACTCTAGTTGAACAAAACACCCAACATAATCGGCCTTTTTACGGCGGCTCTAATTTAGCGCCAGCCCTTTTACTCCGGCCCTTTTTACGGCAAAATATATTTTTTTTCCATTTCAGCCTGGCCCTAATTTACTTCCGATCCCTTACCCCGGTCCTTATCACGCCAGAAACAAAAATTCAAGGGCTGGCGTAAAAAAAGCCGAATGATCACTAGTCCAGATATGTTCCGTTACCCATGAATGTCGAAACAACGTCTGCCTGGCATTCTTTTAACGTTAGATGAATAACGTAGAAACAACCTTTATGATGTGAAGGAGGTCAGAGACCTGAAATTACTGTGTGCATCGAACACTCTTTGAAAGCCAAAGTCCTTCCACCGGAAGTGTCTATGGTGTAGATTAAGTAGAGCAGATGCTCGCTCAGTAAAGAATCTCTCAGCTGTTACAAGCCGAGTTTCGTACAACATTTTGCTTACACATCATTTCACAATCTTGTTTAGTTTAACGACTGTGATCTCCAAAAGGTTCTTATTCATTCTCATACCTTTCTTTTATTCGGCACGTTAGGTCACGGTTCAGCACATGGTCACAGTCACGGTGGAGGTGGCCACGGACATTCACATGGTCACTCTCACCAAGAAGAAATCGCTCACGATGACGTCACTGAATTCCAGACACCTAAGGACAAACATACTAACTTAAAATCGATCAAAGGAACCACTGTTGGGATACACAACATGTCTTTTGATGCTGATGAGACCATCACACCGCGCGAGAATCACGAATTCGTCATCGCGGTTGATTTCCAAGATGGAAACGTTGAGGAGCAAACAGGTAATTGGGAAAAATCTTTCCTTACTGTATTTTAGAAATTCGAATATTACACCCAGTCGCATGAGATGCCTTGGAGTTTTTACAAGATACTTCACTAATTGGTCATTTAAAGTGATAGAGATGACGCGTTCTTTAGAAAAGTAATAAGATTCTTTTATTACATCTTAACGACCAACCAAATCAAATAAGAGCTTGTAAAAACTCCAGCTTGTCCCAGTCGCAAACACTTATTATTTATAAGAACTACATAAATTGGCGACTCGCCAACAAAAGTGGAACCATATTTTGACATAATTAATGTTTCAGAGAACGTGCTGCCAAAGTAAACAGAAAGATACGTGTGTTTGCGTAGTGGTTGAAACAAAAAGTTTGCATGTTGAGATTATTCCGTATTTTTCGACAACAAACATATTATCACAACTGTTTTTAAGAAACATTCAAGAAATATCCTTATCCCTTGTCAATCATCTTTTAGAAATGTCAATTTCTTTCGGCTGTCGAAAGTTTTCTTCAAAGTCTAATTTACTAAAAAATTTACACGCTGAAAAGATTGATCTTAATGAAAGAAAGCTTTGCTTCAACAAAAGCTGAGAAAGTTGCATGTGACTCCTTTGAAAAGTCATTATTCAACAGTTCACCAACGCACTGATTAAATTATGCTCTCCAGTTATTTACTGATCCCCGCTTTCGGGTGATTCATCATTGACTACTTAACCATGTCTGCATAAAAGAGAAAGTGAATTCCCTTCCCTTTAGCCCTTTCTCAGACCATGTTTAAACAAAAAGCCTCTGTCGAGAAAAGAGAGTCCGGTTCTTTCAGAATCAACTTTACATTCAACCCATCTTTTTTCCACCTTCATTTAGACAAAGAATGTAAAAAGTCGAAGAAGTCAAAAGCACCCCAATCTTCACAACAGATGAACATGAGGGGTGTCTATCTTCACATCCTGGGTGACGCCCTGGGATCGGTGATCGTCATCATTGCAGCCCTTATCATCAAATATTTTGAAGGGAGGTGGACCCTTTACGTTGACCCTGGTATGAGGTTAGTAGAACGCTGTTCATTTCTACTTCTTTAAAGTCAATGTAGTTTTTACAGATATTTTTTCACTTGAACGTGGCTGGAGGAAAGAAGAAATTTTGGCAGTATCTTTAGTCATATTTTTGCGGCCAACCCAAATCATATTTCGCGTACTACCAGGTTGAAACTGATCTAATGTTTTATCTCATTAGGTAACACTTGTATCGAATATTCTGTCAAGCCCGTTTCTGCATCCCTTTCCCTTCCTCATGATACAGGGGTGGACGTCCATTACGCGGTCTTCTCTTAATCACTTTTTTTTCAAATTTCAGTATTATCATGGTTGGTATTATTTTGAAGACCTCAGTACCTCTCTGTAAGTTTCCTTTCGTACACTTTAATAACGAAACCTTGATCATTTACAACGCCCTTGTTGACACCTGAGTGATATACCCTCGGCGTCTTATGTATTTTAGTCAAAATTTAATCGTTTTCACAAATGGAAATAAAATGAACTGAAGTTGAAGAGGCCCCCCCCCCCAGCGGCACCCCTAATCACGCCATCACGCAAAAAAATTTTCTCCATCACGCATCACGAAAATCGCTAAAATTTGTCATCACGCAAATCACGCATCACGCCTCAAATTTTTGCCCTATCACGCATCACGCCAAAATCTTGATCACGCCATCACGCCAAAAAAAATCTCTAATCACGCCATCACGCAAGAAAAAAGTCCCAATCAAGCCATCACGCAAACCGCTGGGGGGGGGCCTCGTTGAACTGAATGAACTGAACATCAATTTATGTTCATGGTAAACCAAGAAAATTACAATTACTGGCTCTATGCTCAGGACCTTCAATGGCAATATTATTTATTTCATTCTAGTGAAAGAATCAAGTACGATTTTGTTGCAACATGTTCCTTCGCACATTCAACTCAAAACATTACAAGAAAAATTACTCGTAACGGTAAGAAAAACTATGAACCTCTCTAAACTTTCTTTTCAACCGTTCCCAATTGTAAGACCCGTCAGTCTTCTTTTCGCGCTCTGCAAAGTAGCTTCTTTTTCGAAAAAGCTGATGTTGAAACAGTTCAATGTTAAGGGATTAAGTACACAATATTTCATAAACTAAAGTCTTCCCTTTCTTTTTACAGTTCCCAGAAATCAGAGCGGTGCACGAATTCCATGTTTGGCAATTGACCGGCAGCCGAATTGTTGCGTCATTACACGTTATGTTTACGTCATCAGATGATTACAACGAACTTTCAACCTCTATGAAAAAATTCTTTCATAAAGAAGGAATTCATTCAACGACAGTACAACCAGAATTCATTGAGGTAAAATATCCACTGACTTTTATATATACCCTGGACAAAGCTTCTCAATCCCAGCCAGCAAAATCTTTGATCGGAGTTTTTTGAAAATTGGTACCCTAATGTCGGCACTACTCGATAGCGGTGTAAATGCATCGAGAGCGCTAGGTCTACTTTTCCTCAAATTCTTTTGATGATATAGCGGCGTTAGACGTTAATTTTTAGCATTGCAATGGCTTCTCCTTGGGTACCAATTTAAAAAAAACTCCAATCAAAGATGGCAGGTATTGCTTGGTCCAGGGTTATATAAAGGTCAGTGAAAATATCATACACTAGCCTCTATTTCATACGTTGATCGATGATTTATCATAGTTAGATAAAAGTGCCCTCGTCGAAATTTTTTTTCTTTTCCTTGTAAACGCAAATCCAATCTTACCTCCGTTCCCAGTGTATTCTTCAACCAGTAATCTTCACCAGAGATGACTCGGTACAAGGAACCTGTTTATTTATTGTCATTTGTAATGTTCAATTTCATTTCATTTCTTTACGGCCTACTTACAGAGTAATATTGTTGTATTTATTGAGAATTATTCTAATTTTTCAGGACGAAGAGCACTTAGGTGACGAGAATATCTGTCTATTAGCTTGTCCAGATGAAGAATGTGCCGAGAAAGTTTGTTGCAAGCCAAAGAAATCAAATTCGACAGCGCCATCAGAGACCGGAAGCATCCGATCTACCGGATCCGGGAGATCGCGGAACAGTGGGGGATGTGCTTCACCTAAAGAAGAGAGCAAATCAAGACCGGGTTCCACGAGGTCTGAGAACAAGAGCGGTCGTAACTCTCCAGATGAAGAAAACGCAAGACCAAGCTCTGCAAATTCTCAAAATAGCTTTTATAAGCAACCAGAAAATGATGACAAAAATACAGACTCAAACTCAGAAAGTCTCGAAGTTGAAAATAATGACACTAGAATCGACATCCAGATTTCACCAAGAAGTCAAACAGCTTCACCAGACATTACAAAATCAAAAAACAGTGAGTTTGAAGAAATTCAAATTGTGGTCGATAATAATTCTGATGAGGAAAGTCATCTGTAGACCAATCATATCGCTGAAAGTCATCTGTAGATCAATCATATCGCAGTTTGGGATGAGCGCTAATTGGAGGATATTTCTTGCGTATTACACACACACGCAAGATATATCGAACAGATCTAAATGCGGATCCAATGTGGTAAAACTGTCCACAACTGAACCGAAAAACAGTTTTCTGCTACTTTATTAAGTAGGACTATATGGGATAGAAGATCATATATCACATTCTTTAGCACAAATAAGAGAAGAGATAAATGAAGAACGCTTAGTAGAAAAAGTCAAAAACATAAGTTTTCTTAGGACTGAAAATTGTTTTAAACCGTGAGGCTTTTCACTGATTAAAGTTTTGTACATATTTTGATTTTTTCATTGTTTTTTTTTATTTGCATGCAGTAAATTATAAATCATACGTTTAAGATAAGAAATTTTATAGAAAAATGTTTACTAACGCGTACTTTGGTTTTATTTCGAGTTAAGAGCACATCTGATGATACTCTGGTGGCTTTATTCCGGTGCAGCCTGCACTATTTCACCCCTAGACTTGTAAACAGTCTGTTATTTACCGCGCGCAACAAAATTTAGGAGTCGGGTACTGGCTAGGTATAATTGAATAACAAAAATAATTTGAGAATATGGTTCTAGATACAGTTTCCCGATTTTACCACTCTAGTAAGATTTTCCGGTGTGATGTTTTTCATTCAACGACTATACTAGTCTACTTCACCCCTACCATACCATGAGTATCGGAACTTGATCAAATTAGAATTGAAATATCCTAACGTTTTCCCATTTCAAGGTTTTAGAAAACCTCGTATTTTCGAACTTGATTTGGAAGTTGTGTTAAATTTCGAGGTTGATTTTTTCTACCTATCATTTTTGATCACATGATCAAATACTTTGCCACACAGTTGTAAATAAAATTGGAAAAAAGTCATCTCATAAAATGAAACTCAAAATTTTGCCCCTCTTTTTCCAGGCCTCTTGACCAGGTAGGTATCCAGGGCATAGTTATTTACTTTACTGTTCCTTAATTCAAGTGATTTTACTGGTTAGTTAATCCTCGTGATGTCTATCATCCATATCTAACCCAATCCCTCAAACTCACTTTTTGATGATTCAGATAGCCCTCGTGATTGTACCAATATCCATTATCTGATATTGCGATGAAGAATTGGCGGCCACACGCTCTCTAAAGGAGTGGATTAATTTCCTGAAACGAAGAATGATAGTCAACCTTTGATGTGCAGTATCCTTTGTCGGGTTCAACGGCCGTTCTTGTAAGGTAACGTAGAAAATATTTAGGTTGGACACAGATATTGTTCCCAAAAGGAGGACTTGGGTTCCGTCTGACGAAATTCAATTATCTAAATGTTCCGCATGTTCAAAGTTTTGTGGACCCCCAAAATTTTCGTCAATCTTTCATGAATAAACCCCTGAGCGAATACCGTGAATAGCACAGGCCAAAATCATATACTGACCTGTGCCAACCAATGGAGATTCTATTCAGCGTGCAATCAACACTGAGAAAAGTAACCATGACGACCATCCAAGATCTTGGATGAAGTTCAAAGTTGATATTTTTATTCCCGTCGTTGAAAACACAACTTAAAAATGTCATCAATACTTTTTGAAAAGAGTCAGTGATAAAGAATCATAACATAAAGATCTGCTTATTATTTCCATTCCATTAAGTAGCATATAATCAAAACTAATAGTTTAGTAATTACTGTTATACCAAGAATATATTCTTGGTTATACATTTTGGAATCATGTAAAAGATTTCTTTCGAAAGAAACTCATTACAATTAAAATTTTATGTTGATAGCTCAAACCCAATAAAAGATATGTCATTTTAATTGAAGCAACCTCGTGCTCGTGTATCCCCCAGGTTTTATTTACACTACTGATGGACACCAGAGAATATCTAGCACCATCTCTAGCGCCATATAGTTAAAACATAATGAAGCTGATAATGCGCAGGGAACGAGGTTGAAATTGAAGCACCCCAATTTTTTCAAAATTTCGACAAAAAAAGGTCAAAATGTACCAATTTTTCAATTAAAAAACGAAACTAAAACTGATTTGAATGTCATTTTACAATACTAAAAGAAGCAAGACTTTTAGGTTTCTTTGACACTTTAATAAAAGGTTAAAAAATTTTTTACAAAAAAAGCGTATTTTTATTCTGCTTTTTTCTAACGCATAAAACTACACCTACATTTTGGGGTGCAGTAGAAAAGAAAAAAGAAAACAACACCATCACCACCACTCTATGGATCATTTTCCCATTCTGTATTGTATAAGGTCTTACCATAAAAAAAATCGACAAGATTTGTTGCTTCCGCTGACCTGAATTTAACGGCCTGATTCAGCGGACGAATCCCTTGTTTAACGACCAAAGAGGTGATAGATAAGTTAGGGTCAGTAAGTAAAGCTATAGCTTGCACCACTAGTAGTATAAGTAGTGATGGTTCAGTGGTTATTGCATAATTGGTCTCACTGGCGGAGGGTGCACGGGTGGGTATTTAGTTCGATATGAGTTCGCTTACGGAAAAAGATCTGCTGTGTAGACAGTACAACCTTTTAGATTAGAGAAGAGAGACTTTCGAGGGTCTAAAAATGGGAGCCTTGTGGCTCACACATACCCGACACCCATTTTGTCTAAGTATACCCACTACAGATAAACTTCCATATTGTCGTAATCAAAGATTCTGGTGGCGGCGTGGGTACGAGTCATTTTTGCCGACTTTTGTGATGGGCGGCTTTAACGCCAACATTCTTATTCCCGCCATCGGGCGTTTTTCTTTATTGTGGTGCACTTTAAAAATGGTAGACATTTTCATCGACAAATCGCCATGTGGTGTTGAATTTCTCTGAATTTTTGTGTAGTTTTTGAAGACATCAAAGACACGTCTGACAACCAAACCAAGCAATGCCGAAGCCAAAGCTAAGTATGTTTTTTTTCATTACCAAACAGCCAGATAGAAAAGGAAGGGACGTTTGTTTTTCCCTGGCAATAAACCATCAAATGAATCGAAGGGTGTTCAACTCTCTAAACCTACTAATCAAACACCTTGGGGTCCTAGGCACTTACCGTAAGTTGGTATATTTTCAACATCCCTCTTTAAATTTTGACATCCTTCTCTAGAGATAGAAAAGAAAAGAAGGTTGGAATCGCTATCAGAAACTTTTTTCTTTTTAAAATCTGCAGAGGGGTAAAAAATTCTTTTGGCCATCTCTACTCTAGCTATTTAAAGAATGATGTCAAAATTAGAAGAAGGATGTCCATATTAGACCAACTTACGGTTCAAATGGCTGCACCATAGGGGTTAAACGTTGTTCACAAATGACAGGAAATACAAATCTTGTCTAAGTTTTTGCAAAAACTGAAAACTTTTCAGAATCGATTGAGATTCTATTGGAATGCGCTAGATTGTGTTCCTTTTAATGTCTGTATGTTTAATTCGCTGTGTCAATTCAAGACAGACTTAAGTCCCTTTTTCAGCATACACGCTTTCCAAAAGAAAAGTCAGTTAGGGAAACCATCCAGGATCCTGCCATTCTATAAACCAGCAAAAACTAAATGACACTTGTAAACTTAAGTTTCTTACCATTTCTCATCGAAAACAACCAAAAACATTGCTACTTCCCAAAGCCGGAGACCAAAACAAATCATCTTCCAAGATTATGGCGCCCTTTTGGATCTATTGTTAAGACCATCTAAAATGGTGGAAAGAGTTGCGGAAAGACAGAGGCGCCCGCTGCTTCAATGGGTGGTAACGTCAAAACGCCCAATATGATCTTACTAAGTAACTAAGTAAGTAACTAAGTAACTATTTATTTACCATTTGAACACTTAAAATACATGAGACAAAAAGAAAAGTTTCACTTGAAAAGATGGCATTGTGAAGATCGTTTCAGGCTTCGGCATATTAGGCGTGCGATCGCACGCGCACGCCTCCGCACACGCCTAAAAGCCTTTTAGGCGTGCAATTTATCACACGCCATAAATCATGAAAACCTAGCGAGGCGTGCGATCAATCGCACATGCAAAAATTTATTCTAGAAATATTTTTTCTGCTTGTTGAAAGAAGATCAAATATCATTTTCTACTTTAATCATAAGAACCAAATAGATGAAAGATAAACTTTCCTTTACTCTTTCAAACTGCTATATTTATACAAAATTTCTTATAAAAAAGTTACTCTAATGGATACACATCTTCTCTCTCCTCTTTCTCTCATACTATGCTTTGGTCTTCAATAAACAAGCCTTTCTCAAAAATAACTTTTGCTGCACGATTTTTCGTCTCTCTAAAACCTTTTAAAAAAAATCACTTTTGCTGTATGATTTTTCCTCTCTCAAATCTTTTTCCTTCCCTCTCGCATGCTACGTTTATGAGGTCGTTGGTTTATGACAATAAACTAGCTCTTCTTAAAAGTTACTTTTGCTGCATGATTCTTCTTCTCATTTGTTTTCCTAAAGTAAAGTATTCTCCTTCTTGATTATTCAGTGCTCTTTTGGTTTCTGTTTTTGTTTTTCAAATATGAAGATTGAATATACACTTTCTTCTTTCCTGTTGTCTAGTTTTTATGTAGATAAAAGAAAGATCATTCTTAGGAATTGTTCAAAAGTTTGTGCCTCATCATTGTTAATGATGTTTATAAAATAAAAGAAAAAAACGATCGCACGCGATCGCACGTCTAAAGAAAATGAGGCGTGCCATGATTCGCACGCCTAAATTACTAAAAATTACTATGTAGGCGTGCGACGATCACACGCCTTCTTTTTTCTTATGCCGAAGCCTGTCGTTTATATAAATTAAAAATAAAAGGGGTCCAAGAACAGAGCCTTGTGGAACTCCATGAGGAATTATTTTAATAGAAGACTCAGTGGAGGAGATGGAAACAAACTGAGATCTATTGGATAGATACGATCTAAACCATTCATTAGCTTTGCCTCTGATTCCATAATGATTTAATTTTGAAATCAGAATAGAGTGATCAACAGTATCAAAAGCCTTTTGCAAATCAACAAACACACCGCATGCAAAGTCACCACTATCAAGAGATTTACGAATACGTTCAACAATGTTAAGCAAAGTGTGGATTGTTGAGTGAGATCTACGAAAACCAAATTGACGTTCAAAAAATACGCGATGAGAATCTAGAAAAGTAATGATACGAGAGTACATAAGTTTTTCAAGAATTTTTTCGATGTTGGAAAGTAAAGAAATTGGGAGGTAATTAGAGATCTCAAGAGGGGAGCCTTTGTTTTTGAAAACAGGAATTACTTTGCAAAGTTTAAGCATTGTGGGGAAAGAACCATATTCAAAAGAAAGGTTAAAAAGAAAAGATAGCGGTCCAGAAAGGTCAAATTTTAAAAGGCGAAGGATTTTTTGGGGGATGCTATTGGGACCAGATGATTTATTTAGGGGAAGGGATTTAATAATTAATAAAACTTCAGCTGGGTTGACACGGTCAAGAAAAATATAATTTCTGATGCGGTTTTCATAATTGGGTCTTTGGTTTTGATATATTTCCTTGAGTAATATTGACGTTGAGAAATTGATTTGATAATCCCAGGGGTGATCCATGGTTTAGCTCTGGTTTTTTGTTGGCGTTTTGTCACAATTACAGTTGGAACATGTTGATCAATTAGGTTTTGAATTAGATCATAGAATGTTTTGAAATCTTAATCAACATCTGTTATGTGATATAATTTGTTTGCCCAATCAGTGCCAAGAAAGTCTAGAATAAAATTATTTTGGTCAAAGTTTTTCCAATCTTTCCTAGAAGATTTACCAGGCTTTGGTTTGTTAGAAGAACCACAGATAAGGTGAAATTGGGGAAGATGATCAGAGATGGAATAAAGCAGATTACCTGAAAAACTGTGTTTTTCAGAAATTGAGGAAAAGATATAAGTGTCAATAAGTGTCATAGAGTGGTCAGTAATACGAGTAGGAAGGAAAATATTAGGTATAAGAAAGTGTGATCCAAAGTTGTTCAGGTAAGATAATATGTTAGAATCGGAAGGAGCATTGAGAAGATTAATGTTGAAATCACCAAGAAGAATAATTTGTTTATTTTCTTTGCACAATAAATTGAAGTCGAGATAAGAATTGTTTGATACTTAAAGTTTCACGCAACTTGTTGTCACGATCTTCAGTCAAAAATTCTATACAAAAAATTCGTTTCAAGTTTACAAAAATATACTGTGCACTGTAAAGTCTTCGTCAAAGCAATTGACGTCATTTCAGTCTTTGGTGTCGTGGAGTTTGAGGGTGAACTTATTCACGTGCCGACATTTCGAGATCAGTTCATTCCTTGAATTTAACAGTTTCTCGGGTTGGTCGAATGTGGCAATTTCAAATTTTTCGCTAAGGCAGAGTGAACATTTCAGCGAAGCACGATTGAACGATGGACATTTACGGACTGTCTTCCAAGTAATCTTTGGGGCACGATTCTTTCGTTTCAACCTCCAAATCTCCTTGGAAAGTTCAGTTTCTTTTTCGTACTTTTCGTTGGCGAAGGATGACTTGTGGTTGGCGTATCGTTTCTTGAACTTAGGTTCGGCTAACCCAATGTAGAACTTTTCACCGTAATCTGGTTCGTCATCGCAGGTGACCGTTGCTTGATAAACTGAACGCTCCACCAAACATGAGCCGTTAAGGGGGCAAGATGCTTTCACCCTGCAGTTGCACTGTGGTGGGATCTCGTTACCGTTAGTGTCGCGTTTCAAGATGCTTTTGTTGTGGCTCTGGATGATGCTTTTGATGTTTTTGGTGCAGCTATAGCTTACTTTAACGGTATTGCGATTGAAGATTTTGTTGAATTTATGGTGTTTCGGGAAGTGTTTGTCAATAAGCTGCAAAATCTTCTGGCAATTTTCGTCTCGACGTTCTTGTTATATGGCGGGTTGAACCATGTGATGTGGCGTTTGCGATTTTTTTGGCTGTGTGTTCTTTGGATTGGTTGGCTTATACGAAAGTTCGACGTTGTAGCCGCTTTCTTTCAACGCTTTCTCGTACGGTTTTTTGGCTTCGGTGAAGATATGTTCGTTGGATGAGTGATTTGACAGTCGTTGTTCGATCGTTTTGGGTATTTGCCTGATCACGTTTGGAGGGTGGTTTGATTGAGTATTTATATATTGAAGTTTGTTGTCTGGTTTCAGGTAAGGCTTGAATGAACCATCTTCAAGGTTAAGAGTAATATCTAAATAATTGACGATTGTCTTATTGCACTCAATAACGATCTCTAAACCATCCCCGTACTCTCGGAATTTCGACTGCAAGTCCTTTTTGACTCGTTCCAACTTGCTCCCCGTCTTGCATTTTACAACTGAAAGTCTGTCATCACGATAAAGACCAAAGTTCTTTATGTCGTACGTTTCGCTTAACTTATGCTGAAGGTAAATGCCGACGAGCTCGCACACTTCCGCACCGTCAAACGCGCCCATTGTGACATCGAACAGACTACCTTTCTTTTTCATCCAGGCGGAACCGTCGCTAAAGCATAAAGATTTTCGAGCATGCTGAATTATTTTTACGTCTTCAGTTGAGATGCGTGTGATTGGTTTAGCGAATTTGATAGCGTCGGATAGTAGCTTTTTAGTTATTGAGGGATAGAAGTCCTTGATGTCAAAAACTACGAACCTGTGCTGCTTTTTGTTCGGTATGGCTTTGAACCATTCGATAACTTCACTGGTGTTCTTCCATTGGTTGATTTCCAGGTGGGCTTTGAGATCGTTGTTCACTCTGTCAAGGATCGATTTTGCGATACGGCCGATCTCGTTTTTGGCAGGATTCAGTAAACGCACCTTTGGATTGTTTTGGAAGTTCTCCTTATGGTCTTTTAGGGTTATGAAAGCCTCATCTTCGCCGTTTGTCAGCATTCTGCCGAAGACTTTCATGTCTTTAACGATTGATTTACCGGCTGAATTGATTTTATGATGGATGTTTTTGTTGACCTTTTTGTATGTCGATGTGACGACAAAAACATCCATCATAAAATCAATTCAGCCGGTAAATCAATTGTTAAAGACATGAAAGTCTTCGGCAGAATGCTGACAAACGGCGAAGATGAGGCTTTCATAACCCTAAAAGACCATAAGGAGAACTTCCAAAACAATCCAAAGGTGCGTTTACTGAATCCTGCCAAAAACGAGATCGGCCGTATCGCAAAATCGATCCTTGACAGAGTGAACAACGATCTCAAAGCCCACCTGGAAATCAACCAATGGAAGAACACCAGTGAAGTTATCGAATGGTTCAAAGCCATACCGAACAAAAAGCAGCACAGGTTCGTAGTTTTTGACATCAAGGACTTCTATCCCTCAATAACTAAAAAGCTACTATCCGACGCTATCAAATTCGCTAAACCAATCACACGCATCTCAACTGAAGACGTAAAAATAATTCAGCATGCTCGAAAATCTTTATGCTTTAGCGACGGTTCCGCCTGGATGAAAAAGAAAGGTAGTCTGTTCGATGTCACAATGGGCGCGTTCGACGGTGCGGAAGTGTGCGAGCTCGTCGGCATTTACCTTCAGCATAAGTTAAGCGAAACGTACGACATAAAGAACTTTGGTCTTTATCGTGATGACGGACTTTCAGTTGTAAAATGCAAGACGGGGAGCAAGTTGGAACGAGTCAAAAAGGACTTGCAGTCGAAATTCCGAGAGTACGGGGATGGTTTAGAGATCGTTATTGAGTGCAATAAGACAATCGTCAATTATTTAGATATTACTCTTAACCTTGAAGATGGTTCATTCAAGCCTTACCTGAAACCAGACAACAAACTTCAATATATAAATACTCAATCAAACCACCCTCCAAACGTGATCAGGCAAATACCCAAAACGATCGAACAACGACTGTCAAATCACTCATCCAACGAACATATCTTCACCGAAGCCAAAAAACCGTACGAGAAAGCGTTGAAAGAAAGCGGCTACAACGTCGAACTTTCGTATAAGCCAACCAATCCAAAGAACACACAGCCAAAAAATCGCAAACGCCACATCACATGGTTCAACCCGCCATATAACAAGAACGTCGAGACGAAAATTGCCAGAAGATTTTTGCAGCTTATTGACAAACACTTCCCGAAACACCATAAATTCAACAAAATCTTCAATCGCAATACCGTTAAAGTAAGCTATAGCTGCACCAAAAACATCAAAAGCATCATCCAGAGCCACAACAAAAGCATCTTGAAACGCGACACTAACGGTAACGAGATCCCACCACAGTGCAACTGCAGGGTGAAAGCATCTTGCCCCCTTAACGGCTCATGTTTGGTGGAGCGTTCAGTTTATCAAGCAACGGTCACCTGCGATGACGAACCAGATTACGGTGAAAAGTTCTACATTGGGTTAGCCGAACCTAAGTTCAAGAAACGATACGCCAACCACAAGTCATCCTTCGCCAACGAAAAGTACGAAAAAGAAACTGAACTTTCCAAGGAGATTTGGAGGTTGAAACGAAAGAATCGTGCCCCAAAGATTACTTGGAAGACAGTCCGTAAATGTCCACCGTTCAATCGTGCTTCGCTGAAATGTTCACTCTGCCTTAGCGAAAAATTTGAAATTGCCACATTCGACCAACCCGAGAAACTGTTAAATTCAAGGAATGAACTGATCTCGAAATGTCGGCACGTGAATAAGTTCACCCTCAAACTCCACGACACCAAAGACTGAAATGACGTCAATTGCTTTGACGAAGACTTTACAGTGCACAGTATATTTTTGTAAACTTGAAACGAATTTTTTGTATAGAATTTTTGACTGAAGATCGTGACAACAAGTTGCGTGAAACTTTAAGTATCAAACAATTCTTATCTCGACTTCAATTTATTGTGTAAAATGCTTCCTCCGGGTCAAGCACTCTCTTGCTGAAGAAGATATAAGCAACTTAAGAAGATTTATTTTCTTTGTTAATTTTATTTAAAAATGATTCTATTGAGTTTGTTGAATTCATCAAGAGAGAGAAGTGGGTGTTTATAGATTGATCCAACGATGGTGTTAGTGGAATTCGGACAAGATATTTCTGCAAAAGTGGATTCAAGAAGAGTTGGGTAATAGAGCATAGAATCAAGATCTTTGCGAGGTTCATAGTCTAGATTCTTTGAGATGTATAACATAGTGCCACCAACAGAAGCCTCCGTAGGAGTATGAATTGGTACATGAAAGTTCTCAAGATTGAAGTTAAACGAAGGTTTTTTGCCTTTCAAAAGACGGGTCTCGGTAATAGCCGTTACGTCAAAATTGTAGTTAAGTTTAGAAGGAAGAGTAGTTAAGTCATCAAAATGTAGAGCTAAGGAAGCAATATTCAGGTGAAAAGAAGAAAAGGAAAAGGGTCCGTTTTCACGAACAAGTTTTTGAAAATCAGAGGTTTTGTAATACTTACAGTCGGCAGTCATCACATTGTCAAGGTCAAGACAATTATTTGAGCAATGATCAGAGATAAGACTAAGATTGCGAGCAATCTCGAGAATTTTAGGGTTCAGAGCACCAGAGGAGGAAGGTTGAATTTCAGGTTTGAAAGGAAGTGAGCCAAGGAGGCATTTAGGACAGTACCAATCTTTGGTACTGTCTGATAAAAAATGGAATTCAGCAAGAGATAACCCTGAGCATTTAAAATGAGTCCAAAGTTTGCAGGAATCACAAAAAATATAGTTGCCTTCATTAACTGATTTAGAGCATACTGAGCAAGGATTTTGTGTAGGCATAAAGTGAAACTTACCAATCTTTATAGAGTCAAAACAAGGTCAAAAAAAAGAAAAACCATGGAGAAACACCAGAATGAGCTGTGAAAGGATCTTCCAACAGAAGGCGAGTTAGTTGCCGCGCGAGTTACGTCACGCACTCCACCTCAGCGCACAAAGAACGTTGTTTCAATGAATATCAATAATTATAAGAATATCTTATGTGCTTAACTTCAGTAAACCTCGAGTGCTTCAATGAAGATGAAGAAGGTAAGAAGATAAAAAATGCGCTGGATAATTTTCATTATAATAGTTTGGTCAATCATTGCTGAAAGTTTGAAAAAGTTTTTCCGACGCGAAAAAAAGTTTCAGCCAATTAAAAGTACAGTGTGCTTATACTTACTTTGTTTGCTACATCGTCTAGGCTAAAAAAAGTGAGAAAAGACACGAACGCCTTATTTTAATGAGTGTTGTTAAGTATTTTTTTGATTGCGGCCGCGTACAGGAACTCACCAAATGTTCCTAACTGAAAGTGGCATCAAATCCACATAGTTCTTACCGTGGGATCGGGTAACTTGCATCAGTGGCGACAAACATGCATAGCTCTCATACGAATGAGCTGCAGTTAGTCACATTAGCGTCCCACCAAATTGCTTATCAAAGATCAATGTTGCAAAAGCGCTATATCGCATCGTTTACTTGACTCGCAAGCAAAAAAATGCCCTGCAAAACTTCTAAAGGAATTCATGAAAAAAATAACCCAGTGCTTTTTAATGAAACTAACATTTACTAACTATGAGAAATTGGCTAAAATTAAAAGAATTTGAGCTAAGCTTACGAACTAATTTGAAGATCAACTTCTCAAGAAAAAGATTTACAGAGGAGACGGAACCCACCTAGATTGGTGCACAGCCTTATAGGCTACTTCCCCGAAATTTTGCCGTACCGCCTTATAGGCTACTTCCCCGAAATTTTGCCGCACCTCAAATACTGACCCATTTACATGTGCAGAATTATTTTTACTTTAGCTTATAAACAAAGCCTTAGAAATCTAAGCACTGTCTCAGGAATTGAATGACAAAATTTGGTTGGTTGATATTCTGGCTGCTGCTGTCTTACTTTAAGTTTTCAAGTTTTAATTAATTGTCTTGGGAACTTGAACTTGATTCAGGTATTTAACTCTCATCCTTGTTGCAAATGCATCCTGTAGATGACTGATGTTGTTTTTTCTGAAAGCTTGACCTGTTTGGTCATTAATACAAAGTAAAAACAAAACAAAATTGGTAGAGTAGAGCTGCGAGTGGAGCTGCGTACCATCAACTGCTCTAACTTGGGATGGTTGGTCGAAACATGGATATCTGGCCTGTATTTTCACTTAATGTTAATTAATCGCTTTGACAACAAATTTGTTTTGATAACTCCACCAAGTTTGTCAATTATACTTTCTGTCATAACATGTCACAAAAACTTTGTCCTCTTTAACTTTTTCGTTTTCATTCAAAATGACCGGACGCCAATTGGAGAACGCCCACCGCCTAACTGCCTATTACCCGATGGGATTTGACATGATGGGACATGAATTCATGTATAAAACATGAAATTTGGTCAATTTGTTCCAAAATTACAAGGTTTTCAAGTTTTGCCTGGAAAAGCTTGTGATGACGTCATCACGAAACTTTCAACCTTCATTTAACTTTTGATCTTCACCTTTTATGCTCTTTCCGCTGAAACCATCAAATTTTGAATAATTTCAAAAAAATAAATTTTTGCCCAGCCACCTGATGACGTCATCTGGCAGGTTGTCCAGGTGGTAAAATTTAGTGTTACTGTTTAAAATTAGGTTTTACACCCTCTAAGGATCATCTGTGCCAAATTTCATGCTTTTATCACCATCTGAAGTATTCTTATGTTATAACAGACTTCACTATAGTAGTTTATCCTCATCAACAGATAGTAGCTCAGAGGAGTCCTTTGACGATTGTTGTCTCAAGTGAAACTCAGAAAACTCAGAAAAATCAAGTATAATATAATAGTTTAATACTTTCCCCTTCGCTTTCATTACGTCACGAAATAGAGGAGGAGTGTCTCGCTCTCGCTCGTAAAACCGAAAATAAGCAAACTTTAAAGGTTCATAATTAGATAAATAAAACAGATTTTTTAATCGTTCTTTTTTTGTTTGATTGCATTTTTATGCTCTATAATTTCTGGCAAAAAAATGCAGGGGCAAAATGCAAACCTCAATTCCCCTTTAAGTCCCGAATTTTAGGCCAAAAAGTCTTATGTCCAAATTTTATTTTTCTATGAAGTATTGACATGAAATGTGTCCAACACATCTGGTTGATGGACTTTAGGCATTTTAAAGCTCGATTTTAGCTTGAAACTTGCTTAGTATGAAGATTTTAAGTTCAATTCAATACAGCTGTATTTTCAATTCAAAAAATGTTAAATGTCTTTGACAACAAACTTGTTTTGATAGCTCCACCAAGTTTATCAATCATAGTTTCTGTCATAACTTATCACTATAACTTTCACTGATAGCGCGCCCTTTGGTCTTCTTCGTTCCAGACACTCGCGTGTGTTCCACTATGAATTTTTTCATATTTCACTTTAAAAGCCTACTCGATGCAAAAGAGAAATTGTGTATTTTTTAAATACACTGTTCATTAACTCAAATCAAATGACTTTGGAGGTTCGGTGAAATAGTGGCCGAATTGCCGTGTTTTGTCAGATAGTCCCAAGTTTGAGCAGTTGACGGTACAGCCATCATGAAATATTCTCAAATTTCAAAATTTCACGATAAACAGAACTATTTACAAATTATTTTCTTTAACCAGCATTGAATCGATATTGACATATTTTAATGATGTCATTATCAATGCCGTGGATGTTTTGCCCGCAAGCACAGATTAGATTAGCGCACCTTTCTTATTCATTATCTATGAATTGAAGTGGACAAAGATTACCACGCTGAATGATTTTTTCACAAGTCAATTAGTTTTTTTGGTTTCTCCTAAAAATGAGTGAAAAAACAATAAGGTTATACATTAGGTTAGAAACTACATCATAGCACCCTTCATGTTCAGTCATTTGTTTTGTTATTTTTTGTTGACTAATGCAATCTGAAACCATAGAGGTATAAAGAAAAACAGGAGTTGAATGAGTCAGTAATTGGTCGTTAAAGTCTTTTGATTTCTTTTATAAAATGTATCAAAAGAAATTCTAAGCTCGACCGATGAAATAAGACTTTTTAGTAGAACTCAAGTTTGCTCTGAGCATTCTTATTATCAGTATTGAAGATTCTAGCCCTTCAATATACGAAAATTAAATAAAACTTCGTCCACGAAACAAGTTTAAATGTTCCATTTCGTTATCCGTTCAATTTTGTTTTGAAAAGATATTTTCTCAAGCCAGAAAATAAAAAGCACACACGATATCAGACTCAAATTGTAGACATAAAGTCACTGGAGAATTTTGGAGGAAAATATCAAGTAATAGAGTTCATCTTAAAGAAAACATCGATCGAAAAAGCTTATTATTTGACGAGGGATTGCCAAGTTTACAGGCCTTTTTTTAGTCCAAATATTTTCTTACACTGATGTCAGAAACACTCGTCTCATCTAATTTCTAAAGCTTAAATGAGCCAATAAGATTTCACCAATGGATAAAAGAGTTCATTAAAAAAATGCATGATATATCAGATTAGGAGCGTGCATTCATCGTAACTTTTTTAATCGTAGGGCGAGCTTGGTTACAATAGCATACTTCTCCTGTTTCTTTATACCTCAATGCTGAAACTTATGGTATTTTTAAGAGACAACTTAACTTAGATTCAATATCAAGTTCATCTCTGAAAATCTAAGTCGATGCCCCTATTTATTCTCGTATGATTCATCAAAAGAAATACCCCAGCATTTTTGTCTAAACAACAGAACATGTGAACAACAACTGCACGTATTCCAGATAAGAAACAGTATTAAAAGTACAATTTACTGTAGAAATTCTTTATTATAAAGAAAATAAAATAAAAAAGAATTTATCAATTATATATATTTAAGTTCAGGGAAGATAGATGATAAGAAAATTAATACTAGGTCACAGTGTTGATGTAAACCACACTGAAACGACCGCCTTCCATCACTCTCGTGAAAGAGACCGCGCACATTATTAACGCCTACATGCCATTTCCAGTACATTTTAGATTATTCATTGAAAACAGATTACAATATAGTCATTTTTCTTGTCTCGATTATTCAATTCCGAATAAAATACATTCAGGGGAAAAAAAGAAAAACACCTGGGTAATCTAGTAAAAAAAAAACGAAAGTAAATGGTAGACAAAGTAATGAGCCAAGGCAAAACAAGATTAGCGTACCACTATGAAAGAAAACTCCTCCGGTGGTCGATAACAATAGTAAATGAAACTTTATTTTTTAATTGATTTGATCGTCACCTCAACCTTCCTTTTCACAAAATTCTTTTGCTTTTGCTTTTGCCTTGGCTTTGATTTGATTTCTATTCCAAGTTTTAAAAATAAAATATGAATTGAAAATGTCCAAACCCCTTGCAATGCAGCGCTTTCCGTTTGTCTTGATTCTGCTTGATTGGAAAAGCTTTCCTTGTCAATAGAGGTCAATCCTTTCTCTAAATATTTGGCTTCTGGTACCAAGGGTAATAATTCTTAGCAGATACTTAACTTTCTGTCCAATTTCAACATGAATATTATTAAAGGGCTTATTTCTATTATGCCATCAACAAGAAGGATAGCTATCCTAATTTGAAGATTGCGCAATGTTATTTCAAAACACATTTCCCTTTTTTTCTCCTAGGAATATTTTTTTACAAGATTTTGTACCAAATTATTAATAAAACCTCCTGGCAAAAAGCTTGGGTATATTATGTAATTATAATGGGATAAAATAAGTGGATAAGAAAGATTAACATTAAAATTTTTATTCCACATTTTAGAGAAAACAAGCAAGCGGATGACATGTCACAAACGCTATAAAATCATAAAAAAGGTGAGCTGCTGATTCCTTGTTTGTTATTCTTCTTTTTTTTATGTTAGCAAAAGCTTTTTCCAATATTTCTCTTTAGTTTGTAATGTAAGTTTTCAGCATATTTCTTGAGGGTAGGATATAAAATTTCGGAGTGAAATCTCATTTATCATCAATTATTACAAATCATTTTCAAAATATCAATACTAATGGTACGCTTACTTTTAATAGGCCATTTCACAGTCTCAAAGCGTAATGGATAATCAGGACCACTGCGAGCTAATGACGACTTACTATTGGTCCAAAGTTTTTAAAAATTTTAAAGATTATTGCGTCTAGCCAACAGAAAGTTGTTATGGAGGCGCAATCAGTCCTGATTACCCATGATCCATTTCGACTGTGAAATGGTCTATGTCAACATGATTTGCGTTTGCCAAACAGACAGATAACCAAGAAAGATAAACCTATTGAAAATGTCTTTGTGGTTTTATCTTTTAGATCAAAGAACACAACAAGAAAGTCAAAAAAGAAGACAAAAATGCCTCGAAAAGTATGTCATATAAATGTTTTATTGTACCTCATGATAACTATCTTTAAGACAAATGGTCCAATCTGGCTCAAGGCTTTACAGCTTTACAAACCAGGGTTTCACTGTTTGAATCACCTTCCCTTCCAATGTTCCATTCAGTTCATTCAGTTCAGATAATCAAGCCAGCTTGCTGTGAACTCCGTGAAAACAATCGAAAGAATGTCTAAAACTCCTAAATTTACTGGGCTATCCAACTTAAATATTGGGTCGGTTAACTGGAGCAAAAGTTGTCCATACCCTCCCTTTATAAATCTACCCCGTAAAGTTAATGACTGTCCCCCCTTTTTTGTAAAAAGTACCCCAAAGAAAACCAATTACCAAGTCCCCTACGCTTTCACTTTTTCTGATTCTCTTTGTGTCCATATGAAACAATATAATTGAAAACACCCTTTTCTCATTGATAATGTTCTTTTTATGTTATCATACGGCGACAAAAGGGGACCTGTTTTTCAAAGTAGACTCTTTGAATTAATTTTTGCACTTCCTAACTTTTCTTTTTAGGAAAACCAAAAGACCCTGGAATTCCAAATTTATATCCCTTCAAAGAACAACTTTTGAAGCAGATTGAGGAGAGGAAAGAAAAGGTTTGTTGTCGAACATCAAAATAATTATTTTTTCCAAAAAATACTTTTTCAACGCTTAATTCATTCCTGTTTCAGTCAATTTGAAATGATTAAAGTTTCACAGAATTTTAGCGAGTGCTGGATATAATTTCTTTGTTTGTATTGAACTTCTCCTTTCAGCACTTACTAAATTTTTATAAGCTTGAGAATGGTGATACCACCGAAATGTATTGCTTGACTGTTTTTGAATTAAAAACTTTGAAAAATGGCTTCAGGTTATAACATACACTCACGAAGTATAAGTGGAAATGAGTCCATTTGGTTTTCTGCCCATTTTTCATGAAATCAATTATCAATAATAATAATTGATTTTCCGGCGATATGAATAGGTAGCTGTTTAAAAGCTACTGAATTTTTCAGAGCAATCCATGCAAAATACCTATTGTTATCATTGCGTTGATCAAAAATAAACAAGTTATTTCAAATTGCATCAAGAATGTTAAAAATTGCAAACGATAAAGGAATGATCTTATCAAAAAGATTCGAAAGAAGTAAATCTCAGTAAATTTTCTTTTCATCAACTATAGGAAAAAGAAGAGAAAGAAAAAATGAAACAACAAAGAACAAAAGAGAAAAGCAGAAAACGAAAGCTTCAAGATTTACAAAAAGATGCGGAAAAGCGAGCAAAACTTTTCGACCAGAAACAAGAAATTGATGAACAGGCAAAAGAGCTACATAGAGGACCTCTTGAACTTTCACGAAGATCGTATTATAAAGAGTTCCGCAAAGTTGTGGAGGCTTCCGATGTCATTATACAAGTGTTAGACGCACGTGATCCGCTAGGATGCCGCTGCCCGCAACTAGAAGAAATTGTCATGTCTTCAGGTCGCAATAAAAAGATTGTGTTATTGTTAAATAAAGTGGATTTGGTTCCCAAAGAGATTGTTCAAAGTTGGTTAAAATACTTAAGAAGTGAATTCCCAACTGTCGCCTTCAAAGCATCTACACAAAATCAAAAGCAGAAATTAGTAAGTTTAGAATAATGTTCGTAATAGCACTGACGATCTATACAGCCTTTAGGTTTTCATACATTTTAGTCTTGACTCTCACTTCTACTTCTCCCCTTCACTCATTTGGGATTACTGTAAAAATAACTTGGTCACATTGAGCTATTTGACTGTTTAAAATGATCGGTGTCAATCAAAACTCGAGAAAGACTTTTTTTTAAGATTCAACGTTACCACTTACTTCTAAGATTGCATAAGTAGGAAGAATCCTGCCTGAGGTCCTTAATGAAAGTGGTTTCTATTCCATTATTAAATTCTCTCCTATTTCTTCCACTTTCAGACACAATCGAAGGTGACGATAGAAAAAGCATCCAAAGATTTACTCCAAAGCAGTGGGTGTATCGGAGCCGGCGTTTTGTTGAAACTTCTTGGAAATTACTGTCGAAACCAAGACATCAAGACTTCGATCACTGTGGGAGTTGTAGGTTTTCCCAATGTTGGAAAGAGCAGTGTCATCAATAGTTTGAAACGTTCCAAAGCTTGCAATGTTGGTAATACACCTGGTGTCACAAAGTGAGTCATTTTATCCATTTTAAACTCATGATATCCAGTTGTTGAATCCTGCATGCTTATACCCTTTATTTATTCTTCAATTTGAAAAATTGACCTGTCTAATTAGTTATTATTGAATCAACGCTTGAAATCTTCAGTCAGGACATGAGTTATCCGGGAGGGTATAGCAATCTAATGCAATATTTAGGTTAACATGTGATAGCGTGTTTTTTATCTAAGGTGATACATTTTGTAAAAAAAAAAAGGGGATAGTAAACAAAGGAGGACCGATTTACGATCACCTTGCTTTTAAGAAAGAATGTTTATGCTCTTTTTCATTCAGAAACATGCAAGAAATACAGCTGGATCAGCACGTCAAATTGTTGGATTGTCCTGGTATTGTTATGGCAAGTGGCTCATCAGACACGCAAATCATTCTCAAAAATGTCGTCAAGGTATCTTTCTTTACCAACCATTTCACAGTGTTTTATCTAGTCAGACACGCAAATCGTTCTCAAAAATGTCGTCAAGGTATCTTTCTTTACCAACCATTTCACAGTGTCTTATCTAGTCAGACACGCAAATCGTTCTCAAAAATGTCGTCAAGGTATCTTTCTTTACCAACCATTTCACAGTGTTTTATCTAGTCAGACACGCAAATCATTCTCAAAAATGTCGTCAAGGTATCTTTCTTTCCCAACCATTTCACAGTGTTTTATCTAGTCAGACATGCAAATCATTCTCAAAAATGTCGTCAAGGTATCTTTCTTTACCAACCATTTCACAGTGTTTTATCTAGTCAGACACGCAAATCATTCTCAAAAATGTCGTCAAGGTATCTTTCTTTACCAACCATTTCACAGTGTTTTATCTAGTCAGACACGCAAATCGTTCTCAAAAATGTCATCAAGGTATCTTTCTTTACCAACCATTTCACAGTGTTTTATCTAGTCAGATACGCAAATCATTCTCAAAAATGTCGTCAAGGTATCTTTCTTTACCAACCATTTCACAGTGTTTTATCTAGTCAGACACGCAAATCGTTCTCAAAAATGTCGTCAAGGTATCTTTCTTTACCAACCATTTCACAGTGTTTTATCTAGTCAGACATGCAAATCATTCTCAAAAATGTCGTCAAGGTATCTTTCTTTACCAACCATTTCACAGTGTTTTATCTAGTCAGACATGCAAATCATTCTCAAAAATGTCGTCAAGGTATCTTTCTTTACCAACCATTTCACAGTGTTTTATCTAGTCAGATACGCAAATCATTCTCAAAAATGTCGTCAAGGTATCTTTCTTTCCCAACCATTTCACAGTGTTTTATCTAGTCAGACATGCAAATCATTCTCAAAAATGTCGTCAAGGTATCAGTGTTTTTCTAGTCAGACACCAAATGTTCTCAAAATCATCTTTCTTCACCACCATTTCACAGTGTTTTATCTAGTCAGATACGCAAATCATTCTCAAAAATGTCGTCAAGGTATCTTTCTTTACCAACCATTTCACAGCGTTTTATCTAGTCAGACACGCAAATCATTCTCAAAAATGTCGTCAAGGTATCTTTCTTTACCAACCATTTCACAGTGTTTTATCTAGTCAGACACGCAAATCGTTCTCAAAAATGTCGTCAAGGTATCTTTCTTTACCAACCATTTCACAGCGTTTTATCTAGTCAGACACGCAAATCATTCTCAAAAATGTCGTCAAGGTATCTTTTCTTTACCAACCATTTCACAGTGTTTTATCTAGTCAGACATGCAAATCGTTCTCAAAAATGTCGTCAAGGTATCTTTCTTTACCAACCATTTCACAGCGTTTTATCTAGTCAGACACGCCAAATCATTCTCAAAATGTCTTCAAGGTATCTTTCTTTACCAACCATTTCACAGTGTTTTATCTAGTCAGACACGCAAATCATTCTCAAAAATGTCGTCAAGGTATCTTTTCTTTACCAACCATTTCACAGCGTTTTATTCTAGTCAGACATGCAAATCGTTCTCAAAAATGTCGTCAAGGTATCTTTCTTTACCAACCATTTCACAGCGTTTTATCTAGTCAGACATGCAAATCGTTCTCAAAAATGTCGTCAAGGTATCTTTCTTTACCAACCATTTCACAGCGTTTTATCTAGTCAGACATGCAAATCATTCTCAAAAATGTCGTCAAGGTATCTTTCTTTACCAACCATTTCACAGTGTTTTATCTAGTCAGACACGCAAATCATTCTCAAAAATGTCGTCAAGGTATCTTTCTTTACCAACCATTTCACAGCGTTTTATCTAGTCAGACATGCAAATCGTTCTCAAAAATGTCGTCAAGGTATCTTTCTTTACCAACCATTTCACAGCGTTTTATCTAGTCAGACATGCAAATCGTTCTCAAAAATGTCGTCAAGGTATCTTTCTTTACCAACCATTTCACAGCGTTTTATCTAGTCAGACATGCAAATCATTCTCAAAAATGTCGTCAAGGTATCTTTCTTTACCAACCATTTCACAGCGTTTTATCTAGTCAGACATGCAAATCGTTCTAAAAAAATGTCGTCAAGGTATCTTTCTTTACCAACCATTTCACAGCGTTTTATCTAGTCAGACATGCAAATCATTCTCAAAAATGTCGTCAAGGTATCTTTCTTTACCAACCATTTCACAGTGTTTTATCTAGTCAGACACGCAAATCATTCTCAAAAATGTCGTCAAGGTATCTTTCTTTCCCAACCATTTCACAGCGTTTTATCTAGTCAGACATGCAAATCGTTCTCAAAAATGTCGTCAAGGTATCTTTCTTTACCAACCATTTCACAGCGTTTTATCTAGTCAGACACGCAAATCATTCTCAAAAATGTCGTCAAGGTATCTTTCTTTACCAACCATTTCACAGCGTTTTATTTAGTCAGACATGCAAATCATTCTCAAAAATGTCGTCAAGGTATCTTTCTTTACCAACCATTTCACAGTGTTTTATCTAGTCAGACACGCAAATCGTTCTCAAAAATGTCGTCAAGGTATCTTTCTTTACCAACCATTTCACAGCGTTTTATCTAGTCAGACACGCAAATCGTTCTCAAAAATGTCGTCAAGGTATCTTTCTTTACCAACCATTTCACAGTGTTTTATCTAGTCAGACACGCAAATCATTCTCAAAAATGTCGTCAAGGTATCTTTCTTTCCCAACCATTTCACAGCGTTTTATCTAGTCAGACACGCAAATCGTTCTCAAAAATGTCGTCAAGGTATCTTTCTTTACCAACCATTTCACAGAGTTTTATCTAGTCAGACATGCAAATCATTCTCAAAAATGTCGTCAAGGTATCTTTCTTTACCAACCATTTCACAGTGTTTTATCTAGTCAGACATGCAAATCATTCTCAAAAATGTCGTCAAGGTATCTTTCTTTACCAACCATTTCACAGCGTTTTATTTAGTCAGACATGCAAATCGTTCTCAAAAATGTCGTCAAGGTATCTTTCTTTACCAACCATTTCACAGCGTTTTATCTAGTCAGACATGCAAATCGTTCTCAAAAATGTCGTCAAGGTATCTTTCTTTACCAACCATTTCACAGCGTTTTATCTAGTCAGACATGCAAATCATTCTCAAAAATGTCGTCAAGGTATCTTTCTTTACCAACCATTTCACAGTGTTTTATCTAGTCAGACACGCAAATCATTCTCAAAAATGTCGTCAAGGTATCTTTCTTTCCCAACCATTTCACAGCGTTTTATCTAGTCAGACATGCAAATCGTTCTCAAAAATGTCGTCAAGGTATCTTTCTTTACCAACCATTTCACAGCGTTTTATCTAGTCAGACACGCAAATCGTTCTCAAAAATGTCGTCAAGGTATCTTTCTTTACCAACCATTTCACAGTGTTTTATCTAGTCAGACATGCAAATCATTCTCAAAAATGTCGTCAAGGTATCTTTCTTTACCAACCATTTCACAGTGTTTTATTTAGTCAGACACGCAAATCATTCTCAAAAATGTCGTCAAGGTATCTTTCTTTACCAACCATTTCACAGTGTTTTATCTAGTCAGATACGCAAATCATTCTCAAAAATGTCGTCAAGGTATCTTTCTTTACCAACCATTTCACAGTGTTTTATTTAGTCAGACACGCAAATCATTCTCAAAAATGTCGTCAAGGTATCTTTCTTTCCCAACTATTTCACAGTGTTTTATTTAGTCAGACATGCAAATCGTTCTCAAAAATGTCGTCAAGGTATCTTTCTTTCCCAACCATTTCACAGTGTTTTATCTAGTCAGACACGCAAATCATTCTCAAAAATGTCGTCAAGGTATCTTTCTTTCCCAACCATTTCACAGTGTTTTATCTAGTCAGACACGCAAATCATTCTCAAAAATGTCGTCAAGGTATCTTTCTTCACCAACCATTTCACAGCGTTTTATCTAGTCAGACACGCAAATCGTTCTCAAAAATGTCGTCAAGGTATCTTTCTTTACCAACCATTTCACAGTGTTTTATCTAGTCAGACACGCAAATCGTTCTCAAAAATGTCGTCAAGGTATCTTTCTTCACCAACCATTTCACAGCGTTTTATCTAGTCAGACACGCAAATCGTTCTCAAAAATGTCGTCAAGGTATCTTTCTTCACCAACCATTTCACAGCGTTTTATCTAGTCAGACACGCAAATCGTTCTCAAAAATGTCGTCAAGGTATCTTTCTTTACCAACCATTTTACAGTGTTTTATCTAGTCAGACATGCAAATCATTCTCAAAAATGTCGTCAAGGTATCCTTCTTTGCCAACCATTTCACAGTGTTTTATCTAGTCAGACATGCAAATCATTCTCAAAAATGTCGTCAAGGTATCTTTCTTTACCAACCATTTCACAGTGTTTTATCTAGTCAGACACGCAAATCATTCTCAAAAATGTCGTCAAGGTATCTTTCTTTGCCAACCATTTCACAGTGTTTTATCTAGTCAGACATGCAAATCATTCTCAAAAATGTCGTCAAGGTATCTTTCTTTGCCAACCATTTCACAGTGTTTTATCTAGTCAGACATGCAAATCATTCTCAAAAATGTCGTCAAGGTATCTTTCTTTACCAACCATTTCACAGTGTTTTATCTAGTCAGAACACCAAATCATTCTCAAAAATGTCGTCAAGGTATCTTTCTTCACCAACCATTTCACAGCGTTTTATCTAGTCAGACACGCAAATCGTTCTCAAAAATGTCGTCAAGGTATCTTTCTTTACCAACCATTTCACAGTGTTTTATCTAGTCAGACACGCAAATCGTTCTCAAAAATGTCGTCAAGGTATCTTTCTTCACCAACCATTTCACAGCGTTTTATCTAGTCAGACACGCAAATCGTTCTCAAAAATGTCGTCAAGGTATCTTTTCTTACCAACCATTTTCACAGCGTTTTATCTAGTCAGACATGCAAATCGTTCTCAAAAATGTCGTCAAGGTATCTTTCTTTACCAACCATTTCACAGTGTTTTATCTAGTCAGACATGCAAATCAAATTCTCTCAAAAATGTCGTCAAGGTATCTTTCTTTACCAACCATTTCACAGTGTTTTATCTAGTCAGACATGCAAATCATTCTCAAAAATGTCGGTCAAGGTATCTTTCTTTACCAACCATTTCACAGTGTTTTATCTAGTGCAAATCATTCTCAAAATGTCGTCAGGTATCTTTCTTTCCCAACCATTTCACAGTGTTTTATCTAGTCAGACACGCAAATCATTCTCAAAAATGTCGTCAAGGTATCTTTCTTTACCAACCATTTCACAGTGTTTTATCTAGTCAGACACGCAAATCATTCTCAAAAATGTCGTCAAGGTATCTTTCTTTACCAACCATTTCACAGTGTTTTATTAGTCAGACACGCAAAATCATTTCAAAATGTCGTCAAGGTATCTTTCTTTACCAACCATTTCACAGCGTTTTATCTAGTCAGACATGCAAATCATTCTCAAAAATGTCATCAAGGTATCTTTCTTTACCAACCATTTCACAGTGTTTTATCTAGTCAGATACGCAAATCATTCTCAAAAATGTCGTCAAGGTATCTTTCTTTACCAACCATTTCACAGTGTTTTATCTAGTCAGACACGCAAATCGTTCTCAAAAATGTCATCAAGGTATCTTTCTTTCCCAACCATTTCACAGTGTTTTATTTAGTCAGACATGCAAATCGTTCTCAAAAATGTCGTCAAGGTATCTTTCTTTCCCAACCATTTCACAGTGTTTTATTTACAGTCGACACTCTCTAATTCGACCTTCTACTCTTCGATACACTTCATTATTCAATGATATTCATGATATGCATCATTGCAATGTGTATTTTCCATGGACCCAACATCTGATTGGTTGCAAGTGACGTATTGACTGATTTGACGTCACTTACAACCAATCAGCTATTGGGTCCGTGATGTAATGTCAGAAGACATTGCAATGGTGCATCTCATGAATTAAAAGTCACCATCAACAAGAAACTCTCGTAAACGACGCTCTACCATACGATAAGCTCTCCCATTCGATGAAAATCCGATCCTCCTTGAAAATCGAATTAGTGAGCATCAAATCAACTGACACTTAAAAATTAAATATTTTATTTTCGCGAGCTGGCTTTGAAAATTAGACAAAGCTTTCTCAGTACCATTGGAAATCTATTTCTATTCTAACTGATTGTAAGCTCGTCAAAGAATCGAATCGTTTGTATAAGTAGAATCACTAGTGGTTGACAATAATGTCTAGCCGAAGGCTAAAATCTAATTTCTTATGCGATATTTGAAGCCACTAATTTCGTGTGCGGTCCGAGTGGTTTTCATACAAAGGCTGCGTTGGAACAGGGATATGTTATAGCGGAGCTGGATAACGCACATTTAAAAAAGCCTTGTTCTATCTCTGTCCCTGACATTAAAATTTGATATGAAATTTAACTTTTATAATTACAAACTCGTGAAATTTGGATTTCCTCTTAGCCAATGATTCTGCTGCAGCATTTATCGTTCACGATTAAAAACTTTTAATTATCAAGAGGGTCTGTAAAACATTGGTGAATGACAATTTAAAAAAATGAAAAACATTGTTTTCATTAGTAAAGTTATAAGAAGTTTCTTCTCTAAGATTATAAATATAGTACTTTTTCATTTGAAATACCGCGCTACACCGCGGGGTGCCTCACTTTCTAACTGATATTTTCAGATAGCAAGTCGGTATGTCTGATTATAGAAAAAATTTCAAGTCAATTGAAACAATATTTGTCAAAATATTTACATCCGGAATTTTTAAAGAGAAATCATGAAAGCTTCTCTTAAATTCATAACACACGCTGATAAAAATAGATTTCATTTACAAGGAAGCTTTTGGGGCATCTTCTACAAATATTATTTTGATGAAAAGCGGGAACATCATAGCAAAATATGTGCAAACGTACTGCATGAATACTTTGTCTGCTTCATTTTTCTTATAAAAACAGAACACTCAAGGGGACAGAGATGGATTTCTATTATGAACAGTTTACAATAGAAAAGACAAAGAAGCAATCCGCTAAGGAATTATCGTCCTTCATCCAGCTCCGCTATAACATAACATTTACCACCCGAATTTGAAAATTTTTAAAAACGGGACAACAAAGAAAGATTCAAGCTAGCTAACTGTTTTATTATAAGGCTTCACTTTTTCTTGATTTGAAAAGGTTAAACATTCGCCTCTAGCCTTTCGGCTTGAAAAACGATGGTTTTTGACCGTATTTAATGAAATTCGTCTTCAAACCTAAACTGTCATCAAACAATGACACAAAACTTAAAAACAATATTAAATAGGTCAAAGGAGCTTAATAGGTCATAAGATATCAAGCTAGTCACTAAGACAAAACAATGACATTACACTTTTACAGATTGAAGCATTAGACGACCCAGTGAAACCAGTGGAGGCCATATTGAGCCGTTGCAGTAAAGAACAAGTTATGCAGAAGTACTTAGTTCCTGACTACTCCGACACTATGGAATTCTTAACACTGTTCGCCAAACGGTTAGGAAAATTAAAGAAAGGTAATCAATTTTCCGTCTACTCTACTGGTCTCACTTTTCAATGGCGAACTCTTAAGTGCCTCATTTTTCCAATCCCCCTCCTGGACCTTATTAGGACCCCTCTCCCCGTTTATTAGAATATGAAAGTTTTTGGAAGATGTCCGAAAATTCTTTTTGAAAGTGAAGCGATTTGAATATCAAAGATTATCAGATTTTTGAAGAATACAACCTTCTTATTCCATCTTTTTCGGAGCATTAAATTCATATTTTCTTGTTTTTATTTTCTTTCAGGAGGAATCCCGGACACATTGACGGCTGCTAAAGTTCTCCTTCAGGACTGGAACAAGTAAATATTTTTCATAATCAATACGATATGATATGAATAAGTATGATCCAGTATATGGGGAAAAAATATGTAAATATCTGAAACTTATGAAGCCTCTATAATGAGTTAGTCTACACAATAGACAGCTCCAGGCTTTTAGGCCTTACTCTTGGTCTATAGGCACTGCTATAGGCGGCCACTAGTAACCCCCACCGGGAATTGCTTATTAATAGGTTTAAACATAACAGACATCTTTCACTAAAGATGTTTATCATTAGAGATTCCAAATAAAAGAATGCGGTTTTAAACACAGCTGATTGGCTTAGGTTTCGAAACTCTATTATTTCATTAAAACCTCAATACTCAAAACAAGAGCAGTGCGCGTATCCCGAAGAGTAGGAGTACGAAACGAAAGAAGATACGAAGACTCTAATGAGTTGAATGAAAATCTTACTGTATGACAATCTTGTCAATTTTGTGGTTATTGTAGAGCAGTGTTGTTGTTGTAGGACCCTTCTTTTGCGCAATACAAATACAGTAGAGTCTATAACTCGAACCCGCACGGGGGTAACACAAATTTGTTCGAGATGAGGAAATTGAGGTTAGGAGGTAAGGTTTAAGACATTGTTAGCTGAAGGGGTGGAAAACTTGTTCGTGTTAAGGAGACATTCCGTTATAGAGGTTCCAGTTATAGATATTCGAGTTATAGATTCCTTGTGACATCGTTTTCACCCACGATCAGCATAGCTTTTTGTTTGTTTTTGTTTCGTGGGTGAATTTTATGTCAGTTAGGAACAGGTTTGTTTGAAGATAGTGTGTAACTAGATTTTGCCAAATTGGTCTATAGAGGTTGGAGTTACTGTACTGCTTTTTCTTTCTCCATTCAGCGGTAAGATCACCTTTTACACACATCCACCAGAACGAGAAAAAGAGAAAGCCACCATTGCTCAATACTGGGGAGCTGGATTCGATATTGTAAGTAACACTCTTGAAGTTTCGTGATATCATTTATTAGGTAAGGTCCCTTTTGGCTTCATTTGGAGAGTTTCTCTTGGACTTCCATGATACAATTGGGATGATTTAGTTGGTACCTTAAGGGAATTAATTTTCGCGGCAACTAATTTTCGCGAGACTGCTTCCCTCGCGAAATAATTTAATTTTCGTGGGACTTATTTTCGCGACTAATTTCGACTGTAAATTTTCACGGGGATTTAATTTCGCGAATTGACGAATTTTTTCAGATTTTCCCATTTTTCGTTAGTTTGATTACGAGATTTTATGTGTACAGTAGAGTCTCCATAACTCGAACGGCTACGAGGAATGAAAATTTATTCGAATTACAGAGACATTCGAGTAATGGAGACTCGTTTAAGAGAGTTTCTTAGCTGAAAGAATTTTTAGTGTAAAAAACTTACTTTGGCGAAGATTAAATTTCGCGAATTTAGCGAGAGATGAGAGTTTGAAAATTTTCGCGAGGGATTATATTTCGCGAAAAAGAAGAAATAAGCGAAAATTCGCGAAATATAATCCCCACTAGAATTTATACCCTTAAGGTATGATTCAATGTCTCTTTTGGCTTCATTCAGAGTGTTATTTTTTATTTCTTTTGCACTTTCGTGATGCAATTCATAATCTTTCAGAACGACAGGCGTCTCTAACAACACGACTCAACAAAAGATTCTTCAGTCTTAGATGTCTGTATATGTAGACTTGAAGATTACTAAACTATCTTAAATTGAATTGAAATAGTTTAAGTTTTTACTTCTCCGTTGCTGACTTTTGAATAACTCGACTTTCCATCATACGCAAGAACACAAACCATTATATTGATCGAATTTTTAGGATGCCATCGTGAAAGCAGAGAATGACGACTTGAATGGTCTAGCTGATAGCTTAGGAGCTGCACTCGTGCTACAAGCTGGGAAGCCAGTCGACATGCAAACGGAAGAGCAAGAAATCGAGGTAAGCGAGACCCGGCGAGATTTGTTTTTGGTTGCCTGGTGACTATTTTTAAAGCTCTCGAACCTCAAGTTAAGATTCGACAGACACAGAGGCAACAAATCAAATCTCATTTCAAATAATCCCCTTTTTTCTCAAAGAAGAGGGTTTCTAATGGTCAACTATGGGACTATAGCCACTCTCTTGCTCTTATTCGAATCTCTACTATTCCAGTTTTTTTTTACTCGAGCTAGAGGGTGTTGCCCCCCCCCTCTAATAGTTAGAATCTTCGGAGAAATTCGGAGAAAACATCTAAAACGAGTTGGCGATCTCTTTCGAAACTCATCTGCTGTAACTTTCTTTCTAACTACTGTCATAATGGAGCGTATTTTCTTTTATTTAATATCACTCTGTTATAGCAAGGAACTATTTATTCAAGTTCCTTGGTTATAGACCATAGCATCGCCCAAGATTTGTCTCTCTTCTCTCCAACTGGAGATCATTTCAAAACGCTAATTCTATAGTTATTAGTGCTTTTACTTTCAACAAACACTTCTTCTTTCAACAGGAGGAGGAAGAAGAGAGCGAAGAAGATGAAGAAGAAGAGATGAGCGGGAGTGACGAAGAGGATGATGATGAAGTGCAAATCAACAACCCTCAAATCAAGGTATTTCTTCCCTCAGAAGACTTTACAGGTTTTATTGGCTGATTCGCCTATGTACAATTATGATTTTTAACGTTTTTTAGTTGCCTAAATAGCGCTTTGGAGAAAGAAGCTATCGGTAATGAACAGAAATAAGGCCTTCATTTAGAACGCCATGGGTGGAAAGAAAATCCTTCATTAGAAAGACTAAAATCATGGGGGTACTTAAGGCACTACCTAATGGCTGCGTGAGGTTCCATCCCTTTACGTAAAGGTTTTTAAGTTTAACTTGTCAAAGTCTGTGTCAAAATTTCTCTTAATTGAACGAATTTTGAAAAACAAATTAGCGGAAAAAATAAGTGTGTTTAAATATCTTTCCAACGATACCAAACTTTGGATTATATGAAAAATGCTTCGAAAGTTTATGGTCAAAAATAAAAAGACTGCGCACCTTTTTGACAACACAGACTTTAGAAATACCTTTTTCTTATTCTCCTCAATATTTTTAGGAATCAGTGATCGCTTTGAAGGCGAAAAGCAAAAAACAAAAGGTGGAGAGCAACAAACCGACCAAGAAGGAGAACTCCGTTGTTTTGGAACAAGATAATCCGCAAACGAACACTCAACGAAAAAAAGCTTTCAAAAATAAACAGAAAGAGAAAAGGAAACAAGGTATAAAGGCTAGGTTGAGATATTTTACTGTTTCGTTTGTTTCGACTGAAATAAATTTATTCCTGTTGTTTCTAATGAAACTAAATTTCACGCTATTCTTAACTGTCGCCACAAAAATGATTATCTGATATTCCGATGGCGGCCGCCCACGCAAAATTTCTAAAAGCTCCTTTGATATGCCGCATCCCCAGTCAACTACCCCTGCGCGTGAACCTAAACGTATTTCGGTTGGATCCGCCAATCCCCGAAAACGAGGACTGGGTTACCAGGCCTCCCGATGCAAAATCCTTGACGCGGTCTTGCAAAATTCCGTAATTTACACATTCCAGAGGTTGAAAAATTTCCCAACCTTTAGAGCTTTAGCGTGTCGAATGAGAATTTCTGCATCTGGGTGCTAGATAACAAAACTGACATCAGTGCGATTCATTCTAATTCTCATTTCTTTTAATGCCAGGCAAAAAAGCGTTAGTGTCGGACGAAAACAAGATGGCGGATTCTGATGACGACAACTATGACGTCAACAAAATGTTTTAGTCAACGAAATGTCGAAGGAATATTTTTAATCGTATTAATTAATCTTTTATATTTTAATACAAAAGAAAATCTACAATCAATAGTCAAACGTATTCGACTGAGTTTTTGTCCATTAAACTTTCCCCAGCTTTGGTTTTCTATGGAACATTGAAGAGGGTAAGATAAGAGACCCTTGGAAAGTCAATTTTCGAAACTTGATAAAACTAGTTGTATCATCCTATAAAAAGACTAGAGTCTACTTCTAAGTGGACTCTGCGTTTTGATAATTTTGATGTCGCTGAGTCCAGTAAAGTAGACTAAATTTTTCACTTTTGTTTTCAAAAATTACAGGAAAACAACTAAATGATGAATTTTCTAAAACCCTCCATAAAAGTTTATAAAACCATAAAAAAACAATTCCCCCAAATTTGAAAACGATCGATCCCTTGGTCATGGTTTTCTGTTTGTTTTTCTCTAAAAAGAGACTGGATCTAGTGGCATGTATGTGCTACCACCTCAAGTAAAGCCAAAATATGAAGCCTGCCAAATTACGCCGGGCCACTTATCAGCGCTATCCAGTCTATCAATAAGCTATAAGTGCCCCCGGGCTATCTGATAAAACTTAAATCTTAATCTCCATCATTTTGGAGATGAAATTTCCTCATTTGGTTGACTATGTCCCCCGGAAACGAACGACACATATTGAAAAATGCTAACGTTTTAGACCAGCGTCCGAGATTCAGCAAAGGCCTTAAAAATGGTTTTCGTAGGTCACCCTTTAGATCAGGGCAAATTTTTTATATTATGCTCCTAATAGGGTGTAGAATTGACAAAATAAGATGCCCTTCAAATCTCCTGCAGTTTTCGACTGAATCGATTTTTAGTTAATCGATACTTTTCTAACTGGTAATGGTATGGTTTGTTAAATTTCAATCTTAAAATCTAGAGATAATTCATTTAAGGAGGGTAAATATGTACTGAAAAACTGCTGACTCAGCAAAAAATATCGATAATTTACAAAATCTAAACCAACGAAAATATCTCGAGATGTAAGGGTTAAAACAGTCGAAAAGGACCAATGTTAGAGGAATCTTCAACCTTTCTTATGCAAGAGAAAGTAAAGCTTTAAGTTTGCCCAGCATTAAGAAATTTTGTTTGAAAAACACACGGGCCACGTGTTCTGGATGGGAAATAAGTAGACATGAGTCGTTTCCCATCCAACAGTTTCGTATCTAGCATCTTTGGGGCTTTGAAATCAATGGTTGAAAATGACCAAAAATAGCCAAAATAGACCTTCTTACATGTCTGTAAGCGTTGATCCACCCGAGGATCCACCGGGGCTGTGACGTGTGAGATAGGACTGAGAGTAACTAGAGAATGGTGATAGCATGTTCTTTGTTTTCACATCTTGCATCTCTTTTTTTAATTATGACGGTAAATGTTGTTTCCAATCTAATGTCTGTATGAAAACCATGCGCAGTTTATGCAAGAGATGAGTGGCTTCAATCCTCTATCTACATAGAAGATTCAATTTGTCTGGAAGGTTCTTAAAAAGCCGAATTAAAAAATGTTATTCTCTCATTCTCAGCCTCGGCATGTTTCTTAGATGTTTCTTAATTTCTAATGACTATGATTTTTTATTTCATCATGGATATTCTTAACTTTTTGGGGAAAATCATCCTAGAATATTCTTAAGGTGTATTCTTAGGTTCGAAATTTGACCTAAATTTAATAAGAAGTACACACCTGAAACAAAAAATGGCAATTTTTGTGAAAGTTTTGAGCTTTACCGGGGTGAAAACTGGCAATTTACAGTTAAAATTGCTTTATAAATGACATTCTTAGGTTTTGACTTTAAGTTTGGTTGCTAAATTCCATGATGGTGGTATTCTTAGCATATTCTTAATTTTTGGGCAAATTTCATCATGAATATTCTTATAAAGTATATTCTTATAAAAAAAGCATGTAGTTCAATAATTAAACTGTCTTGAGGGTAATTAATTATATGTCTATTTTTGTACGTTGTCTGGTTGAAGGATAATGGTGTACATATCTAAATAGGTCCGCATTGCTCGCTTAAGTTAAAGACCGTCCAATTTCATTACAATTAGAAGGTTTATGAAGCAATGTTATTACAAAAGATTTCTCTCATCTATAGCAACTTTTGAAATGTTTACAATTTTTAGAACTCTTCTTTCCATTGGTTACTTGATTTAACCTGCTAAAGACATTTCCTTGCTATTAATTTTGGGAAATGCATTCCAAGGAGGGGCTTTCAACTCGATTTCTGATGTTGTAACTGTGAAAAGACTAAGTGCTTATTCGACATAAATTTTCAGATTGTAGTAGTTCTCCTTATGATGAAAACCTAGAAACATGAATGTAATCTTTGTTGTGGCAAAGTGCTCTTTACCAGGAAAACCAAGTAGAGCTGATTTAGAATTAAACATTTATTTGTCAACAAGTAAAAAATACATTACTGGGGTGAAACTGACAGTTTTTTTACTTGTTGACAAAATGAATGTTTAATTCTGAATAAAGCCTAAAAATGTTTTGAAAGCTGTCGGGGATGGTATTTTGCGTTTATCTTGTTCGGTACTACCCCGGTATTGCGGTATCTGATGAGAAAATTGTCCTATATTTCGATATTACAGACCCCTAGCCTGCGATTTTCATTCCAATATTAGAAATTAGTACATGTATTCTTTCTTTGTCAATTTGAATATTTCTCGAAGTTAAAAAATTGACAGCCGCGGGTTTGCAAGCATCCGTAAATAACAGAAAGATCAAAATAAGGAAAATACACGGTTTTTTTAAGAACATCGAAATTTTTTAAGGCTTCGGACGTTTTTAACTTTTTGAGTTTTAAGCCTGAAAATGTTCAAAACATGTTCTTACTTTCACCATTTTTTGATCATTTTTACCCATTTTCCTAAGAAATCGGGTGTTTTAGAGTCTACGAAGCCTTGAAATGTTCTTAACTTGTACTTAACAATTTGGCCATCGAAGCTTTATGTTCTTATAAAGTTTGTTTGTATAAAAAGCATGTAATTTACAGTCTGGATATCTAGCCTACCAAACCCCTTGAAACACTCCCTTTCTTTCCCACAGAAATGAATTTTTTTTTTGAAAGAATTTTTTAATGGAAAGTTTTGCAGTGAAAATAGCTACAAGCTGTTTGGAAGTCTGAGTGAAAAAACATTATTTAATTACGTAAATGCGTAATTTTTCATAGATTTTTGTGTGAATACACTTTTTTAATTTGAAGCCTTCGGACGTTCTTGATTTTTTGAGTTTCAAGCCTAAAAATGTTTTAAACGTGGACTACAGTTTTTTTAATATATGAACAAATGTATAAGAAACTATAAGAAAACAAGAACATGTTAAGAAAGTTTTTCGGGCTTAAACTCAAAAAGTTAAGAACATTCAAAGGCTTCAAAAGATTTTACATGTTCTTATAAAAAAAGACGTCAAAGCTCTTGATGAAGATGATTCCCCTTTTAGAGCGATCCGTACTAGTAATTACACTTTCTGGGCTACAATTAAATGATATGCAGGTTGACCATTAACAGCATATAATTAAATCAGACGTATTATGAGCTTAATTTAATCAAATATTTGGATGGGTCACAGGCAACAAACAACAAAATTGATTTATTGATAAATTTTCTCTCTACTCTATGGTAGAGCATCTTCAGATCTATCATAATTTTCAAAAAAAATCCTACCATTACCACCGCAGGGAGCCTAAAGCGACCGAGGATGGCATTCCTAGCTTCACGCATAAGGAAGTTGGGCAAACATCTCATAATTTTGCGTTTGCGTTTGCGCGTTTTTCAGTATTTTAGTTCCGCTTAACGGTAGCATTCTTATCTTACGGTCTCTCTTTTGTTTTATCATCATCAAAAAGACTTTACCGGAGTTTTTTTGATCTGATTACTCATTTTGAAATCTCAGTTTGTCTTTTTATTATCCCTGGAGAGTTAATGAATCTAAGGAAATTCCCTTTTCTGGGGAATTCCCTTTTTATACCACAAGTAGTTATTAAGCAAGCGCTCTTCATTACTCTACTCAACGTATTCGAACAAATGTTGCTAAACGTGTACATTAGTAAAATAACATATGAAGAGCAGTATCTTCAGATATACGCTTTTTATAGGAAAAACCAGTAAGTCATATGATTCTGAGTATTCTGGCTGGGCTGCTCTTAATTTTATATGAGTTTTTCAGGCTTAAATGTCAATATTAATGAAAATGGAAACCTGTACATCTCAGTAGTTTCTGAAATCTGAGGCTCAGATTCTTCTTAATTTGTTTTTAGGTTTTAGCCAAATTTCAGCCTCGTATTCTTATGAAATTGTTCTTATAAAAAAACGTGTAAGACAAGCCACGGATGTCACTCTAAGTAGACTGTAAATCACTCCCTTGACACATTTGAAAGAATTTTGTCTCAGATGAGAGGTCACTCTTAACAAAAATTTTTGTAGGGCTAGGATCATTCCTTTTGAACGCAAATTTAACTCTATGTGTTCGTTTTGCTGCGGTGGCACCTTAATGAAAGTTATGGCTAGTATAACATCTAGCATCTACAAGTCCCAAACAGGTTTTCAGATGCAAAAATTTTAAATTTAGTGTCCCGGACGTCATCTTTCGATACAATAACTATCTACTCGAAGGTAGGGGATTACTGGGTTTACTCCACTTACTCTACGTCTTTCTCTCAATTGCTGAGCATCAGACAGAAAAGCATTAATCGCCATTTTTGAAAGTTTTAAGCTTGCGCTGGATGGGGATTGCAATGTTCTCACGGAAAATTTATCCACTATTAATCTGTATTTAGAAATTAGCGAGTATCAAGCAAAAGTTTTAGTATACATCTTCGAAAATTTATTGAAACGAGAACGGATTCTCCGGGTGGGGATTTTTAAAGGAGTGATTAACCAGAGGAGTTCCCTTTAAGAGTTTTCCCATTAGTGATGACGGCTCTTTCTGAAACGGTGTATTGCATAGTTTTTGTTCCACACATTCCCTTGACTGTATAAAGTCTAGCATAAAAAAAGGTTTTAATTACTCTTGTAATCAAATTGATTTCTCAACGATGATCTCTAGACAAATACCGCGGTTTGACTACCTTTGTAATTATAGAATTTCTAAATCAAAAAAATTCTAGAATATTCTCTATGTAGCTCGTGAACTGTATTGTTCACGTTTTTTATAAGATTTCGAAGCCTTTGCAATGAGGCTGAAAAGCGCTATCTTGGCGACAAATGTTTAAAAGTACTTTAGGCGTACAAACTTTCGCGAGCAGAAACTTTCGCGAGAACGAAAAATCGTGAAATTCACGACATTTACTTTCGCGAATTTAACGGAAAAATAATTTTCGCGAACATAAACTTTCGCGAATCAAGACGTAAAATTGAGAATTTCCACATGAAAAAATAGCTTAGAGACACAAATACTTCTTGGGTTGGCTTGAAACATTTGTCCTTTGACTTATTAGTCTTTTAGCAGGCTAAAAAGTGCCATAAAAGTTACATTTTATTCAAAGTTTGAAGTTTTAGAGATTTTCTATTTTGTCAAGAATTTTTCGTGAGCATAAACTTTCGCGAATGGACCTTCCTAGAATTTTTAAAGACATTTACTTTCGCGAAAAGGGCCAAAATTCGCGAAAATCGCGAAAGTTTCTGCTCGCGAAAGTTTCTACGCCTAAAGTACTTCAAAAGAGAGAGTGTGCGATACATAACCTGATAACAGCTGTTCATAATTTTCTTACGCACACGTAATTTGAAAAGCTTCAAGTTTGGAAAGGAGATTCCCTGTGACGGTTGACGATGACATTATTATTCAAAGAAATATATCAATATAATTAGACGGTTGTTCATCAAAACTTGTCAAACCGGTTATCTTGCAGCATTCATTAACACGCTCATAATAATAGAGACGTCCGAATTTGTCTACAAAGTCATTAATTAAAAAACTACCTAATTACGATGCCCACTAGTGCGTGCAAAATCTTGTAGACTATTTAAGAAGACTTTTGTTTGCAATGCATGAATCTCCTCTACTCGCCTACTTCTGGAAAAGTATAAAAGAGGAGACGATTTTTAAAAAGAGTGCTTCATCACCAGCAGTCATCATGAAGGTAAGTGACCCAGCTGGCACACAACGTCAAAACAACGTCCATGTGACATTCATAACGTCCAAATAACGTTATTTGAACGTTAAAACAACGTTGTGTGACAGCTGGAGAAGGAATTATTTATACCATTGTATTAGAAAGACGTGTGGTTCTATCTGTGTCTCCGTGGTTTATAAAGACTAAATCGAAGCTAGCGAAATCCTTAACCTTTAAAGTGTTTATAATATTAGATTGAAGAACAATTACTTTTCAAGCCTTAAATTTTTTTTCACTGCCCTTTCATTTAGCTTGTCTGATTATATCTTTATGAATTTCGAATAATCTTTAGAAATTTATTAAATGCTTAACACCCCTAAGCCCTTACACCCCCTTTTAACGTCCCTACACCCTTACACCCCTCTCAACGCCCCTAGAACCTTACACCACTCTCAACGCCTCTACGCCCTTAATCTTTTGGTCAATTTCACCATGAATATTCGTACAAAGTATATTCTTATAAAAAACATGTATTTTGCAAATTCAAATGAAATCTTTTCTTTGCATTACATCCAGGATAAGAATTATAAAAAGAATTGATTTTTTCAGAGAGAAATTACCTTTTCAAATTCTCGTTTTCAATTATTTTTTCACAGGTGAAGATGATATCTTTAAGCATTCTGTTGCTCGTGCAGCAATCTGTGTACGGTACAATTGAATTTGACAACATGGAGTCTGGTCTTGTCGGATACAACCTTTTGTTAGGTAAGCATTCCACTGTTTGTCAGGTCTGAATGTAGTGTTTCTGGAATGGGTGAAGGAAAAAAGCTTTCATACGGCTGGCCGGAAAATTTTTTTTTCTATTTTTGATAACTTAAGATCATTGAAATAGAACTTTAATTAAAGATAACTTTTATGTAAAAACAGTATGAAGTAAGCCCTAAGTAGTAATGTATCAACTACCAACGAAGTCTGCGGCCAGGTCAGAAAATTATTTTTTTTACCCGGCCGGTTTCCGGAAACACTACATTTTTTTCATTTTCGCCTAATCTCAAAATGTGTCGAATTGCCAAAACAAAACAAAAAGTTACGTTATGTCATCATTACAGACGCAAAACTTTACTCTAACTTTTTATATCCTCTCTCAGGAGATCCATTACAAACAACTGCAGACCCAGGGATGAAGAACCAGATATTTGAGAAAACAGGTGTTGATGAGGCCCCCCCAGCGGTTGGCGTGATGGCGTGATGGAGGGTTTTTCATGGCGTGATGGCGTGAAATTTTGAAAAAAACGGCGTGATGGCGTGAAAATGAAGTGCCGGCGTGATCGTGAAATCGAGGTTTTTTAGGCGTGATGGCGTGAAATTTGCAGTTCAGCGTGATCGTGAAAGTTATATTTATTATTTGAATCGTAATTCTATGTCCATTTTAGCCAATTTAGATGGTTTAAATTTCAAAATTTTCTTGGTCGGCCCCAAATATGGTGGGGCCTCCTATAGCTCTCATTTTAAAACATAAAAGAAGCGGTGCAAACAGTTTTAAACATCTGCCATTTATCCTTGTAACATCCAATTATCTTTAGCAGTTGCTAGCTAGTCTTCAAAATAAAGTCGAATGCTATGAGAGGCTCAAAATTTAAAAATTTTCCCGTCGGCGCAAACGATGGTTGCGTTTCCTCCGTAACTAACATTTTCCTCTCTTTCTTAGATGCTTATTCTTAGAAGCATCAAAGACATCGGCTCCTTTATTTCAGGAAAATATATATTTATAGCAAAGGCTCGAACAGAAAGAAGCAACAGATTTATTATGAGGTGTAATTTTGAGCAGATTGGCATTGATCAAAGGAATCCTGTGATGTTTAAACCATATTTTGGAAAAAAGAGAGTAAACGAGGGTGATTGTAGCCATACTAAATTGAAAATTTCTCCCGTCGGCGCAAACCATGGTTGCGCCTCCTCATTCCCCATTTGAAAACTATTCACGCTAATTCACAATTAATGCCCATGGGTCCCGTCAACAGGGGGCCAGAGGGGGCATGGACCCTCATGTTTTACCAAAAAACTTTGTACTTTTAAAAGATTTCCATTATTTTTACATGAATTATTTTTCAAATTGAACTGAAATGGGTCCTAAAATAGCACTTTGAACCCTTCAAAATTCAGAAATTTTCTCCGTTGCCCAACCATGGTGGGCTTTGTCAATTTGCTCAAATATACATCAGCCCTAAAAACCAGGGCCCTTTGATGTGACCCACCAGTTGTCAAACAATTTTTGATATGCCTAAAGTCAAGATTACGGCATTTTTCCTATCAGAAACACCCGAAAAAACTTGAATTTGACCCCTGTATATTACTAAAAATGAAAAAACAGGTCAAATTCCTTCCAGATTTTTCGGGTGTTTCCGATAAGAAAAATGATATATTCTTGACTTATGCGAATGAGAATGCCAAAAAACTGATTGACGATCAAACACATACCTATTTATAGGCAAATAAGTTTTTATAGCGGCATTTTATCCATATCAATGGGTCTAAACGTGGTCTAAAATAAAACTGAATCAATCCAGAGAATATGAGCGTGAAAACTAAATTTTCTAGGCGTAATGGCGTGAAATCGAAAAAAATTGGCGTGATCGTGAAAATCGAATTTTTCAGGCGTGATGGCGTGAAATCGATAAAAAATTGGCGTGATGGCGTGAATTTGGGGTCCGCTGGGGGGGCCTCGTTGATGGAAAGGAAACGTTAACGACCTACAGCTTGGATAACTGTTTCCAAACAATGGCTGTCAAAAGCTACGCAACCACGCATGCTTTGTAGTAAGAGTGTGTTTTTATTACCCACAATCCAACTCCGAGTATATCTATCTTTACAACAATAGACTCTCTCTAGACGATTTTCATCTAAGAGGAACAAACGTGAAGACGGAAATTTTTGGGGGGTAACTGTAAACACAGACTCTATCGGCGGCGCAACATATTACGTTTTATTGTATACAAACTATGTTATATCATAATAATATGTTATACGGACAATAGCATCGTCTAGACTCTCGCTTATTCGAGTTTTTATCACTAGAATCTTTCTATAATGTGAACTTGTTTCCAGTCCCCGTCAAAAAGGAATCCTCTGAAGATACTTTCTAAGAGTCGAATCTGACTGTGATATGATCAAAAATAAGCTCCCTAAAATTGTTCAAGTTGGAATAATTAGCGAGAGTTAACCATAGTCAAGATATCAAAAGCAGAGAAAATTATAAATGTATTTGTTGTTTTCTAATTTGCTTTTGAATGAAAATTATAATAAAAAAACATGATTCCCTTTTTTTATTACCAGCAAAGCCTTGGAAAGTCAGTCTAAAATTGGAAGTGATCTGCAGATGGGTTATGAAACTGATGTGTCGGCTGGTGTCCCTGGTCTTTCTGTTTCTTCAACCATCCCGCCAGCTTTCACACATGCTTGGTTGGAATCAGAAACAATGAAGAACGCGGGTGCTTCATTTTCTCACGATCAGAGCGTGATGACTCTAAGTTGGGGGTGTGCCTTCAGTATGAGATGAGATTCAGTAGTTATGATGTCAATGCGTTCACATACACATTTACACTTGCTCTTGGAGAATTACACGATGCAAGTTCACAATCATCAACTTCTAAAAAAGCAGCCTTCGACAAATTCATCGGCGACTATGGCACACATTACATGTCGGAGTCGCAATTAGGTGCATTTTGGGCACAAAAGACTACATATTCAGGTATTTCGACTTTTTTATGAAAACTAATTAAGAACATAATATTTGTTCGGTATGTAATATGTTATCGGACAGTCACGAGTACAATATGAGAAATATTTTAGGAGTTCCGAGATTTTTCTGTACGATATTTTCCAAGCCTTTAGGCTAGGAAAATATACGGAAAATCCGGAATTAGTTTGAGTATTTGAGTATTTTCTGCTTGTAACTTTTCATAAAAGCCGGTTCTTTCTTTTTGAGGTGTGAGAAAAGTCATTTTACTGTACTCGCATAGCCTGGTACCCATAAATGCTTTTTTTACCCTGTTACTCTGAGAACTTGTAAATTGAATAGAAGGACCTAAGGCAAGAACGCGTAAGCACCTATGAAAGCAAAAAGCACTTCTATTCACTGAAACTTTTTATTCACTTATTTTTAGGTACTGTCCGCAAACAGGTGAGTTTCGATGCACTTCAAGCATGTTCAGCTAAAAAAGCGGCTGACATCTTTGGCATGTCCGTGGGTAACGACGAGGCTGATTGTTCAGCCGAAGCACAAGCACAAATTGACAGCTTCAGCCAAGATGAGGTTCAACAAAGAGAGGCTTCCGATAATCCGGTATTCCGGTATTTGACAGATATTAGAGATACCTCCCTCATCATTTTGCGACGATATTTTGCTAATGTTGCGTGTACACTCCCGTCTCATGGATTTTTTTCACTCAGTCGGGATAAAGATCTCTATCAACATCTCAATCTGATTTGGTTTTAGCTCGAAAAATCTAGTGGAGCTTAAATTTTAGGGTATTTTTTTCCAACGGGAAATCTTGCCAACAGACTTCAATAAGTTCAATTTTTCCAGTGATATGTATAAAAGTTTTCAATTTCAAAACCTTCGTTATGCTTAAAGTCTTTACTATACACGAAATAAATTCATTATTTTATATACGTTATATCAACATACAGAGATTCGCATTGTAGTTTTAGGGATGGTTCATTTATGAGAGAGTGAAATGTAATTTTTTTATATTTTTCTTGACAGGTTCTCGACCGACAGATATCAATGACTGGGCGAAACAAGATTTCACGCCAACGCCTTTGAAATACACTTTCTCGCCCATTGTCAACCTCTTTCAAGACAATTTTATCGAATATCGAAACATTAAGAACATTAATAACGAAACGGTGAATTCAACAGCTATTCGTATGTGGTTTATACCATTGTATGATGATTACTGTCATACTGCAGGCCTTGATTGTAAGAACCCCTCTGGATGTGGTTATGATGACACTTGCCCCATTGGTGCTATCTGCGAGTCTGGTTCAGTTCACGAATGCCATTGTAAGTTGTTCAAAAATTCGTTTTAGTTTTAAGTGTTTCTGTTTCATATTAGACTGATATCTTTTAGTGTTATATCGTGTTCCATTTTCGTGCTGAATAAACAAAAAAGAAGAATTTTCATTTCCTCTTCTGTTCAATCGTTTTATTAAAACTTATTCTAAACGATTTCATTTTACATCTTTCTTTTACTTTAGCTTGGAGTGATTGGGCTTGCTGGTCATGTGGTGGCACACCACGAGAGAGACGAAAGCGTTATTGTGATGGCTGTTCTGATGGGGAAGAATTTCGTGTTCCAAGTGATACATCGAAATGTTGTGGTAAGCTGGTTTTCTTTTTCCCGGAAACCTGGCGACACAAACCTGTTTCCTGAATCAAATCTTTCTAATTTTTTTGATCGCGATGATTGCTTCAGAAACGAATTTGGATGCCAGTAGAAACCTAGCACAGTTCTCTTTTTTTTAACGTTTTTGTAAGGTCATTGGTCGGTTGAAAAATGAAGCAATTCCATTGGTCAAAATTGACGTAACGGGATGAAAAAGTAGAACTTCGTTCAACTTTTTTTTTATTCGCGCGAAACTTTTTTATGAAGTAATCTTTTATTCAGGCAAAAAAAGGGGGGGGGGGGTCAAAATATCGTGCTACTTTTTCCATCCCCAGTGAATTATTTGACTTAAAAACAATGGAATTCAGGTTCCCATTCATTAAAATAGGTGATGGCGTGATGGAAGGTTTTTCGTGGGGTGAAATTTTGAAAAAACGGCGTGCTGGCGTGAAAATGAAGTGCCGGCGTGATCATGAAATTGAGTGTTTTTTAGGTGTTATGGCGTGAAATTGCAGTTCAGCGTGATCGTGAAACTTATATTTATTAGTTGAATCGTATTTCTATGTCCATATTACTAGACAATTTCGAGGGTTTAAATTTTAAAATTTTCTTGTTCGGCCCCAACTATGGTGGGGCCTCCTATACATCTCATTTTAAAACATAATAGAAACGGTGCAAACTATTTTATTCATCTGCCATTTATCCTTATAACTTCCGATTGTTTTTAGCAGTTGCTAGCTAGTCTTTAAAATAAAGTCGAATGCTATGAAAGGGATGAAAATTGAAAAATTTTCCCATCAGCGCAAACCATGGTTGCGCTTCCTCCGTAACTAAAATTTTCCTCTCTTTCTTAGATGCTTATTCTTATAAATGCATCAAAGACATCGGGTCCTTTATTTCAGGAAAATATATATTTATAGCAAAGCCTTAAACAGAAAGAAGCAACAGGTTTATTATGAGGTGTAATTTTAAGCAGATTGATCAAACAAATCCTGTGATGTTTAAACAATATTTTGGAAAAAGAGAGTAAATGAGGGCGATTTTAGCCATACTAAATTGTAAATTTCTCCCGTCGGCGCAAACCAGTTGCGCCTCCTCGTTCCCCTTTTTAAAACTATTCACGCTAATTCAAATTAATGCCCGGATCCCGTCAACGGGGGACTAGGGGGCATGGCCCCTCATGTTGCCCTCGTCTTACTTTTAAAAGATTTCCATTATTTTTACATGAATTATTTTCCTTTTTCCCCTGTTTCAGTAACTAAAAAACTAAGTCTTTTCAATCCCAGCTCCTTCGATTAACCGGGGCCTAAATTCTCGGTTTAATTTAAAAAAATAAACCTTCTTTTTCTCATCAAGGAGATGGAGGTGGAGACGATATGATGGCAAAATTTGACGGATTTGAAAGAGATCCTGTTGATTACACAGATTACGTTTGGGATACTTTCAACGGAAATTGTGATTGTTCATGTCAAACTAAGATTAAATTCTATAAAGTGTAATCATTTTGTTAGATACAGCCAACCTCGTCCCCGTGTATCCCAGGCTTTATTTACGTTACTGATTGACGCCAGAGAATACCCTGGTGTTGGCTGATGCGAGTTCCCCCTCTCAGAGGGGGAACTTCTCAAAACAATACGTCATGAAATATTCTGACGTTACAAAGTTACACTGCAATGCAACGACCTCAAAAAAGAAGAACGAATGAAATCTGACGTTTTGTTTTTGAATTACGTAATCTTTCGCGTTCGAAAACCAGCCAATGCCAGGGTATTATCTAGCGCTATCAGTAAGAATCAAAAAGCTGATAATACGCAGGGATCGAGGTTGAGATACAGCTATATTAAAGACTTATACTTTACGAACGCTTTTTTTGTCAGATGCTATTTTTCAGCCGGTCAGTTTCTATTATAGTAATTGTTTTTTGTTGTTGTTTTTTTTTGTACTTATGTTCATTTAAAGTTTCAAGCAAGCATAAAATATACTTTTCAGTTAAATGCAAAGTCGTATTTTTCCTGATAGAACTTTAGACAATTCTATCAAGATCACCGCCACGATCAACGCAACGCAAGTTGCATTGCAAACGCCTGAAAAAACTATCAGTGTAGTGTAGCCTTAGCTTAACAGTGGCCGAAAGACAAAGGAGATTTAAACGCCCCTCTGCTTTTATGTCTAAAGTTGGAAAAGTGTCATTCTGATCAAAACAACAAAAGTAATATCTTTCTTCAAAATCAACGCACTCATCTCTCTTAACCATACACTACCGACGTACATGAAATGTACACTTGAGGGTACCTTGGGTACCTAATAGCCGGGGGGATTGGAATAAGCGGGGGGGGGCTATTAGGTACCCGAGAGTAACAAAAATTAAAGGTTGTCTAGCCAATTTGGTTACTGTATTGTTATATTCTCAGTCGAGTTCAGCTCCGTAATCCGTAGGTTTGAACCTTCGTCATCTTAGGAATAATTATATAAACGAATTTTGAAATTCTTGGGGACTTGTGTTGCTTGATGTTATCTGAGATAAAGCACTTTGAAATCTTTTGAGGACATCAATAATTATTTTATCATTTGTAAAGGAAATATTTATCCGCATCTTTGCGGCTCTTGCTTTATGTAAGCAAAGCGAGCACGAAAATTATATGCCAATGTAAGTTATTAAAAAGTACTAGCCGTATGAGCAGCGTCGCACGCTACGTGTCCCAATCCAGTGAATCACTACACATCTAAAAAAAAATCTAACGGAAGAAAGATAGCGGCCGATTGATGATACCATTTTGATTTTTAGGAAATAAATGAGAAAAAAGATAACATTGCATTGCAGATTTTAACCACAATTAAGTAAATGGCTTAGAAAAATTATATTTTAGATATTTTTAGCCATCGTGGCTAGCCATCGTGATTGGACATTCGAGGGTGACTTTGAGAGACTTTGAAAAGTTTTGAAAGTTATAGGGAGCCGCTATTGTAAATGGAAATTTTTAAAGAGCATCTGAATAAAAATTCTTCAAAATGAAAAATAAAATTTGGGAAGAAGGTTGATTTTAACCCATCTAGCTCTAAACTTGGTAAGAGTCTGGTTCAACGCCACGAAGAGGAGGCTTTGTAGAGCTTTGTTAGATTTTCGAAAACTTTTTACAAAACGGTGTAAACACACACGTATTAGCGTATTTATTTATATTCTTTTCTAGATAATATTTGTGAGAATAGGTTTTGTAAACCTCCTGTAAATTATCGAATAGAATAAGGAGAAAACAATGCGTGAATATCCGAAATGTGAGGCAGTATTGGTTAGAAGACATGGTGTGAATGTTTGGGGTAAAGATTGGAAAGAGGCGAAAACTTGGCGAAAAAAATTGGCCTCCAAAACCATTCCCACTGGAATTTTTGAGCTGCGTACAATGGATTTTCTATCCCCATTGGGATTTTGATAGAAATTTTCATCCCCACTGAACCAAAAGCTCCCCCCACTGAACTAAAAGCTCCACCGGAGCACTGAGACAGGGGTGTAAAAACTTTTTCTATAAAAACAGTAGTTGTAGAAATTTTAACATTTAATCTTCTAGTAACTTATAGTGATTATAAACGCGAAAAATATACGAAAAAAATCATTGTTTGCTGGAATAAAGATCCCTATCTCTCTTCTATTGGGCTTTTCCTGAAAAGAATCTTTACACCCACTGTTGAGGGTATTGATTTTTCTGAATATCCCCTGGATATCCTACTTTAAAAGACCCCCTGGATATCCACTTTTAAAAATATGCTCAACCCCCTGGATTTCCTCTCTTATAAAGATGCTTACCCGCCTCTGGATATCGTATTGTATACATATTAAAATTGTTAAATATAGTTAGACATAGACACCGAAACTTGTACCTAGTCCCCTTAATTTGTTTTCAAGAATCCGGATAGCGCTCACCTGTACACAATCAAGTCACAAGATCAAACTAAGTCCCTTTGTTTGTTTCTTTGTGATTCTAATTGCACTTACCAAAGGATTTATTACGTCCATCTAACACTGGGCGAAATAAGAAATTGTAGACTTTGGGAGTACAGAAAAGTCATATTTCCATATTTACTAATGTATATGGAAATATCACATTTTCAAGATACTTCCAGGATTGGAAATCTTTTACTTCGTCCAGTGTGAAATATCAGAAAGTGTTGCAAGTGGCTTTTTGTACGCGTTTGATGAACACTAGACAAGAGTCTGCTTCTGAATGAACTTTGCTTCTTGATGTTTTGATGGCGCAGAATCCAGTTAGTGAAACTATAATAAGAACATGACCACCAAAACTTGAAACAAATGGTCCATTGATCATGGTTTTCTGTTTGTTTTTCTCCAAAAAGGAACTCTGGATTCAAGCTCTATCCCAAAAGTATGTGAATACTTTAGTTTAGTCTTTTCTTAGCGCCGATACATGCTATGTTAGAAAGTTATGATGTAGTATGTAGTCGGGACTCATTTTTGCGGTCTTTGGTCATTTTTGGCCGTTTTAAAACAAAGGGTTGTAATTTTTTATCCAAGAAAGATACTAAAAATCTGAACATACAATCATGGTCGAAATCTATTGAGAATAAAGCTTATTTCCTCTTTTTTCGAAATTTGGAGTTCGGGTGAGAAAGTCGATTTTGGGCCATCTGTCAAATTTAATCGGATATTTCAATTTGACTCGGGTTTATAGACCTCCAGGCTATATTATGAGCCTTATTTGACCATTTTTGAACTTTTGGATCCTCACATCCTAATGTCGTAAGTCTTAAGTCTCATGTTAAAACTCAGAGTTAAAACTCTAGCCTTCCAACCTGCTTTAGAGCACTTACAAATCGAAGTGGTTTCAAAACTTCCCGGTAGTATCTTTTTTTCTCAAATATTACGACCATGATTGTAGATTTGAAATCAGCGAGGTTTATCTAAATATCCTCGTGTTGTTATGATTTTTGAACCAGTAGGAAAATTATTCATTTTTTTTTCATCTTCATTCTTCTTCTTCAATCTTTCAAAGTTTTTTTCCTTTAGAAAAGAGAATCTACTTGGAAATATATATTTACAACTTTCTAACATAGCATGAATGGTCGCTGAGAAAATGCTCAAAAACTAAAGTGTCCACATACTTTTGGGACAGACTTTACTCTTGTCTCCCGAATAGACGTCCCCCCCCGCTAAATGTTAAATGAAAAAAAATCCACCCCCCCTCCCGCTCTTATTAAGACCCCCCCCCCCCCCGCTAATTAAATTTGAATAATTTAATATTTTATTACAGTGTAAATAGACCTTAAACTTGTTAAAATCTTCCTTTTTGTTAGTATTGATTCTTATTTTACGTGTTCAATTGTTAAAGTTTCTTTTTTTGTTGTTGAAATTGATACCAGTTAAAAAAATTCTGTCTTCAAATTATCCCCCCCCCCTCTTATTCCATCCCCCCCCCGCTTATTAGAATTTAGAAAATTTTCCTACCCCCCTGCTTATTTGGACCCCCCCCCCCCCGTCTATTCGGGAGACAAGAGTAGTGATATTAGCTGCCTACTGACCTCAAGCAAGGCTAAAGAAAGGAGCCACTTATCAGCGACGTCTAATCTATCAAAAAGCTATAATTGGCTCCTGGGCTAGATGAACACAGACCATTGAGGTCCAAGCCCAAAGGGCTAGACTCAAGACTCCTCAATGTGAAATGAAAATACTTAATTTTCCATCCAGAACGCTCGCGCGTGGTTTTTACACAAACACAGGATTGAAAGTAGAGTCTATCACTAGGTTTCAAAAAATGCAGTCCTCAAAAACATGGAAACCACTAGATATAATCCGTCGTCATGACTTCAGCGCGTTCTAAGCGCGGTATAGATGGGCAATAAAGTGGCTTCACTTTTTCTTGCCTGAGAAAGGTTAGACATTCTACTCTAGCCCTCCGGGCTTTAAATTCAATGACACAGACATTGAGATATTTGAAACAAAACGTATTAGCATGTACCTGATCATGTGTTATTATCTCGAAAATAATCGGGTACAGGCTTATTACAAGAGGATGTTGTGATTGAAAAGAGATGCTTTCATCTAGCCTGCATACTGTGATACATTCAAAAGAGCTTACTTCAAAAAAAAGCAATTCCTTTTCCATTACGTTATCGATCCCCTATAGCTAATGGGAAAATGTTTTTTGTTAGAAACTTAATTGAATTTATTTTGTGATCCGAAGATAGCAATCAAGAGTTTTGTTGCCTTCATTTATTCTTAATTAAGTCTGAACACTTTTAAGCTCGATAGATGTCCTTGTTGGATGTTCGATTGCGCTCTTTTTGCTATCGGCTGAACATAATTTTCTGACTTACTAACCTGTCGCTTCTCTTGAAATAATGTAACATGGTGACAAATAGAAGTTCTTACAAGAATGTCTAATATGGGGTATATATTAATGCTTTAAGAATCTACATATAGTTTTAAGTCAAAAGCATATTGAGACTTATTGACATTTTATAATTTTCGATGGGAAAATCAAAATGGATAATTTCCTGATGATTCTGATAAAGGATGAGTGCAATGAATGATGCCAATATTTGAGAGAAGTTTTTGATAATCTAATCATAGTTTTGGGATTTTGTAGTTTTGACAATTTCTTGTTGTTGTGGATTTGTCGCCGAAAATTCCTACTTATCTTATATTGGGCTCTCCCGGAAAATGTTCATACATGGGGGTGGAGGATATAGCGCCAGAGAGGTATTGAAAAGTCTACAAAATTTGCCTTGCCCGGGGGTAAACTTGTTTTGTCTTATATTCTGAATTTTAACTAGTTAGCTTTTCTAATTCAATTCTTTGGCTCACTATCACTGTACTTTTCTCGCTCACTAGAAAAACTTCGAGCATATCTTGAGTTTTTGTATCTTGTTTTTCTTTGGCATCTTACTCTTACCATATTCTGCATAAAACTCCGTGTATGTGAACACCCCTGTCTCACAGCTGCGGTGAAACTTTTTTCCACAGTGAGGATAAAATGTTCTATTGAAAACCCAATGGGGATAAAAATTCTATTGTTCCTAAGTTGAGAAATCCGGTAGGGATGGTTTTGGAGTGCAATGTTTTACATTGAATTTTGAATGGGGATTTCCCAGTGGGGATGAAATTGTAGGATATTCTTCCCACCGAGGACAATATTTTGGCCGAATTTTCCAGTGGGGCTAGGGTCCCAGCGGGTCTGTGACACATGGGTGTATATGACCTAGTAAGATCATTTATTCTAACACACACCCTTCTCACAGACCCAGTTTGATTTTCCAACCTCTGGGGTGAAAATAATGGACTGAAACTCACTGGGGACTTATATCCCCATGCTTTTTAACGTTTGGGCGTCAACTTCAGAGAAGTCAGAAAATTCAGTGGGGATGAAAAACAATTCTTGGTAGTGAGGATTTTGTTCATTTGATTATTTACAGCAGGGACAAAAATTGTAATACAATTTTTCATCGAAGACAATCTTTTTGCCTATTTTTCAGTGGGAGAAGGTCCCACCGGGTGTGTGAGAAGGGAGTGTTTCAACTGGCCACCCTGTGGACTCATCTCACTCATATCTTGTCGTTGAAATTGACCCCATTTAAAAAAACCCATCCATGTGCCTCTCATTTCAAAAATGCCATCGACCTTGATGAAAAGGTAAATAGTAGGGTCAATAAAATCTCAAGTGATTAGCAATTCCCAAAGCTCTCTAACAAATTGCTATTTGGATCAGCGAAGTTCAATTCTTTACAGTTTGCCCAGTGTCCTTAAACTCCAATAGGGACTAGAGGAACAAGGGTGTTTTGTGAGGAAAGTGACAAAAACAACATAATGGGTTTTGGGCTACTCTTTTCCCAAAAATTTGCCAAAAAAGAGACCTAAATGGATGTGAAATTGTGGATTTCACCAAAGTAAAAGCTTTTTACCTGGCAGCCGGTCAAAAAATAGAGAAAAAGGCATTTTGGGACCCCTACCAGGACTTCTCCTCCAAATTTAGTCCTTTTAGAGAAAAAAAGTAACTTTTACCGAATCTTTGCGTACTTTGTAATCTTTTGGGGGGATGAAATTAGGTTTACTGATTTTTACGACCCCTTATATAGGGACTGAGGTCAAAAATGATCCTTTTTGGAACATACATATAACCTCCGTTTGTGACCCAGCCCCGGGCCTTTCCATTTTTTACTGAAGTATTCCCTGTGGGCCATGGTTTACTAAGTATGTTGTCATTATCATTTTCACTACGTTTTTTCACACAGAGAAAAATGTTTCAAAACCATCAACGTGATATCGTCTGTCTTTTCCTTCTTTTACAATGTATCACGTTTGCGTCTCCGTATAATGTCGACCGTAAAAAAACTGGTGACGTCACTGTCGGCGTACCCACGTGTGATGGTGGAACGCGCGTTGCTCAAAATGATTCAACGCGGTCGCACGAGTGTGTGAAAGAAATGAGTAACCCTGTCACAGGTAAGCTGCTAACAATCAGACAATGATCTTTGAACTTCATTAAGTACAAGACTTTCTAAATGACAAACTTTTTCCAAAATTTTACAAAAAATGGTGTTTTCCTATTGAAGTATATGTAATCTCATACAAGAAGCATCTTGTGCCACTTTTTGAATTTACTGATGTATTTGTTATAACCTTTCTTGAGTGCTTGAGTACAAAGAGAACTAAGGGTCTCGGTTCTAGTTTGCATTTCACTCTGAATTAATTTTCTCTTTTTTCAGGATGTGATTTTTGGATTGATGGAAGTCGTAATTTCGGTGCCATCGACCAATCAGATATCGACTTACAAACACAGTGGAAAATTGCTCCACAAAGCAATGTATTCCCATTCTGTCGATCTGACCGTCGGGCGGCAGTTGGGTACGTAGAGTTACAAGATTATCCAAATTCTTTCAAAGCTCCTATTTGGAATGAGCGGTATGGGCGTGTCATAAAAGAAACTTTGAAATTATCTGTTAAAAACGATTCGGTAAGTAAAACTCTCTAAACTTCAGAAGCTTCCATTTATTTTCACAAAAATTTGTCTAAATCTTTAGAAATCCTTCGTAAGTCGATTGTCATTTGGAGCCAAAATACCTTAATTTTGGAAATTTACCGCGCTGGTTGCCCCAGTTTTTCTTGACCCACCACGCTGATGTGCAACGCTAATTTTACGTCTGCCGACATTCTAGTTGAATTTTAGGCTTCTTGACTTGACAGCCGTATGTTTTTTATGATGTTTTTTATGAATGTTTTGATTTATGTTTTAGTCCTCTGTCTGGGGACAGACCTGAATATCTACACAAATTTCAAAATACATTGCCAACGCTTACTTTATATATGTATTGGTGCAAAGTAAGAAGCAATGAAGTATAAGCCCGAAGGGCTAGAAGCGAATCTCCTTGGTAGGATTTGAAGCCAATAAATCCTATGTAAATCCTACCAAATTTGCGCGGCCTAGCGCGGCTCACCTAGCTTTTGCACAAATGCCAGATTGAAATTAAAATTTACCGCTAAATCTCGAAAAAAATACCACTCAAAAACAATGGAATCCGTCGTCAAAAAATACGGTGCATATTTTAAGACTTCACTTTTCTTGCCTGAGAAAGGTTTAAAGATTCGCTTCTAGCCCTTCAGGCTTATTCATCGGTAAGAAGACCCGAGCTAAATACTCAAAATATGATAATAATTTTGTACAATGTTTTGTTTCAGGTAACTTTAGAAGCTCAGAGATTATTCCCAGGACATTTATTCAAAATTTTCGTTGATTGTATTGATGAGCAAAATGTACGGTACCGAGAATCGAAAAATTGCGTTCTTTTCAAATATGTTGGTGAAAATAGATGTAGGTGGTTCTTCTGCGACCAAATTATCCCCCATTTAGATAAATATTCCAACTTATTGATTCAAACTTCCTCCATTTTCATTAAATTCGATTTAAATTGGAGAAAGGTAAATCAAATTTTCGCTGTCAAATATTTTGCCAATAAAATTATACTATTGTGACATTGTGACGTGCTATGACACTCATGAGGTTCGGCCACGCGTGAGCATCGCTCTCCCAGTGTCGTTCGAATGTCATGGTATGCGCCATGGCTCGGCAACTCGCGTCTGTCAAGTCGCAGTGTCTGTCAGGGCCGTGATTCTTACTCCTTCGTGGGTAGGACCTATCCCGAATGCATTCGGAGGGCTCATTTCTAATCTAATCTAATCTTATACTATTATCATTTTTACAAAATTTTCTGACCCAATTATTCAACTCTTTATCATATTATCGTTTCTTTACCCGACACAGATCCTATTATAGAAAGCACTTTGGGCGTCATTCCTACCACCCAACCACCACCTACAAACCCAGCCACGACAACAGCAGCAACCACCCCTTCACCTTCTACAAAACCCACCACCACTACACCCAAACCTGAACCATCGCATAAAGTTGAGAGAAACGAAAATGGAGACTCTATTCCTGGTGCAGCCGCATGCGACGGTACCTACGTCACGCGTAACGATTCCACGCGATCGCACGAGTGCTTGAAACAAATGAATGATCCTATCACAGGTAATTTACCGAGAATTTTCTATTCTTTAGTCTTTATTTCTTTGTCCGTAAGTTTACCCATAAAAAAGCTCCATAGATCAAGTATTAATGGAGAAAAATATTGTAGGGTGTTTCTATAGACCTTATCGGAGTTTTGGATTTTTCTAAAAAACGATGCATTGTGGGATTGTTTCGAGTGTATTACAATAGAATTCCCTCGAGGAATTCCTAAGAGATTTCTATTGTAATACACTCAAAACAATCCCACAATGCATCGCTTTTTTAGAAAAATAAAAAACTCCGATAAGGTCTATTGTTCTGTCTCAAGTCAGAATAAATTGATTTTGGCTGATTTTGCGATTGGCGCCACTTTTGACAGAAAATACACTAAGAGATCTTTTCATAAATTACGTCACGATCATCACTTGCCTCGTATTCAAACCATTACCATGGTGATTACGTACCTTGAGACATTAAATGATTACTTTATAAATAGAAAGTAGTTTTAATAAAATCCACTGATGAAGTTAACTCCCACCTTGGCAATATTTTCAAAACGAGGCAAGTGATGTTCATGACGTAATTTATGAAAAGGTCTATTGCAGGTGCTTCTCTTGTCCAGTCGTCTTGTGTGTATGCAATAAATATTACTCCAATAGGCTGTGACTATTTTATCAATGGCAGCCGTGCATTTGGTACGATTGACCAATCAGATATCGACTTACAAACACAATGGAAGATTGCTCCACAAAGAAGTCTATTCCCATTCTGTCTTTCTGGCCGTCGAGCGGTAGTTGGGTACGTGGAATTACAAGATTATCCAAATTCGTTGAATGCTCCTATTTGGAACGAAAAATATGGACGTGTTATCAAAGAAACTTTGAATTTCACCACTGGAAATATGTCGGTAATAATTTAGAACTATGTCATCAATCTAAGTTACCGGTAGCCGAAGAATCGTTCATAAATTGAGGCGATTTAGCTGGGTAGTATTGAAAGCGTTAAAACAGATTTTGGTAGGAATTTAGTTTTTCAGAAGGATTTCACTAGGTTTAGGGCTGAAAAGACCAAAATTGGTTGAGGTGAATTTAGGGACAAATTTCAAATGAATTAAATTTGACAGGAATTTGATTTGTTGGAAAGCTATGTTAGAAGAATATTTTTTATTACCCATTTCCAGATGACTTTGGAAGCTCAGAAATTATTCCCAGGACATCTAATCAAGATTTTCGTTGATTGTATTGATGAGCAAAACGTACGGTACCGAGATGAAAAAAGTTGTGTTCTCTTCAAATATGTTGGTGAAAATACTTGTAAGTATTAACAAATCACGAAATATGAGTGTGGATGTAATATAGGGGAACCACTCGGTATAATGCTTTTATTATATATTCTATCGAATATTTCCATGTCAGTTTAATCAATGTGAATTCTCATGAGCCTCAGACGCACGATTTTCTCAAAGCATCATGATACTTCTCTTTCCGTTGGTATAACCATGAACTCTGGATTCTTGGTACCGTACCAGATCTAAACAGTTTCCGCCGCGCCTGGCGTCTTACCTAGACGACCCTATCGTCTACACAAGATCACTAACAATAGAATAGTTTACGAATAGATTTAAAATGGTGGCTAACTGGGGCGTAGTAAGTAGAGGAGGAGGTGTTTACAGTGTTTGTTCCAAACTCCACCACCACTGTCTTTTCCCGTAAACCACCGTGCTGGCTGTAAATTCTACGGTTCAATTACCATCCCTCTAACGGACGGTAGCTTCGTCTTGATCTTGCTACGACCTGTGCTTACCACTTCCCCATGAATATTTTCCATGAAATAAAAAAATTGTCTTGGACTTCAATTTCAAAGGACAAAATCTCGTAAGATTTATGAGGGATTTTAAGGAAAATGAAGTCCTCCAAAATGTGAACCTCAAGTCTTCCTTTTCTTTTTCCCAATGCAGATCCGATCATAGCAAGTAGCTTGGGTGTCATCCCGACCACAACCGTTTCACCGACACCGACACCGAAACCGACACCGAAAGCTGATGCACTTAAATCTGAAGATGATACCGATTGGCTTTTAATCGGGATTCTTATCGGGATTTTGTTGTTGATTATTTTGATTTTATTGATTGTTTGTTTGATTTGTAAACGAAGGTAATACTTTGCTTATTTCATTGTTACAGTTGAGTCTCCATAACTCGAACACGCAGGGGGAAGTATATAAAAGTTGTTCGAGTTATAGAGGAGTTAAAAAGACTCTACTGTACTTATAAGTAAATTTTGCGGTCGTGGTCAGATGAGACTCAGAAACTCTACTTTCAATAACAACTGCTGGAGAGTAAAGGAGGGCGCACCGTCCTTTCCCTCTGGGTTGCTCTTCTTACTCTTGGTTATTTTCTTAAAAGACACCGAGCACTTTTTTAAACCTCCATAAAACCAAGCTATGAGTCGAACCATCCCTGGCTAAATTCGCTACCTATTGAAACTAATTTTTATATCACTTTATTATTTTAGGAAAGACAAAAAACGACAAGAAAAGGTTACTTAACTTCTCATACTACTTTGACTTCGAAGTGGCCCACAATAATTGGGTTTCTGTTTAAAGCCAGTGTCTTGTTTGAAGCTAATTCAAATATATATAGACTACTTGTTTTTTCATTCGACCTTTGTCCATTCAAAATGTCTTTTGACATTACATCAATAAAATTGGTTGTAAGGGCCGTAAAATTGGTCAATACGTTACTTACAACCAATCAGCTGTTGCATATCATGAAAAGTGCACGATCCTATCGTCCTTTACTGGAGGGATAGTAAATACAGGAAAATATATACGCGATAGGAGTTTTTTGCCGTCTGCTGTAAACTCTTTTCGGCAAAAAAAACCCGTTGGCAATTTTTTTCGGCTTTGAGCTTATTTCTTTGATTTGATAGTGATTTAGAAAATGTTTTTCAAAAGGTCAATCGACAAATAAATAACAAAACGAAGTCTGGTGATGAGTTAAAATCAAGCAACTTATACTCTATATTTGTTCACATTCTTTAGGTTAGCAAAGCAGAAACAAAAGCTATTGAGCAAAACGTTTCGTACCGAGATAATCCAACATTCATGGTATTAGATGTGAACGACAAGCCACATAACAATGGTGGTCATGCTCCTCCAGAAAGTCCCACTGGAAAGATTCCTACCAAAGGTCCGTTGAATTTCTGTTTGCGCACTCAAGTCATTTGATTCTCAATATGCGATAGTCATTTTTCTAACAAAAAACACCCGAAAAAAGCCGGGATTTTAACCCCTGTCTTTTACTAAAAATAGAAACACGATGGTCAAAATCTAGCTTTTTTCGAGTGCATCTGTTAAAAATATGACGTCTATTGACTTACACATACCAAGAAATTTTCAGAATTTTTCTATTTGATTTGAACTATTAATGAATTTATGTACCGCAGGATATCGAGGGCGACGGTAAGTGAAGTGGGTGCAAAACAAAGTCGATAGTTGATGTACGGCTTTGCTCACCTAAACAGACGACGGTATTTTGGTGTTTTTACCTTCCTCGAACAAAGTGGATGGGGATTTTGGGGACATGTCAACTTTACTTTATACCGTCTCCTTCGATTTAGTTCGGATACATAAACACGATATTCTTCAGGTTGAAGAGCAGAGGTTCGAATAAGAGAGAGTTCATTATATAATATTTGAAATTCATTTTTCTTCATCTTATAGGAACTGGCACTATCGACTCTCCGGACGGAAGCAAAATCACTTCGTCCGCTTACTTATTTATGGCCGGAAAAGAACCGGAAATCAAGGCTGTTCCGCCTTCTAATAATGACAATAGTAGCAAAAAGCATTATGATCCGGTAAAATTGAATATTGATATGAAACATAAATCAGAAACGGACGATAATGCAAGTTATAATGTTATTTGAATTTGGTGATGATGATTCTTAAAGCACGTACATTCATACCAACAAGCACGAGTCAGGAGATTACGTACGTACTCACGGTACTCTTACTCTGGAAAAAATGTTTAGATAATTTTTGGTGGATATATTTTAGTTTTAATTTTGCACTAAGATGGCCATTCATGGAAACTTCGCTTCATGGCAGTTTAACACATTTCTTACCGCTTTATTACAATAAACTCCCAGTTCTTGATGAAACTCTTGCATAATCACCCGAACAGATTTGAATTGAAGAAAGCAACTTTGGACCATCGACTACCATAATATTCACCTCATCACGTACCGCATTTGGAATTATATATTAAATTTGAATTGGCTGTTGTTACTTTTGAATTTATACTAGATAGACTCTTTGTTTTGAAGGTACTAAGCCAAGCTTTCAATTATCGAAATGCAGTGTGAAGACAAAAAAAAAAAACTCGCTGTCAGGCTTACGCCGATATCCACATTGAGTTTAAAGCCCGGAGGGCTAGAGTAGAATCTCTAACCTTTAGCAGGCAAGAAAAAGTGAAGCCACTTATTTCCCATCCAGAACGCACCGAAATCATGACGACGGATTGCATCTATCGGTTCCTTTGTTTTGGAGGACTACATTTTCAGGACTACATCTCCTGACTTTCTATCTAGCGATAGATTTGAGTTTCAATCCGGCGTCGTTTGTGTAAAAAAAACCATACGCTGGCGTTCTGGATGGGAAATAAGTGGTTTCATAATCCAGGAGTCTCGAGTCAAGATGGATATCCGTGTCCATCTAACGTTGAATGTATGTTATATCATGGCCGACAGATAGATGTTGAAGTTTTGTCAACTTGCATACATCGAATGCTCTAATAACGTCCATAGAGCTAGAGAAAAACCATGGTCTGGATTTCTGCTCCTTTTTACACCACAGGGTATTTTTATTTTATTTTTTTCACCGAAAAAAAGATGGGAAATTTCATATTAAAATTTCTGTTTGTGTAACTGTGTGTTTATTTATCCAAGGATTACGATCTTCTAAGAGAAATTTTTCGTCATCGGCCACTAACGTGTGAGGGAATTTAACAGGAAATGAGAAAAGCAAAAAATGAAAAAAGGTGAAATTTCATTAGTTGAGTCATGCGTAATACGCATTGATATATTTACAAGAAAAAAAATCCCGATGCAACATTTTGTTGAAAAAAATTATAATTATAATTTTCCGTTCATTATAATGATAATATATATAGAAACAAAAAATTTAAGCGTTATTCCTTTGAGCCGCGCAGAGAAATAGAACGCCGATATGGAAAGAGTTCGCCGCCCGCCCGCCCGCGCGACTAATTCAGCCACGCTTACACTAGTTTTAGGAATTAATTTTTTATAAAGCAAAGAATACTGTAGATAAATTAGAGGACTTTTTTTGAATGATAATTCAAAAAATTTCTGATAAAATAATAACAATAATAATAATTGGAATATTATACACATAATATAAAAACGGCTTGTTCAATGTTATGCCTAAATCACTTTTTCGTTATTTTGAAAATCCCTTCTCGCAGAATCTGAATGATTTGCTGTCATTATTCTGTTACGAAACGTCGAAAAGTCTTCTGTGCAAATGAAGAAAAACTGTAGAAAATATTCAATCAATTTCAGGGCCAAACACTCTCGGTAGAGATAGCGCATTCGAGCTTGAGAATAAAAGTGTAAAAAATATAAAAACATCTGGAACGCATAACACCTATTTACAAAAAAATGACGGGGAAACTTTAAATTAATGAAATAATAAAGAAAAGTTGGAGAGAGAGGAGTGTTAATCCCTAAAAAAACTCAAAATCTATGACCGAGAGATGAAAGTTTATTACCAATAGCCCTTTGAATCCAAAAGTATTTGATTTTTGGAGCTAGTTTACGTTGCTACAGTGTTTTTTCGTTTTTCCTATACTTTGCTAACAACAGAAAACAGTCATCAGAAAAATTTGTTTATCAAAAAAGTGGCACAGAATCCAGCGCCTAGTGCAAGTGTTGGTGTATACTAAAAGTAAGAGTGCTAGTTAATACAAGCGAGAGAATTAAAAAAATCCAAAGAACGGATTAAAGCGGGCTTATTATTCTCCTCTTCCAACAAATAATAATCGAATATTGAGCAGTAAACAAGAAAGGAAAGTCATGGAACCAAAGAAGAGTTTCGATGAATGAACGCGAGAGGGAAGGTGTAACGGCCGAGGGGATGTTTGAATATGATGCCATAAAATACGAAAAGCAATAATGAAAATTTGTATCGCTTTAATATTTGGCAAACAGAACCTTCACGTTACACGTTTGGTCCCACACTATCCTTTGGGTAACAAATTTCGACATGCCTTATAGCGTCATTGATTTGAATATTTATAAGCTTCATTTCACACTGTTTCAAGATTTTCACACAGACGATAAAAGTCAATATCAATTACCCAAACGATAGCGGGAGAAACATACATCTTAACTCCCACACTCGTTACTCTTCCTTTTCCATTCACACAATATATAATTACCAGCAATGTAGAACCAGATATAGCAAAAAAACAACAAGAAAAGCTGTATCAAAAACCCTCATCTATTAGTAATGTTGGAATCGATTATGTTGGGGTGGTCTTCGGATATTTTGGTTGGACTGTGAGTTATAAGTGTTTGTGGAGCCACCACCGCCGATGTAGTGACCACGTTTACCAGGAGCTGCCGGTGGTTGACGGTTATTCGGTTGGTGTTGATTGTTGAAATTCTGGTAAGATGACGGATAGTACGCAGTGCTGCCGTAATTCGAATGCTAGAAAAAAAACGAATAAAAAGTGAGACTTAAACGCAGTAGCGTAATGGAACGACCAACTGGGGAGGCAATTTTCCAAAGTTGAGATTTTAGCACACTCTACTAAAAAGTAAAATATCTTGGTAAAAATAGTAGTAAGAAAATTTACAATCCTCTTAGCTGTTAAACTGAGCTGTGACTACAAATACATGTTTTTAAATATTTCCTATCTATATAGGAAATATTTGTTAAAACGGTAATTTTTCTTCTCCTTCTTCTTCTCCTTCTCCTTCTCCAAGTCTAACGCTCGGTTTTGGTCAATTTCGTGAGTTTGTACATGAGTCTCTTTTTAAATCAAGCTCCGGCGGCAAAAACAGTAGGATATTCTTTTTTCGAGGCGGAAGACGTCATTTCTTCGAGAAACGTCTGTGGTAAATATCCGTACGGCGCTCTATTCTCCTTGTCGATCGGGCAACGTCGGCCGTTTCAGAAGCGTATTGTTGATCGTTTCTAACTGTCAAAACAAAGATGGCAGAAAATAGACAACAACAACTTTTGCTCTTTCGCTACTTTTCTTTCCTTTGGTTTTTATGCTTTGATGAGTTGAATTGGATCATGATTTGTGTACAATTGTGACAAGGAATGGTCGATAGTGAACTTTTCTTAATATTCCTTTCTGGATTTGATGTTTCGTTTACATTCTGTTGGTTTGGAATGAGCTGGAATGAGCGAGAGAGATGATACAATCTCTTGGTCTTGGAAAAACAGGACATTTTATCAACTCTCACAACAAACTAACTTCAATTTTGTTTGTATATTCACATAAAGCGTACGAAGGCAAGTGACTGTGAATAAATCTGACCTTGTTATACCTGAAAATTTACATACTTGCAATATGAAAAAAGTTTGCACCCAACGAATGCAATCAATGCCGACAATGCAACAATGCAATGGGATTGGTTGATGAACTGATTTTAGCTAAAAATTTAAACATGGAGCAAAATTGACTGGTTAATGATTGAATTTCCCTTGGTTTTTTTATCTACAACAATGAATTAAACTGCTGGTTTAGTGACAGTTAGTGAAAACTTGTTGCGGTTATAAATTTCAAATTTTAAAGCTGATAACCGGATCCGGAACACCATGGCCCCAATATGAAGAATGTTATATGTTATACTTCTTAAAAGGTTTATTGCATTGAATATGGATGTAAATAATTTGAAATCACTTCACATGTACAGTTAAAATTTTTCTTGAACTTGGAGATTTTCTTCCCCGCGTGCATTTTAAAACGTGGAAAACTTTAGTTGTGAATTTAGAGATCTTTTGCAAAGTGTGTTTTAAACGTGGAAACTTTTGTCTTGAATTTGGAGATTTTCTTACTGTCAACTACTCCAGCTTGGGACTATCTGACAAAACATGGGACGGCAATTTGGCCACCATTTCACCGAACCTCCAAAGTCATTTGATTTGAGCTAATGAACGGCGTATTAAAAAAATGGCAGAACAATGGAGCGTTCGGCGGGCGATCTCTAATTCTCCAATCGACGCTATCAGTGAAAGTTATCGTGACATGTTATGAAAGGAAGTATGATTGATAAACTTGGTGGAGTTATCAAAACAAATTTGTTGTCAAAGAGATTTAACAAGTTAGTGAAAAAACAGACCAGACATCAAACAGTCCCATGTTTCGACCAATCGTCCCAAGTTAAAGCAGTTGACGGCATGTACAATTAAAACGTGGAAACTTTTGTCGTGAATTTGGAGATTTTCTTACCGTCAATTCAAAACGTGGAATTGTTGATTGTTTCCAAGTATGTGACATTTTTTGCTCTTGCAGCATGCTTTTGGAAATCATAAAATGGCTTCTGTTAGGGGAATTTTTTCTTATCGACATTCTTTCAGATTATGAAATGTTTCCCAGTATATAAAAATGAGATTTTTTTTTTTTTTTGCATTCTGTCGGAAAATTTGAAATTGTTTCCCTGTTTTGAAAGATTTTTACTTTTTAGCACGTACATTATTTCAAAAAACTCCAAAAGTTACTTTAAATTTTTACATTTTTTACAATATTTTATATATGGGCTCTTCCAGAAAAAATCCGTTCATGGGGGGTGGAGGATATATTATTTTTTTCATGAATTACCCCTGGACATTTTGATTTTTAACCCCCTGGACACGGATTATACCCCTGGACAAACATCAAATCAACCCCGTGGACACAAAAAATTACCCCTGGACATTGGAATTTACCCCCTGGACATTGCAATTTTTTGGTATTTTTTCGATACTCCTGGACAATTCATCCTCCACCCCCCATGAACGGATTTTTTCTGGAAGAGCCCATATGAAAGTATAATGCAAAATATTACATCTCATTTTGAAAATATATAAAATTTGCTTTGGTTTTCTTACTGTGAAATATTCTCCTTTTTGTCATTCTTTCATTTTAAATATTTGCCCTTTTTGGCTATAAAATATTTCTGGAAATCAGCGCTTAAAATAGTAATTATATAATCAGGTCTTTTGATGTGTTCAACACTCAACACAACACTCTACTTGGTGGTGCGACGCCGGGTGACCGCTAGTATAATACTAAAATCCATTTAAAGTCCACCTAACGAAAATTAAAGTTCCAGCCAATTTGATTACTGCATTGTTGTTCTCAGTCGGGTTCAGCTTGGATATAATATTTCGTGATCCGTAGCTTTGAACCTACAGTCATCTATGAATAATCCTGCAAATACTGGCAATTACATAAATGGAATTTTGAAATTCTTAGGGACTTGTGTTGCCTGATGTTATCTGAGATTTAAAGCACTTTGAAATCTTTTGAGGACATCAATTATTATTTTAACATTTGTAAAGGAAATATTTATCCGCATCTTTGCGGCTCTTGTTTTTTATAAGCATAACACTTATAAGCATATGAAGGCTCAGATTTATATAATTCCTAAGCATAACATAAGCATATGTGTCAGCCTGAAATATTTTTCAAGTTGTCATTTTTCATCAGTTTAAAATGTATTAGTTGAGGTCAAGTAAAAAAAGACATTCCATGGCTACCACTGCTCCCAAATCTGCTGAAATCTGAACAAATTTTTACAAAATTTCTAAAATTTTACTAAAACTTGGCTCGGGGTGAATTATAAGCATGATTCATAAGCATATAATAAGCATAATCTATGCCTGGATGCTTTGAGAACTTAAGCATACACGAGCCTGACCAAGGGGCATACACTTGCTTATAAAAAAAAAACATGTAGTGGCCAGAGCTTTGCAAATTCAACAATGTTTAGGACGTCACTTAAAAATATGCAAATCTATATCTTATAGTTCAGACAAGCAAATCTCAGAAAACTTACCCCGTAGAAATCACGACCAACAGTATAAGTGTCACGGCTCGAGTTGTTGGTGGATGCACTCGAAGTGATGCGTTGGTAACTCGAATAACTCGACCTATCGTGAACGACATCACCGGAACCGAAAGATGTTGAAGAGATGCTTGAATGGTTAGACGAAGTATCTTCATCATTCTCGGTTGCCGTAGAAACATTATTCTCGTGTAACATGTTGTGGTCTGAATGGAAATTGGGTTAAAACATTATATCGAATTCTTTAGATGTGAAAATACCAGAAATGTTTCTTAAAGAACTTAGGTTTCGGCAAAATTCGCTGTTTTTCGTATTAAAATTTCTGTAGTCGAATATTGAGTCTTGCCCATATTTTTCTTCCCGGACTCAATTATTCAATGTTGTTATCAGACTCCTACTACTCCTACTCCTACTTCTGTACTCGATAAAAAAAATCAAATTCTCGTGGAAAATCGAATCAGAGTGCGTTGACTATAGTGCATAATAATCAGAAACAAAATGTACAGTAAGGGAACCAATCCTCAGGACCCGTCAAAACAATTTTTGAAGTGGAATTTTTGGCCTATTCGAAAGAAAAAATGGATTTTTAAAAAGACTCCTTGAGAGGGGTTACGTGAAGTAGGTCCGGCAAATCTTTTATAGCCTAAAGGCTGACGTTACAGTCAAAACTTTAAGGGAAAAACATGGCTGAAATCAAATTCAACATGAATGATCGACTTCATCGGTTAAAGGATAGAATTCTGGGCAATAAAAGTATCCCTTTCTCAAACATACAAATAATAACAACCATTTAAAGCTAAAATTTTCTGTCCGTTTTAGTACGATTCGCGTCACTGGATCACGCAAGATTCTTCTTTCGAATGAGCAAAAAAAATTCCACTCCAAAAAGTGTTGTCACATATCCTAAGGGTTGTGCCCTTACTAGCAAGCATTTAATTGGTTTATTTCAAGACGAACTTCGTCTGTAACCAATAGAATTGCTTTATTTTGCTTCTGAGCAACTTCAATCCGGAAAATCTGAGCAGGTGTGTTAAATAAACAACAGAACAAATAAGACAAACAAAACAAACAAATAAACAAACCAACAAAACTTACATTCGTTATTAATAAGGTGTTGGTGCGCAGGGTTTGCAGAAGAAGGAGGAGGTGGTGTTAGCCTGTATTCTGTGCTGGCGTTCACATGAGCAGGTGGCGGAGTGAGGCTAGTGTTCGGGATAGTGCTGTTTGAATGGTTCGTTAGGGTGGCAAGGTGTGGATATTTTTGGGCCGACAAAAGCTGGAGTAGACCTAAGGGCGGATAAAAAAGGGCGGGATAAGGAAAAGGTTATTGAATAGGGGGTGTTTATGAACTCTTTGTATGAAGCGTGAGTTAACGCAGGGTACCTAGATAGAAAATAGATCAAACTGTTTACTCAATGAATTCTAAACTGCTCGCCCGGGAACCCGAACCAACTGGGGAGAAGTGCATTTAATTAGTATGTTACATGTATACGTGCTACGGATGAAACAGTGCAGACAAACAGACAAATAGACAGTGAAGTTATTGCACATAAAAATTCATTAAAACTTATGAAACGAAATGATACATAGGCATACTGCAGGGAAACCGGAAAATCTTGCTGTTAGTTTATTTTACATATGGACTACTATTTTACATATGGATATCGACGCCTAATTCGAAATAACAAAAGGTTGTTGATCTGCAAATTAAACCGTTGCACAGATAATTTGGTGTCTGCGCCATATGCCATGTAGTTTAAAGCTTGAAGGGCTAGAGCGAAAGCTTAGCTTCTTTCCTATCCAAAATGGACCAACGTGGCTTTCATACAAACGTTGAATTGAAAGTAGAATCTATCGCAATATTCCGAAAAATGTATCGCATAAACAAAGAAAGTCTATTTTCTTGTTTGGGAAAGATCGAAGATTCTTTTCTAGCCCTTCGAGCTTCATCGAGGAAAAATCCAAAAGTTACAAAAGAAGTGACAATATTCCCTTTAAATGTTGAACTTTTGTAACTTTTTGGGAAACGGAGCCAGGGATATGACGTAGAGTTTCGTTCTACGCACGAGTGTAATCATAATACCAAGAATATTCAATCAAGATACCTTGGGCGGGTGGTTTTGTTGGCTGCTGCTGTTTCTTTACAAATGGGTGTTTCGTTATACTGTTGTGAATGCTGAAAGGATTTTTCGTGATATCTGAATGTATTGAATTCCCTGTAATAGTAGAAAAATGAGGTTATATCCCTCAATGTCGATGTACATTACAAAGCGGAAAGTAAAAAACTCCCAAATCTCGTACACTTTTTCAAAAAAAAAAACAAAAAAAACATCCTTAAAAAAATCACTGAAAAAAAGTCTCTACTCATGCAGCTGACTCCCTGTCATTCGGCCCTCGAGGGACACCACGAATTCGAATTACATGGAGTATTTGTTTGTGTTTGTTTGCTCGACAAAAACTCCAGGTTCAATGTCTTCTAGTATTTTCCAAAAAATTTGGACGTCTAACAGATATCCATAGAGAATTAGAAAAATTAAAAGCATCACCTATCCTGTATATGAACAAGTGATACTTTTATGGACCTACCTGGTTATGCATTTAATAACACATATATAATTGATATCTACATAAGCGTGACCATTAAACAATCATTCAGAACACAAATAGTGACGGTCTATTAAAATTAGTCGTTTGTTTCTTATAAGAAACGTTTAGAAACCAAAACTTCATGCTCTTGAAATATTCTTTCATATTCAAGACTTCGAGAGCAAAAAAACATCTCTTTTTAGCTGAAATTTACCCCCAAATTTTTTTCTCCAAGAATCGAGCTCCGTCACATTCGAGGGTTTATAGTTATGCATCTTTGTGCGAAAAATCATAAAGAATAAAAGAGCCAATCTCGAGAAAAGCTAATACCTAAGTAATTGATAGTGTGCTTTTGGCCAGCTTTTCTATAAAAACAAGCCAAGCAACCAAAATTTCATGTCTAAACAAATATATTCTTTAAAAGTAAGCCCTCATGAGCAAAAAAAACATCTATCTCATAAAAAAAATTGAGTAATTTGACTAAGAACATTGATGTATGCTTATTAATAGTGATTCTTATAGCTAAACATGCGTTTTTTGAGCCAACTACAATTTTTTTGCAAAAATCTGCTTGAACCGTATTTTACCTATGATGGTACCTTACTTTTCTGCAAAAAATCAGAAAAAATTAATGATCCGATTTTTCACAAAGTCCAAAAAACCCATTTTTTACCTGTTTTTTGGCCCAAATTTGCCCCAAATTTTTTTGAAAATCGGGCTCCGTCACATTCGAGGGTTTATAGTTATGCATCTTTGTTCAAAAAATCGTAAAGAATGAAAGAGCCAATCTCGAGAAAAGGTAATACCTAAGTAATTGATAATGTCCTTATAAAAAAATATCGAATTTGGCCAGTTATTTTATAAAAACACGCCAAGCAACCAAAATTTCATGTCGAAACACACATATTCTTTAAAAGTAAGCCCTCCTGAGCAAAAATCTCAAAAAAAATTGAGTAATTTGACTAAGAAAATTGATGTATGCTTATTAATGGTGATTCTTATAGATAAACATGCGTTTTTTGAGCCAATAAATTTTTTTTGCAAAAATTCGCTTAAGCCATCTTTTACCTACGATGGTACCCTACTTTCATGCAAAAAATCAGAAAAAATTAACGAACTAATTTTTCACGAAGTCCAAAAAACCCGTTTTTTAGCCGTTTTTTGGCCCAAATTTGCCCAAAATTTTCTTTTTTTGAAAATCGGGCTCCGTCACATTCGAGGGTTTATAGTTATGCATCTTTGTGCAAAAAATCAGAAAAAACTAACGATCCAATCACGAGGAAAGCTAATAACAAACGAACGAACGAACGAACAGACGAACGGACAAAGGTTAATTTATAGGACCTCCACCGGGGTAGGTCCAAAAATATCCATTTGTTTCCCTGTTTGACGTTCATTTATTGAAATGCCATTTTTTCTCTAGGGATGGTGAAATTATTTAAGTTCAAAATTATTTGATTTCATAAGAGATTCACAATACCTGAAGGCTCTTCTTTAGGACTGTTTAATGTTTCATCGCTTAGTGGACTGACCGGTTCGAACATCGCTTGTTGTTGCAGTTGAACCGTCCGCTCGTTCGATGGACGTCGAGGCGCGGCCGCTGACGGTGAAGAAACATCTTTCCGGGTTACTGTATGATTAGGTAAGGTCTTTCCATCTAGCGATGTCACCTTTAGAGGGTGTTGTTCAAGTCGCGGATCACTATTAGATTTTCTATCAACGGGCACTGAATCATTTTGCCCGAGGTAAGTCCGTTTTTTAATCTCCTCAAGAGAGTCTGTTGTAATGTTACTACAAACATTGTTCGTTAAGGTGTTGCCACCCGTTATGTTTCCTGAAGCGTGGTAACCTGACGTTTGATGGTCTCTTAGTGACAACGTATTTGGCGTTAAAAGGGCGTCTGCGGCTTGGTGAATTTTCTGACCGGGGGATATTGAAGATATTGAAGAAGGTGAAGTGGTGGCGGCCAGGGTGTAAGAAGATGTGTTAGGGGTGGTTGAAGGCGGTGTACTGGTGGCGGCGGTTGATGTGACTTTCCGACGGTTTCTGTAGTCTTTAATGGATAACTGTATTGGACAAAATTACAAAACGATATACTTTGTGTCAAAACTGAAAGACGCAAAAAAGAAGGAAAAAGGAAGAAATACATGTATTATCAGGGGGGGGGGGTCGGTACTAAAGTTTCAGACATCATGACTTTTAGTGACGTGGTGGTATTACAAAAAAGGCCTTAAAGCATTTTAGTACCATGTGTACTAAAATCCCAAATTAGGTGGGGTCTTCAAGAAATTTAGGAAAAATTTTAGTACATGAGTACTAAAAATCACCAAATTTTAGGAAATTTAACTATTGACCAAGCATTTTAGGCAAAATGAAAAAAATAAAACTTTCTATATAAGATTTAAACACCCTGTGTCACAAATTAAACAAAAGTTTCGTCCCCGGTGGGAAAATACCCTGGATAGAAAAGAAATAGGAAGCTGTAAATTAGAGGTGAAAAATAACCAATCAATCTTTGCAATAACTAAAGTAGAGCAGAGCAAAAGTATCTTAACTGTTTCTGAGTCTTTATCTAGAATAGAGAGAGATAGATCAGGTTCATTAACAGCTTAAATAACCAGAGTTGGCATTTTGTTGAAAGTCTAAAGACCGCCATTCTCTGAGCCGAATTCCAAAATAAGCCTAATTTAGGTGGTCATTATGCTAAAATGTCCAAAAAAAAATCCTTTTTCAAAAATCAGGTGGGGTATGTCAAAAATCGTCAAAAAACCTTTTAGTACTCATATGTCTTGGATTTAATACCGACCCCCCCCCCCTGGTATTATGCCACTTCTTAGAAAAGAGAAAACCCACCCTTTGGTCACGTAAAGCCGATGTATAAGCCTGGTGGCCAAATAAAAGACAAAAAATAGATGAAATGTCTGACCTTTCGTTTGATGCTTGCCGGTTGTTCTCCAGTCTGATCAAACTCCATATTGACACCATCAAGCCCAGGAGATGCCAGGCTGCTCGAACTACTCAACCGACGTTGTGGCTGCTGAGTCGCACTTTTCACCGGCGACGAGGTCATTGAATTTAGCGTCATGCTTTCGTCCGTTTCCGGCGTTTTGGACGTTAAATCTGAAGACGTTGCCACAGTCGACGGATTAGGCGTTAGAGTCCTACTTACTACGGATAATTGTGTATTATTTGTTGTATTTATGTGAAGTTCTTGATGCGTGGGTGTGGACCCTAACGTCGTCATCAAAGTTGTCGTCGTTAGCGGCGCCGAAATTAAACTCTCCTTTTCGTCCGACTTGATTTTCTTTGCCAGTGGTTCCTCCGTTTCGGCTGAGGGGCGTTTAGTACCGGCGACCGAAGATAATCTCGGATCCGAAATGGTCGTTGATAAAATAGCATTTGTTGAGTTCATTAGTCTTTCTGACACCGCGTTACTGATTCTATAACCATTCATAAATTCACCATAAGAATTTGTAGTCCTTACTAGAGGAGCCGACGACTCCGTAACTTTAGGAGACTTTTGAGGCGTGAGGAGCTGCGCATGTGCAACGCCATTGAACGTACTGTCTTTTCTCGTTAAAATATCGCTCAGTTTATCAGACAATAGTGATTGTATACTCTGCAAGTCTCTACTACTATCGTTACTAAAATCACGCCCCAATGACGAGGGTGGTAGCCCTGAAGGTGTGTGTCCCTTACCGTTCGGTAAAAATTGTTTGAAACTGCTAGCGTTCGATAAAAGGTTCGTTATGTTTGATTCTTTATGAGAGTTAAAAGAGTCATCCACTAGTCTATTTTGTTGCGCTTCTATCCGTTGAGCAGCCCGTTTTATATACCTTTTCTTCAAAGGGATATAATCTGAAAAAGTAAAAAGAAAAAGTTCTCGATATAGCGAGTTTTGAGGCAGATTGCCCCTCAAAAAAATAGACCCTATAAGAAGATGTTCTGTTTGAGGGCGAGGTATTTGAAATGATGGATATAATACTGAGAGATACTTCAGGAATGAAGTGACAACATTTTCCAGGATAAGAGAACCTATTTTGAAAAATATCTTACTTGAGGGCTTCTTGAAAACGTGTTTGGTCGTTTGAGCATTCTCTTCATGTCTCTTGGGATCAAGAGTGGCAATTAAAGCAGCCAAACAAATCTGCTCGCTACTACCCTTGATATTTCTCCGTTGGTGACGTGGAGATGAGTGCTTCTGAAGCCAATGCTGTCAAAAGAAATTGTAGGTTGAATATCAAATGAAAAAATGAAATAGTTACTACGCGTGATTACGAAACCGTTTCGAACATTAAGCATGAAATTTGGAAGTGTTTCTTGAGTATCATGGAATTTCTTTGACATCAATTAGTTAACCACCGCAGTAAGGTAAAGCAAGATTTCGAACTAATCTAATCTGTCTAGAGTACTAACCTTTTTAAGTGAGCCATAGTATTGTCTTTGCAGGCATCTCTGGTGAAGTTTACCAGAGGGTGACGCAAGAGGAGTCTCGTAATAGCTGTCTTGTCGTGATAAAAAGTTGCCTAGAGGAAAATGGAATCAAACGAATGCATGGTTTACAAAACAAAAGGGCTTATGAAGTCTACCCAAAAATGATAATATATCTCTGTAGTAAAAGGATCATCATTTTAACCTGAACCACATGAAAAACTCTTCCTTTTTTTGGAATAGTTGGTTTTCATTGTTCTTTCTTCGATCACAAAACAATATTTAGATTTCCCACACACAAAAAAATGATTAACAAACTGTCTAGACTTCTTTTATTAGTGGGACTTGTTTGAGATATACCTTATTGGTAAAAGACCCTGTGATGAAACAATGTTACATTAAAGAAAATTTGAGTACATAATTGACAGGCAGCTAATGACATCAAAAAAAGTGAAATAAGTGAAAATTGAGGGGAGAACTCATTTTGAAATCCTTATAGTTTATAGAGTCAGAAAAAATTACTCGGCGTGTTTAAAAATCTTTACCGGACGTGTCCGAGAATAATTTATAAATTGATGACGTCACAAGCAAAAGTGAAAAATTGATGTTGCAAAATTTCAAAGTTTCATATACCATTTGAAGCGTTTTCTGATGAAGATTTTAAATCACATCAGTCTCAATAAGTAATAATTTGAATATGAAGAGTTATGAAGGTCTATAGGTCTTCTATGACGTCATTTTTGAAAAAAATGCCTCACTTTATGAGGAATTACGATCTCAATTTCCTCGAGTTAGGTTGATAAATCGTATATACCCGTTTGAATGTCTTCTATATAGTTTTTGACGAGCTTTCGAATGGTATAAATTGTTTTTCGTTTTGATGACGTTGAAATTTGACATTTTCAGGGGGTTAAAGGGTCATGATTGACCAAAATCATATGTCAAATTTAAGTCATAACTTTTTAAATCTAAATTTTTACTTATTGAGGCTGATGTGATTTGGAATCTACATCAAAAAACGCGTCGAATGGTATATATATCATTAAGGCCGATGTCCACTTTCGTGCGAAGCGCGCGAAAGATTTTTTCTTAACCGTTTTTGCCTGAGAAAAGATTACGTCATAAAAAAGTTTCGCGCGAACAAAAAAAAAGTTGAAGGAAGTTCAACTTTTTTCAACTGTTACGTCAATTTTGACCAATGGAATTGCTTCTTTTTTCAATCAACCAATGACGTTACAAATAACGTGAAAAGTTTCACGCGCTTCGCGCGAAAGTGGACACCGGCCTTTACTATGTGCGGAAATCAAATTTGCACTTTTGGTGGTGACGTCATCAGATTACTATCGGGCGTGTCTGTTAATTAATTTTCGGACGCCGAGTAAAATTTTTAGGATCAGTAGATATATGGAAACAAGAAAAACCAACTCAGCATTTGTCCCAAAGTCATCCAAATTTTAGATGTCGTCAGCTGCCTGTTTATTACAAGCATTTGTAATTTCTCTAAACAGGGTTTAGGCTATATTCATGATTCATCGTTGTAGAATAAAAAGGAGTCATCTCCAATTTTTGAAATTTTTTATTTTTTTACAATATGCTTTGGCTCTTGAGATGTCCATAATTGAATGGACTATGTAAAAAAAGAGTGAGTTATGTCAACCAGCAAAAAATGGACATAACTCCATTTTATTCTACAGTGACGATATGCACCATTGCAATGTCTTCTGACACGGACCCAACAACTGATTGGTTGTAAGTGACGTAAAATCAGTTAATACGTCAATTTCGACCAATCAGCTGTTGGGCCCGTGGAAGACATTGAAATGGTGCATATTATGAATAGGCCGTGACCCAAGTTACCGCCGAGCTTGACTCCAAGTTCCACACGATTTTCAAATTATCAAATTATCTATCATGTAAAATACATACCTATTTTTTCTTCAGCTGTGGAATGGCCGATTGATGCAGTTGGATGGTTATTAAAATTGTTTCTTGCAATCTGTAACAATCCGAGAGGGTTAGTTTTAACAGGAGTGGAGGAGGTTGACTCCATACTTATCGGTAATTGAGTTTCTACCATTAGAGAGAGGTTGGTAGCGTCAATTGAAGGGTGGTGGGCGTCCAGACTTGGAGTAGCTGGTGGCGTTGGGCTTGTGAGGGAGTTTTCGTTTCGTGGTCTCCGTTGGATGGGCAGGGTCAGTGTCAGTGGCTCCTGTATGGATGGTGGGAAGGAGGAGTTGAATGGTTGGTCACACGAAAAATGGGTGGGGAGGGTGGTCAATGGGTTATATTAAAGTCAGCTTTATAGTCATATTCATGATACAAGGCGTAATGTACGTAAATGGTAATAAAAGACTGGTTTTTGTTATTAGTGGCAAATTGAAAATAAAAAACTGGTGCTAAGCTAAATGAATATTTTCTTCTCAAATGTTATGACTTTTGTATAATTTGATAGCTATATACACAGTAAACTCTCTCTAATTCAAACTAAAGGAATAAAGTACTGAAATTTGATTTTTTTTTACTTTGAAGACGATTCTGTCTCTGAAAATTGAATTAGAGAGAGCCAACTGTAAAGTGAAAAATTGTAGAACTATAGGTGGCTGCAAGATTTCTGCAAGATCCAAAAGGAAACATATTTTGTAGATAAGAGTGAAAAAAAATGAAGGCCATGTTGCAGTATTAGTAATATTTTGTTAGAACAAAAAATGATACAATTCCACATAGTTTGCACCCCCCCTTTTTAATAGGGGGGGATACCAACTTTCTGGAGGGCCTTTGTAGGGGGGGTACCGAGATCTGCCGAAAAAACTAGGGGGGATGGGAATGTAGGGGGGGATCAAATAAAAAAGGGGGGGTTTGGAAATTTTGTGATTAGATTTTAAAATGATCAAGATTAATGAAAAACACTAGTTATATTCTGTCATTGTTGGCTCGTGACTATAATACTTCATACTCTTTCTTGTTGATAATTTTGCTGGTAGGTGGGAAAGCGAGTTTCCTTCGAAACGGATTTTCTTTAAAAAAAAGGGGGGGGATAAGATTTCATTACAAAAGGGGGGGATGGGTATATAGGGGGGGATGAAATAAACCTAGGGGGGTTCATACCCCTCTGCAAACTATGTTCCATGCACTTGAAACAGAAAATATACCTTTTCTCGCCTGGCTTTTTGTCTTGTAAAGATAGAGCTTTCCATGGTTGTACTGGCATTTGAAGTTGGAGTGGAGACATTACTATGGATCTGCTGGTGGTCTGCCTCCGAAGGTGAGACAGGTTCAGATGAGCAACTTGATTGTCGAGTCCGCCTGCTGTTGTTGGATTAAGAAGAGAGAAGGGAGAGAGTAGAAAACAAGTATTTTTAGGTCTTATTCATATTGGGATGGCGGGATGAATTCCCTGAGTATTTTTTATGTATCAAACTGTGAAAACTAGATCCAGTCCATCTTGCCTTACCTAGCCTTTTAGATCTGAAAAAGATCCATCATTAAGGGGCCTTGGCCACACATTTTATCAGCACCTGGCTATCTTAAGGTTTCTCATAAAGCTTATAAATAATAATAATATGATCTTAGATCTAACAAAGTGGACCAAACAGACCACATGGTGCAGAATCAAACCAACCTTTTGCCATTCACTCCCATACTTTTCCGTTTATTTGTGATCTTCTTCGTTGTCGAGCCCACTTTCTGAGGTGTCGAGTTTGTCACCGGGGTGGGCGGGTCGTCTAAACTAATACTTGTGGTCCTTGAATGGGGTGTTTTCCCATCTTTATGGTGTTGATGTTGTCTGTGTTTACTAGTGTCATTTTTTTTATCTAATTTTTCGAACTGTTTCATGAGTGCTTGTAATTTACGTTCTTCCCTGGAAAGTTTCTCGTGTCGGGGATCGTCACCACCCTCACTTTCACTTTCGTTTTGTAGGGCGTGTTGTTGATTATCAGGCAACATTTCTGTCTTAGTTAAAACCTCTTCAGTGTTTATTATAGGTTCTGTTCTCTCTGATATCGGTGATTCCTTTTTGGGAATAATGTCTTTTTTAGTATTCGGTGTTGCTATGGACATTGGGCAAGTCTTCTGGCCGCAAGCACAGTCAATGTATCCAGGTAGATCTGAGTCTGGATCAAATGGGACAGTGATCTCTTGGTTCTGTAGGATTTCAACAACACTGATGACCATTATATGTAGAGAACCGTTGTGCGTCAAATGCCTCAACTAGAGGTAGAGAAAAAGGTTGTTTTTAGTATGTAGTTGAGATTAGAAATTATGACATGGTTATGATAATTTTTCTAGAGAAAATGAGTGTGAGAAAATTCCACTGTTTAAAAACTTGTATTGAATAAACAAAAAACATACACAACAAACGAACAAAAGACAAACCAAAGTGATAATAAATAAAATGCAAGATATCTAATATTCAGTCAATATGTATCTACAATCTCCCTTGAAATATATTGAGATTTTAGTGTATTTTAACGTTTTTCAGAATTTAAAGTTCGGGCGAGAATTGCCATTTCAGCACTTCCACTTTCTTCCATTGAATATTTCGATTTTAGGGGGCTTTGGTGGCTTCTAGGCCATATTCCAAGCCTCATTCGAGCAAATTTGAGCTTTTAAATCCTGAGATCCTAAGGTCCTAAGTCTTAAGTCTCATGTTAAAACTCAGAGTTAAAACTCTACTTTCCAACTGTAGTTTAAGGCGCTTAAATCAATTGTGGTGTTCAAAATTACACCGTGAATTCCCCTGTGTCTCAAATATTTCTTGAAGGATTGTAGCTAAGTGAATACTCTCTTCAAAAGAAGCCCTTACCTCTGCATTTGCTTGACAAGATCTCCGTAAAAAGCGTGCGTCATTTCCATTTTTCCTTGCATCTATCACAATAGGGAACGGTTCAATTTTCATATATTTGATAACAAACGGGCAATTATGTTGAAAGTTTGGATTCTGATCTTCGAATTTCTTTAACGACATCAAGGTTCCAATATACTCAAGAATCAAGTTGCCCGAAGCGATGGAGGAAGATGCAACCACTCCTTTGTTGTTCTCAGCCAAGTGATGGCATTTAACAATGTTTTTTAAATCAATGTGTGGGACAACCTGAGTAATGAAGAAAAAGATAAATCATCGCCAGGTTTTAAACAATTGAAATGGTGGTAATGATTATAAGTTGTAATGATTATAAGTTGAAGGCAAGAGCAGCCCAAGCAACATTTCAATCACAATTTCATTATTATGGAGCGGAAGCCTTACAATAAAACTTCATAGCTCAGGAACAAAAATTAATATCCATTAAGCTGACTACCCTGAAACACCTTTGTTTAAATCCATATTTTGAGCAAACCAGCATCATATAGGAACAAAACTTTACTTACCTCAGGTAATTTGAAATGCATGTTCTTAAGCTCATCGTCACACTCATTTTCAACGATGCTGTCATAACTCGTGTTGGCACTAAAATAATAAGTTTGAAATATATTTTGCAGTGTCTTTTTTTAAAGTCAGAAAATCATTGATCTAGCTCTTCCCTATGATTCCAGATGATTATTTTGAACCTAACTAGAACTTCAAAGAATAAACCACCTCATAATAATAAATGAGTGCAAAAGTGAAGCATAGCAGTCAACCATTCGTTTGAAAACATACAAATTTTATATGACTTACGTTAAATAAGCTTTAAATGAGTCAATATCTGTTATTTGTAGCGATTCTTCTGAGTTTGCTGTGGTAAGAAATGGAAATTGAATTATGCTGGAAAGTACGACATTTATATGATTCCTACAAATTATATTCCAAACAAATGGCTAGACTATAGTCTGGTCTAAACTAGACAAACATGTTATATAAGAATTATGCTTTTCCAAAGTGCCGTACACACCATATACCAAGTCAAACTTTAGGTATTCATTGGAGCAAAAATAAGATTATTTTTCTAAAGTGATATTCTCCTTTATCAGGTTTGTCTTAGGAGAGAGGCAACACAGTAAATTAAGTAATAGATTTAATCTCTCTGCAAAAACAAGCTGAAAAGATAAATCACCTGATTCACTTTTGTCCTTTTTTCTTGTTTTCCTTCTTGTTGTTCGAGGTTGTTCTGTGATCTGCTGAAAAAGAAAACAAGAAATTCTTAATCAAAGCTTATTCCTGTACAAGGTAGAATTCTATCTTTATGGTGACAATGTTATGATACTGTAGTCCAAAATACGTACAAACATGCTGCAACATGGCAAATAGTAGAGTCAAATCATATTCTACCTAGAATTTAATTATTTGTTGTTTGTTAAAGCATCAAGATTATGACAATGCTTTATTATTTCCCACATTCATAATAAGTATATTTGTAGTACCTTATCCAACAAAATATTAAGTGTTTTTCCTTTCAAAATATCAGCATACTTCTCTATCACCATAACAAATTGTATTCCTAACTTAACTTTGTCTCAAAAAGGAAGATTTGATACTTCAATATCACAAGAATTGTCAATTTCTATCTGATATCATTTTAAAGAATTGATACCCTTGGTTAGTTCTGTATAGCCTCAATAGAAGCCAACTTAACTTATTACATGGATTCCGAAAGGCTCAATGAAAAAGTGATTCCATAGTAAATGGGTATCCTAGGTACAGTAAAATAATAAGAAAAGATCCTGCTATATGTCCAATAGCTCTATAAATAATTGATCATAGGTCTCATTCTTTTGATTCTATAATTCATTCAATCAAGGAAATGTATTATTTAAATGTTTTTTCTCCCTATTTTGTGTTTAAAAGATCAATGAAAGGAATCTCAAGCTTTTACAAACGTGTGATCCATTGATTGGTGTATAGGAAAATAGAAAGATCTGAACTGTGCAGTTTATAGCTATGTTTTTTTGCTGCAGTTCAGTGTTTTTATCACAAAAATGAAAAGATTGAGTATTATAGCTCAAATTATTCAAAAAACTTTTTTCAACATTAGGTTATAAACAGGCAGCTTTGTTTTTGTTTAGTTATTTTCATAAAGTGAAACTTTATGAAATCATACCATTGAAAACAAAGTGATTCTGGAGCTTAATATGACTATTTCAAAGCTAGAAATTCGAAAGGAATGGCCGGTACGAGTTTAGTTTTAAAATTCAGATGAAATTTAACAACCAGCTTTTAAAATTTGAAGGCTACCTTTTTACGCTGTATTTTCCCGCGTCTCCCCTTTTTCACAGTTGTTGTGGTGATAGGTGTCTGATTTGTTGTTGTTATATTGTTGGACAATTGCAAGGTAATACGTGTTGGTGTATTGCTGACTTCAGTTGATGGTTTGATGGTGTACGATGTTTTGTTTGGTTCTTCTTCAGACCCAGTCTCTTCACCTTCATCGTCTTCATCATCATCATCTTCTGTAACATTATCAAAACAAAAAAACACTTTCTAAAACACTCTATGCTAACAAACACTGTTCTGGGAGTTGAGAAAACAAAGCTGCCTAGTACATTTTACAAGGAAAATATAGGAAATGTATGGAATGAGTAAAACATTACTTTATTGTTAGAAGTCACTGCTTGTTTATTACTGTTGATCAAACACATAAACTATTGTAAAAAAGGCACATTTCAAAAGACACTGTTGTAGCAAAAAGACTTTTTTCAAATTAAACTTTTATTCTAAACACAAATTCAAGATATATTATATTCTTTTTAATCAAACAGATTGATATTATTTTTGGATTGCCAAAAAAGCTGTGTAATCAAGTGTAATGAGAAAATCTAGTCAATTTTAACCAAGAAAATACCAATGTCACAATCAATACTATAGATTTACACATGCTGCAGTTTTTTTAAACAAGAGTTTACCATACCTGACATATTTTCTCTCTTTTTAGCCTGTATCTCTTTGGCACGTTTCACATCCAACTCCCTATTGTAAACAAAAATATGAGATGATGAGTATAAAAAGACTTACAGCAGTGTTATACACAATATATATTCTAAATTTACAAAATAAAAACAACACTCATCACAAAGTATTCTTCATGAGTTCAACCACAAGATTTTAAAATACTTGATAAGTAAACAAATCTTATGGTGAGACATTCATACTGATGATGGGAAGCATGAGGGAAAAAGCGAAGGGGAAAAAGAGCCATAAACTTTGAAAAAGGTAAAAAATGAATGATATCCATGGCTTAAAAGAGGTTGAAAAAGGAGAAAGGCTTCTTAAAATGTTCAGAATTAGTTACAGCTGGTCTATTTCATGCCAGCTTTTTGAGGATTTTGAAATATTTTTCAGCATTTTGTACCAGAGCTTTTTCGAGGATTAACCAAGTAGTAACCGAGTAGTAAAGGATAAAAGACAAAAGTAAAAAAAAACCATCTGCTTAAAATGAAATGGAATATACCTTAGATCTTTACATATAACAAAGTCTAGAGAATGATACTATGAAAAATCATACTATGCTAAAGTTTAATACAGTCATGCAATATTTTACCTTGGAAGGCAGTTGTTACAAGAATATTTTTCAGGAACTTTGCTAGATTTTATACCCATGCATTCAATATGTTGCCATGAACTATGATGAAAAGAGAGAAAAACATACTTAAAACCAAAGGAACAAAACCTCATGTAATTAAAAACAGTTCAAGGTTAACATTGACTCCTTTTGACTTTCATGTGGAAACTATGACATTGATCAAAGACCGATTCCCTTGAGAGTGTTTCCATAACTTATCATACTGCCCAAATTTGGACATGATACTCCCCTCAAGGGAGAGTTTTTTTGTTTTAAGAAAAGGCAAAAGGGTAACCAGCCAGAAAGGGTAGAGACAATCCTGCTATAATATACATATTGTCAAGAAGTGTTCATATTATCCAGATTGTCAAATATAGTTCAGTTTAGCTGATGTCAACAAAACTTAAAATGCGACAGACCTGCACATATCACAACAAATCATATATCCATCATCATGGTCAAATCCACTGAAAATAAAAAGAAATTTATTGATAATCTTACCATATATTATATGTCAGTTTTTAGCAATTCTATCGAATTTTAAAATGCCTATTTGTATTTTATTATAACTAAGCATTTCAAGAATTACAGAAAAGAGGAATTTTTTCTCATTTATGAAAAGTCTAATAATATCAATGATTGCAATTATGATATGGCTTGAACAGGAAGCTGGCAAGAAAACAGAGTATAACAAAAGTAGTCACATCGTCTCAATTAACTTCCCAAAACTATAATTACTACAATCATTATCTAGATAATGAGAGGAAAATTCAATTGCATTTCAAAAAAGAAATAGAGTTGCCAAAGTGGACACACATCTTTTATGAGTTTTTGCAGTAAGTGGAAAGAGGGGAATATAAAACGTTTAAAAGTTTCTTCAAAATTTTCATTGTTAAAAGCTTTGTTTGGACACAGATCTGCCTCCCACCATTAGCATTAAGAAAGTGTGATGTAGTAGTACAAATAGAAATATGTAGGTAGTATCTTTTTAAAGCGTTCCTTATTAATACTTTGAGATGACACGTTAGCTTGCAGGCATTAGGTACAAAGTAGAACTAAGACATTTGCATAGCAAGTAAAGATTGAAAGGCACAGCTGATTCCCACTCTGTGATTCACTCCAATAAATTTCAACCCATGCCCATGTCATGTATGTGAGAGGGGCATAGCTTCAGCCAGGTTTCTAGCTCCTCCCAACAAATTAAGGTCCCCCCAACAATTTAGCTCCCCCCAAAAAATTGTCTTGTGCTCAGTTGTGCTAGGTCCCCTAACACTTCAGTCCCAAGATGAACTAAAAAAAAACATTATTCTCCCGCCCCCGTAGAGAGAAGTCAATAAAAAATATATGCGAGTACAGTACTGATAAATTAAAACTAAATTTTACTTGTTTTAATATTTATGTTTACAAATTTTTTGTTTTTTATATTTGATATAATAGTAACATAAGAGATCTTTTGAATTTAGCTCAACAGCCCCCAGAGTCTCAGTCAGATCATCTAGGCTCCCCCAACAATCTAGATCACCCCAAATATTTTGGCAATTTTAGCCCCCAGGCTCTTTAAAGGCCAAAATATTTCTTAGCCCCCCCCCCAAAAAAAAAAAGTAAGGGGGCTGAGCCTATGAGGGGAGCAGGTTATATTACTCTGTCACTCTGATAGAAGTGAAAGTTATGCCTGATATTCCAAGTTCTTCTAGTATAGTTACTAAACATCTGAGTTAGCAGAGTCAGGTGGGAACCAGAGGATTTTCCTATTCTAGAATAGCGTTAGTGTATGCTGTTCTAGATAGGACCTGTTCTGCTTCTCTTTTATCAGGAGGATCTCTAAAGAAAGAAAGAAAATTGTAACAACAAAAAAGTAAAAAGTAATATCCTTACCATATACACCTAGTATCACCGTCCTGATCAGTTTGTCCACTGTGTTCTTGTTTTGTATTTTCTTTGCCAATTTTCGAAGTAATCACTGTTTTTTTCCCATCAAGAGGAGGAGTCAGAGGAGGCTGTTGCCCATAATTATGGTCCTTGAAAAGCAAAGATAAAGTCAATATGTTAATATTTTCTTGTAAAAAAGTATTAGAAAATAGAAAATAACAGACCTGTACAACTATCAAAATATAAAATAACAGACCTGCACAACTATCAAAATATATAAAAAGATATTGAAGGTGTGAGTTATTAAGTATGGGAAGGAAAAATTACTCTAGTAGGTAATTTGCATATTTTTGAATATTTTTCCTGTTTCTTAAGAAAATACTTACAGGGTAAGGGATAAAGTTTTGTCGTATTTTAGGATAAGTCTTGATTGGAAGGGAGTTTATCACGGTTTGTTTGTTTTCTTCTCCTTCTTCTTTGATATGGTTGTTTAGTTCGTCACTGGCAGGAGTTGTCTCTTTATTGTTGATTACCAAACATTGCATACTATCTTTAGTATTAGATATTTCCTTTTCATTACTAAAAAGAAAAAAAAACAATATCTTTAAAGTGAAACTTGTATTGTAACAAAGAGTAGGAATACTCATAGTGCAGAAGACAGTGCAAGTCAAGTTTTCATCGTAGAAAAGAAGTGAAACTAACGGTTGGAAGTTGATGAAAACAAACTTAGGTTAAAATCCAACAGTGCCAGACAGTTTCATGAAGTATAAGAAGAAGCATAACCGAAAATAAACATTTCCTTGGATTTTTAAATAAAAAACAACAACAAAATAGAGTCGATGTCTTAGGAATATTTCAAAGATCATTATGTCATCATTTTCAACTCATTGAGTGAAGTAAGATGAATTTTTAAACTAAAATTTGGGTCGTAATAAGGGAAAAAAGTGTAAGATTTCTGTGCATCTGAACAATATGAGCCTTGCGATATAATAGAACACTCATGAAGCAGACTTGCAAAGTTGTGCATTTGAAAAAAAAAGAAAGAGAAAAAAATATTACATACTCTTTTTTCTCAGGATTGAATTTACAGTTTGCTTTAATCGCCAACTCGTGAAGAATCATATCCGTCATTCTCATACTTTGCAAAGGAGGAAAATTTTGGGGTTGAAAAGGCATTGGAAACTATGTAAAATGTTAACTTGCACTGTCGAAGATTCACATGCATTCCGAAAGCTTCCTCAGTGAAGCAAACCATTTAACTCTGTAGAGGAAAAATACACAAACATTATCAATAATGTGCTAAAAATAGTAACTTTTTTCAGGCTTCTAGAGCAGCTAGAAGAACAACCTATAGTTACGAGAACAACATTTTTTGGCATGACTATTCTCTTTTTATGTATTTTGTTAATTTCAAATTCCGAAAGTCACTTTCCATAAAAATGCTTTCAGTAAATGGCCTAAAGGAAGGCAGAGATATCATATATTATATCATTTATTTGAATTCTCATCTTCTTCAACAACCAACTACACCCGAACAGGCAATGGTTCAAAATTATAACAAAAATACAAATTTAGCCATTTACCCTAGCAAAACAGTTCAACTATAGATTGGTGCCCTTTATTCTCAGCAATCATCCTATCAAAAACCATTTCATAATGCCCTATCAACACAATTTAATTTATATATCAGTATTTCAAGTATAAATTTAGTTTGCCAATACCATTGCTCTATTCAAAGCAAGGGACCATTCAAAAAGTACGTACGCTCTGAGGGGGAGGGGGAGGGTACCACCAAAAGTGTACGAAAGAGTACGAGGGGGAGGGGGAGGTCAAATAGAAAGGGACGTACACTTTGACATTTTTCAATACAACAAAATTTCAGTCAAAGTTTGGTTAGATCTTCTGATTATATCATCAACAAAGACAAACAGAAGTTGAAGTTGAAGTTTCTCAAAATCCCCTAATTTACCTTTGTATAAAATTTTTAATATGACCTCAATTTTTTTTTCGAGGGGGGGGGGTCATTTCATTTTGAGCGTACTTACTTTTTGAATGGTCCCCAAGAAACCCCAAATATAGCTTGATGAAATGAAAATAATGTAACTCAGAAAAGGGAATATTTGGTAAGTTTAGTCAAAATTTGCCAAAATTAGTTCTCAGCCTGTGCAAAACAATTTCCTTGCACAAATCTGTCCAAAACAATTTCCTTGCAAAAACAAATTTTTTCCATGATCTTCTAAAATAACCCCTAATTTTTGTCTAAAACACTCCTTTTCAGGCAAAAAAGAACCGTAATCTCAATATAAAAAAGGGAAGAGTAGACTCATTGTTTTGAGAGTAAATTTATTTAACCAGTGAAAAATTGAAACAATCTGTTTTAAGTGCATTGCCAGCAATATCACCAGTGAAAACCCACATCATGTCATGATTACCCCTAAGGAGTTTATGAAAATTAACCCTTATACACATTTTTTATAAGAACAAACTATATAAGAACAATCATAACGCTTGGATGGCCAAATTATTGAGAATTATTATGAAGTGTAGACTCTTTCTGGCTGATTTCTTTCAGTTACTTAGGAACTCTAGCCGAAATTTGGATTCTGGAATAAATTTAAACATGCCAAAATTAGCCAAATCTCTAAAAATTAATCCATTCAAAATTTATTCCACCAAAAGGTAGTTTTTTGTTTATTACTGTATAGTCTAATGTTGACATCCCTTGTGTCCAGTTCTGACACATTTCTTTAGAGACAATAGGTATAAATCTCTGATTGAAAAAATATTTTTTTCGTATGGGACCACTATCGCAAGTTTTTCTATTTTTTTTTCTATTTCTATTTGGTTGAGCTGCAGGAGGCTTTAGAGGCCTATTCTCGCAACTATAGACGCTTACTAATGAGTGTCCCGTCAGCACCTTGAACTGACTACCCAATTCCCCTCACATGGCATGGGTTGACCCGGGCGAAGGAACGTTCACTTGCCAAGTGAACTGCCGTGAGTGGGAATCGAACCCTGGCCTCCTGCACAGAAGCCAAGGTCGACTACCACTATACCACGGCACCATCAAGTTGGTCTAATGTCGACATCCCTCTTCTAATTTTGACACCGTTCTTTATAGATAGGAATAATATGAAGGTCGGAATCACTTGTGGAATCTTTTTTGCTTAGCTACCAAGGATATTTCGTCTATCAGTGATACTGGAGTCACTCTGGATGTTAACATGACATACAGCAAACACATTACAAACCAGATCGAGAAAGTCAAAAGTATCATTGCTTGGATCCATCGAACGTTCAAAACAAGAGATTGTCAAGTAATGCTAACTCTTTGGAAGTCACTGGTACTACCACACATTGACTATTGCTCCCAGCTGTGGTCACCTTCAAAAAGATATCTGATCCAACAACTGGAATCACTTCAAAAATCTTACCTGAATAGAATCCCTACACTTCAACATCTCAACTATTGGGAGAAGCTCAAAGAACTTAAACTATACAGCCTGGAGCGGCGCAGAGAAAGATACAGGATTATCTACACCTGGAGCATCCTACAACAGCTTGTACCAAATTTTAACTATGCTGAAAACAAAGGTGGCATCTTCAGTTACGATAACCAGAGACTGGGTAGAAAATGTTATCTAAAAGAGGTGAACATAAGGCAAAAAAACATATGGAGAGACTCCCTGTCAGAAGAAGGCCCCAGACTATTTAATGCCCTCCCACAATCCATCCGTAACCTCAAAAACTGCTGCAAAACTAGTTTTAAACATCAATTGGACCATTTTCTCAATTCACTACCGGACGAGCCACTGCTGCCGAATTACTTTCCTCTTAGGAGAGCTGATTCTAATAGCATCAAAGTCATGGTCTATCATCGGATTTCTCAAATTGGATGATTGTTGAGACGAACAAAGAAGCCTTCAAAAAGTATCAAAAAAAAAGTAAGTACTGACTCTTCTATTATTCTTATCTCTAAAAGGGTGTTGAAATTAGAAGAGGGATGTCGGCTTAAACCAATTTACAGTAATTGACAACCAGCGATTCAAACCTTCCTATTATTCCCAGCTCTAAAGAAGGGTGTGGGACAAACATGAGGGATGTTGACATTGGACCAAATTACAGTACCTACACCTTTTCCGTAATTCCAACTTCTCTGAAAGAGCCATTGTGTATAGAGCTGTCGGAGGCAAACAAACACATTTTAGCCTGCGCAGTGATAGGGAAAGTGGGTTTTCAGCTTCTAACTTTTGATACCAATATTCTTTTGGAAAAATACATTTCAGAGTGATATAATATCAAATTAAAATTTGAAAGGATTCTGTTTGGTAGAACTCAAGAAAAGCTAAAAAAAAAACTTTCCCTGTATGATGTAAGGAAATGTAGGCAAAAACCAGTTTATCTACCTTGAGACACAAAAGGGTGGAGAGCAACAAAATAATGGCAAGCACACTGTTTCGGGAATTACGGGAAATGTGTTTTGAATACAATCAAACACAATCGAAGCAATTGAACAGCAAATCCTAGGCAATATTTGATTTTAAGATTTGATTGGATTCAACAATCAAATCGCAAATATTTGATTCCTATAGCAGTAAAATGCAAAAGTTTGGAATATCAATCACTCTGCTTGAAATAATGATAACAACTGATAACATGGTCAGCAAATAATAATTTCTTTGGAAATTCTTTATTTTCAATCGCAGGTCCGACGTCCGATAGTCAGATAGTGAAAATAAAGATAGCTAGAATTCAATGCCACAATTGTATATATAAATCAAGATTATGAAGCTCAAAAGCTGATGATATGGTTCAAAAGTATCTTTTACAGCTGAAAAACGTATATTATATACAGTATTTCGTCAAGTTGACGTCTCCATACCTTTTCAAAATGGCGGATTCAAGTTCAATCATGGACGATTTTGATCCATTTTTTTATCTATTTACTGAAAGAAAATCTCCAAAATATCACACAATATTTATATTTATGCTCAGATCATAATAATTCCAGATACCACTCGTATAATGCCTAATACATGTAGCAAAAATAAGAAATACAAATATTCTAATAAGTTGTGGTCCATCTTCTTTAGAGGGTTCGTATTTCATTATCCATCTTTCTTGGCCTAACTTACTAGCGCCTCGAGTGCTTTGAATTACCTTCCACGCTAGAAAGTTGAATTAGAGCAAAAAGAATGCGAAATATATTCTAGCTTGATTGTTGAGCTCTGGTGAAATACTCAGGTGCCCTGTCAATCAAATTAATTTTCGATCGAGAGGGTAAATTCAGGGGGTTTGAAGTATCTTGAAATTAGGAAATTTGGGGAGATTTTGAATCTATTTGCCAATTTTAATACCTGTATTGGAAAGAAGAATAGATGAAAAATTGATTTTTGTAATTTTTCAACCAATATAACGGGCATAACAATTTTTTTGACACACCTAAAAAAAGCTAGTCTCGAGTGTGAAAACCCCCGTCAAGATTTTATTTTTCGCAATTTTGGCAAAACAAATTGCAGAAGGCGATCATTTCTAGCCACAACCTGACAGAGAACGGACGTCTTTTCTTATGGAAGCAAAAGTTTTAAATATTTTGTTAGAGGATGTGAATTTATTTTGTATTCGATGCAGTAAAATTATGTCAATGAATATTAAAAAATTCCAATACATTACATTGATTTGTAGAAATTTAAGTGTTTGGTTTATGGTATGGTCAAACGAAAAATTGGAAAAAGAGAATTTTCAGGAACCCAATTTTGATTTTTTTTGTAAAAAGGAACCATTTTAAAACCCAACGATTTTTAAGTTAAACCCATATACAATTAATGGGCTATTCACATTTGTATAATCCACAGAAAATATTTTTTACGGCTCTCCAGCTCATATCCCCCACCTCCCTGCCGTTGCCTGTTGCCCCAATTCCCATTAAAACTCCCAAATTTAAATTTCTTCGAAGCCGAATTTTCCAGACCTCGATTGTTGAAAGAATCCGTACCAGAATTATCCCGTTAAAATAGTAATGAATACAACTATGATGACATTAAAGAATCAAAATAAATTCATCTCGCTAGATGAATTATGTCCCTCCCAATGCAAAAAAATCGTTTATTATCATTATCCAAATTTATTCGGGATTCATATATTCCTCAAGTATATAGTTCGCATTTTGAGTCTAACTTTAACCTGGTCTTTCGTAGTGTAAAGAAGCCAAACCTTAACAATTACCAAGAATGTACTTGATTCTGTCAATTTCTCCTAATACGACTTTTCAGTTCCCTAAGTGATTTAAAAAATTAGGGAACGGGAAAATTAGAATAAGCATACCAATTTTTCCACGATCCAAAATTGAGGAGAAGGCCTGAATTTTTTTTGTGAAACCTTCAAAAAAATTTATTCCCATAGAAAGGGGAAAAGTTTTCTAGAAAGAGAAAGAAAAAATTACAACTTCGCTCGAGAAATTGTAAGAGATATGCAAGAAAAAAAATCGAGTGGGCGAATTTTTCCGACGTTTTCCATACAATAAAAAAGCTGTTATAAGAAAAAACTAAAATTTCGTGATTATATTAGTATGATTTTTCGGTGTAAAAAAATAGAACGCATCAAGAAATGGACTGTTATTTTCAACACGAACTCACTTTTCTCGCCCTAATCTAATGAGATTTGAGTCGAAGAAATAAAGCGCAAAGGGAAGCAATTTTTTTATTTTGACAACACAAAATTGTACACGTCATCAGTATATAGCTCAAAAGCCTATTATAATTTCCTCGCATACATACCGCGCGCGAGATATTTTCAAAGCAGGAAGACTGGATCTAGTATTATTGAAGTGAATCAAAACATTGCGCAATAAGACAATCCTCATATTACAAAGGCCGTTTGTTTTTAATTTCAACCCCTAGTGCGCATGAATTTTTTTCTCAAATGGAATCAGAGTAAGAAAAAGTGTACCGAGCTGTCACAGCTACAGAAAACATTACATGTATTACATTTTGTTCAAAACAACGAAATTGATCGATGGCTTACTTTCTGACTAAAATGAGTAATCAGGGATACGTTAAAATTCAAGCTTTAACTTAAAATTGAAAATCATTACTAGTTTCACTTGCACTACTCGTAAAAAAAGCTAAACGATGCTCGTATAATTTTGAGTTAAATCTCAGATTAAAAGCGATATTTCTTCATTTCCCTGATTATTATCTCCTTTCTAAGTTGACGAGAATATCGCTCAGAGTATTAAAATATTTTACGACAACGCTTCTTATTCCATTTTTAATTATTTATAAATCACAAAAAAAAAAAATCAAGGATTTGTTTATAATAATTGCATATAGTCAAAAAATATTTGGAAAAATAACCCTGAAAAATTAACATAAAAAGAACAAGAAACAATACTAAAAAGATCTTTACATGAGTAAGGCTGTATGGTGTAAGCCAGTAAGTTTGAATAAGTAGTGCAAGTCTAGGTGTTATCAAATTTTCAAAAGAGATGTACTCATTTAGAGAGGGAAAGTATCAAATGATGTATGGTAAAACATGTCTATGCAGTGAAGGTTCCTAAACCCTCGACCAAGTTTAGGGAGAACAAATCCATCAGATCACAGTGTTTTTCATACAAAAGTAAAGTATTTTATTTATTCATTCAGAGAAATTAAATAAATTAAACAATAGCAAAAAATCCTAAGATGAGAAGGGTCATTTCCAGAAATATCTATTTTAAGGATAGACTAACAAGCATCCATCACTATATTTGAGTGCTGATTATGGAGGAATTTCACACATCGAAACCGAAAATTCTGAATAATTTCAAGGAGACTTTTACGGTTTTAAAATAAAATATTCTCTATCAATAAGACAGAATATTTGAAATCGTTGAAAATGTCCATGTCAAACAAAAGCAACCAAAAAGGTGATAAATTTTAAGGATAAATTTAAGGCAAACGAAAATTCCAATGGTATGAATTCATATATTCATTTTCCTCCAGCTTGATACAGCCATATTGCAATTTTTCATCGTCGATTCTACTAACAGACAAGAGCATTGCATTGGAAGAATCCAAACTAATTCATAAAGATTCCTAAAGCTTCGAATATTACATCCAACTGCATCTGACTTGACTGTGACGATAGTCGTGGTGGTGTATGATTTTTAAAACAAGAGTATAATTAATTTTGACCGAAGAAAAATATTTTCAGCGAGATTGGTGAACATATTAACATGCACAATCACTAGATCTTGGTTTGGACTCATTCGTCAATTTAATTTGGTCTGGAAATTCATTGTAAAGTTCGACTTCGGTTTCTTGTGCAAGTGCTTTTCGTGCGATAGCTTGGAAAGCGTGTTCGACGTTTATTCCTTCTTTAGCCGACGTCTCAAAGTATGGAATTTCGTTTTTACTATGACACCATTGTTGTGCTCGTTTTGCTGATACCTGTAATGTAAAAACAAGGCGATGAAGAAATAACTGTTAACAAGGAAAGTGATAATTCATCGAAATCAACAGACTGAAAAAGCAAACTTAATCCTATGTCATGTCAAAATAAAGTCCTGAGTATTGTTTGGTCCATCAACTGAACTGTCCGGCACAACTCAACGAGTCTGAAAAACATCGACTTGACCTCAAAAAGCTCTACCTAAATAAAGGAGCCAAACCTGGCCAAACAGATTTTTCAAGAACTAATTTCATAAATGCTTCTTTAAGATTTTTGTTGACCATAAAAATTTCTAATTATTTCCTTTCAGAGGTAATTTCTTCCACTTACCGCTCTGTTTTCAAGATCCACTTTGTTACCAAGAACAACAAAAGGGAAATTTTCTGGGTCTCTTGGACTGGCTTGGATGAGAAATTCGTCCCTCCAGGAATCTAACGTTTTGAATGAATTTGGTGCAGTGACATCGAATACCAGTACACAACAATCAGCACCTGATAAGATAAATACAGGTTACTTACAATAGTATCATTTTTATTGTGAGAATAAGTTAAAACCCTTCATTCTAAAAATGGGAGTGGCTATGTTGTGCACAAGTCAAATGAATACAATTTCATATTTATGATGAAAAACAGAAAAAGTTTCTTTTTTGAAAAAATGGCTTGTAAAAATTCTAAAGAATATTTTTCGCATGGATATCTAGTTGCTTTTTCTCTAAGGAAATTACCTCTGTAAAATGCAACACCAAGAGATTGGAAGCGTTCTTGTCCAGCTGTATCCCAAATCTAAAAATCAGTGACATGAAAACTATGAAAGTAGATATTACCAGCACATAATTTGAAGAAAATGTAACTTTAGCTTAAACAAAATATTCAGACAATCCTGGACAATCAATAGTCAAAAATATTAAATGATTGATAACTCAAAGCACCAATTTGACCCTGTCTGTAACATTTTACAATCACTTGAAGGTTTTTTACCTGCATTGTGACTAGCCTGTCGTCAACCATAACTTCTTTCGTTAAAAAATCTGCTCCTATCGTAGCTTTATATTGGTTGCTGAATTTTTTTGTGACATATTGGTTCATTAAAGAAGTTTTGCCAACTCTGAAAAGGAAAAATAAAAGTAACGACTTTTCACAAACTAAGAACAGAATGGAGCTTGTTAAAAAATGAAATAAACTGTCAGTTGATCCCTCAAAGAAGATAATTATATCTAAAAAATTTTATTAGTGCCAAAAAGAGAATCTAAATTGAATGTAAACTTACCCACTGTCACCGAGTATAATAACTTTTAATAATACTTTCTTCCTTGACGACATTTTATGTATAAATATATAATTTTTATTTAGTAGATTTGTTGTTATCTAAAATATAGAAAATAATCATATTTATCATTTTCTGTGTGTCAAATCACCCTTACATTAAATAATATACCCTTTAAATTATATATATTAATATAGGAGAATTAGGCTGGACAGAAAAATGTCGTTACCTGGAAACCTGCCAAACTTAAAAATTATATTGCCATTTAAAAGAAGAATTGTTTCTCAAAATCAGAACCTCTAATTGCGTCCCTCTCATTCTATCTTAGGATCAAGAATTGCGAATTCCCTTCTAGCTCTTCCATTTTTATTTCAAAATGACCCAAATGTAAACTGAACTATCATAAATCATAAAAATAAAAGGATTTTCCAACCACCCAACCTAACTCCAAAATCTAAGGCCAGGCTTGGTCAGGTGAGAAAAACCAACATTTCAAGCCTCAGAAAAAACAGCAAAAATGATCTTCATTACAGTGCTCTCATTTTTAATTAAGAATACAAAAAATCTGAACACAGAATCAGCAAAGTTCAAATATACTAAAACGTCAGAATTTTTGAGCCAATAGAAAAAAATATTTTTTTTATCTTTTTTTTCTCCATTTTTCTAGTTTACAAAAACTGGATTATTCTGGTTGGAACTATCTTTCCAACAGTGCATAGCTTTTTAAGATAGCATAAATGTGTAGAAAATTTGCTAAAGAGGTAATGTGTCAACATACTTTTGTAACAAAATGTACCCCTAGTTTCCAGGAAAATTTGTCCAAGGTACCACAACCCCTTTTCAGTGCCTTCAATAATACCGAATTTTTCAATAATTCAAGTTTTTTTGTACTGCAAATTGTGCGAGTTCCTGATGTTTTAAAAATTATTGAGATGTATATATAAAGGGAGGCAATACAAGTCTGTTATCTTCTATCTGCCGAGAGTGCTCGATGATATCAGAGCTTGTTCAAATTAAAAGAAAGAGACTTTGATTTATTACTTAGAACTTTAAGTTTCATGCCGCCCGTATGGACGACAATCAACAGCTAAATGAAAATTGTTTAAAAATATTCATACACAATGGCTTCTTCATTTGAAATTTGGACGTCAATTTTTCATTTTCATAAGTAAATGTTTATTTCGATGTTGACATTTTGCGACAATTTCAGTCCGTTTAGTTAGTTAGTAAGTCTTCACCTGGGTAATTGGTGATTTCAAATTTCTCGCATAAGCAAAGTTGAAATTTTTTTTAAAGGGAGGCAATATATACTAAACAGTGTTGCAACCACCTTGATAAATCTGGATGGACCGTTCAAAATTATGGAGAAAAAAATACGCAATTTTGTTCTTCCAAGGCTTACAATAAACTCTGAAACTGAAGTGAAAATGAAAAAGTTGGAACATTGTCTAAAGGTCCTCTTTCTGTTTCCTTCTAGTTTAAACAGAGTTTTAACTGGACAGGGGTTTTCTCTGAAAGTAAGGCTGTTTTTGCACTCTTCAATCAAGGATGAAGAATAAAGTTTTTACTTTTCTAAGACGGAATAAAGACGATTTCCTTGCCAGCGTGTTTGAAATAGTCGAACGTGCGCAATGCACTGGGCTCAACTTCACTGGCTTCAAATTATTCATAGGCCCAATTGTAGACCCCAAGATATACACCCAATGAGCAAGTGTACTAAATTTCAGCCAAATCTGATCATTTTTGAGGCCTGAAGGCTGCTCCAAAGTTTTAGCCTTAGTTTGGCAAAAAACTCGTCCCCAGGCCCCAAAAATCAAAATTTTTGAAAAATGAAAAAAAACTGCCTGCAGATATTAACCCAAGGAACAAGTGTGCCAAATTTCAGCTATATCCGCCCATTTTTGACGTCTCCTCCAGGCTGCCCCAAAGTTTTAGCCTTGTTTTGGCGAAAAACATGTCCCAGGCCCCAAAAATCAAAATATTTGAAAAATGAAAAAATTACCCCCAGATATTCACCCAAGGAACAAGTGTCCAGGCTGAAGTCTCCAGGCTGCCCCAAAGTTTTGGAACATACACACAGACACATAGACATTCTTTGAGAAAAACTGTTTAGTAGGCCTGATTGGTGTAATTATCGTGCAAATTTGGAACAAAGCACCAAATTTGGACCAGACATGCCTAATACCCTATGGATTGATATTAGAAGGGCGACCCAGAAAAAATTTTAAGGGTAGCCCCTATCTTTGGACCCATTTATTGAAAAACTAGGCTAAAGCCCAAGGGCCCAATTTTTAAGAAATTTCAAACTCGTTTTAGGCCAAAACCAATTATGGAATCTGAAAGCTCTTGAAAAACTATATAGAAGACTTTTAAGCGAGTATTGCCGATTTCTGTACTGAATGGGAGTTATTTGATGAAGAAGTGATGGTTTCCCCCTCATTTTGGTCATAAATCACTTATAAAATGACACTTCTACATCAAATAACTCCCATTCAGTACAGAAATCGGCCATACTCGCTAAAAAGTCTTCCATATAGTCCTTCATAGTCATCAGGGGACTTGACTGGAATTTTGAGCGTTCCTAAAAGGAACAAAATCTCCAAATTGGAAGGCAAATCTATTAATGAAAACTTTTAAAATTTGAGAAACAGATGAAATTGGATTTTTCAGGTGGGGGTTGGAAGATTTTTTTAAATCAGGTGGGGGTTGCCCAAGAAGGTGGGGGTTGAGTAGTCTTCAATTTTCAGGTGGGGGTAAGCCTATGCAGGTGGGGGTGACTTTTTTAGGTGGGGGTTGGAGGGGTGTTGCCCACTATGTCTTCAAAATCAAAAAAGACTTGCACCACGTGTACGTTGCTCTTCAAACTGAGCAAAAAAATGTATTGTATATATCAAAGTCTCAACTTTTATAGATCAATTGTTATGGTCATTTTTGTGGCAAAAAAGTGCTATAATTTTGCATAAATTATGCAGATTATGGGGAAATTCCCTATTTTCAATCAATTTTTGACCACAAAATCCTTTTGTTCTAGAAAAGTTTGGACTTTGATATAATACATTATTTTGCTCAGTTTGAAGAGCTCTATCATGTAGTATAAGTCTTTTATGATTTTGAAGACCCCCAAAAATATTATACAATTTTGCCTAAAAACGCAAAAATCACAAATCACGCAAAAACTGCGGGTTTTTAAGCTTGGTTACATTCAAATTCGGAATCAGCGCCCTCAAACAAACAAATCAAAAGGTTTATCACAGAAATTTTGAATTTTTTCTTTATTTTTGAAACTTTAGCAATCCGCTGGCCTATTGTATTAAAAGAATAATTTCACTACTTCTATCATTCAAATACTTTTGCTGCAAATTTATTGGAGCGATAATCAGTATTTAACATGACACCCTGATAAGCATAAGGTCTATTGATTCATGTATGTATTTATTTTTTTACAACACCTATGCTCACTCTTTGGAGTGAAAGTGAAAGTAGATGCAAATAAGATTGTAGCCTAGCTATGTACAAATTAGAGATATCGACAGAGACATATACTAGCTGTATTTGTATAAGGGTTTAAGCACTTTGTAGTTGAAACCGGCTGAGGATGCAGCGCATCAAAGGCCGACTGTCAATCATCATTTTTATTGTGGACAGCCGCCCATCGCCATTTTCATTCCAGTTCTACTGGCACTTTGGGTACCATTTTGAATCCAGGTCTATCATCAAAATGATAAAGGTTTCCAAGTATTAAGCCAAACCAGTTCTAGATTTCACTGTTTTAGCAAATTTTTCTGCAACAGAGACCATGACAAATGCATGTTCACCGCTAGCGCACCTTTTTAATTTTGTAGTTTTCCTTCAAAATGGCTGGCGCCGATTGATTGAGGCCTTACTGTGGCTTTGTATAAGATTCTCCTTTCCGTACCAAGAATCCTACTTTTCTAGAGGAAAACAACCAGGACTTCAAGTAGTTAAAAAATAAGTTTGGAGAGTTAAGCAGTTTCATGAGTAAACACCAGATTTTCTGTACCTTTAAAAACAAACCGGATGCTGGTTATCATAGTAAAAGGTTTTTTAGTGAAGAAGTGAGAAAAATCTGTGAAAATGGGAATTTTATATAAAACAACATAGGGTCAGCCCAGGTCTAGGTCCCAGGCAAAAAAATAGGCCCCCCCCAAATATTAAAAGTTCTGTACGCAGCCCCCAGACCTATATATACCTAGTGCTATATTTGTTGATTTAATATTGTTTTCAGGAAAATCACATCTATTTTTTTGCCATTCTAGAAATGTTAACGTTTTTAAGATGATGTAGAGAGGCCTTTATTTTCATGGGTGAAAATTACTATAATGCACAGTAGAGTGGTGGGTCAACTAGAATTTGGGCAAATTGGGGATGCAATTTTAGAAGATTTTCATTTTGGCGCCCGCTATGATAAAGTAAATATCTCTTTAAAAAGTAACGCGAGCGAAGTAATCACGAGAATTTCGGGGTGTTTTCTCTTTTTTTGGCCAAAAACTGCCATTTCTAAGGTGTAAAAGAGTAAAGGGGCACCAAAATTAGTAATCAGAGCCATCTTTTTGCACTCTTTGTTTTTTCGGCACCCCTTTGAAAAACCTCCGCTCGGGGGCATTTTTATTTCTATTTGGTTCAGTTGCAGGATGCTTTGAGGCCTATTTTCTATTATGCCGATAGACGAAAGACATCACTCGTAAGTGTTATTAAAGTAAAGGTACCTAGAAACTTTTTGGTGTCGTTTTTGCGGAGAGGGAATATTGTAGACTGCTGATTGGGTTTTCCTAAATATTTTAGAAACGAAGAAAGATACGAGAATGCGGATTATTTTAGAAGAAAGCCAGTTAGGAACATTTGGCGAGTTCCTGTACGCGGCCGCAATCAAAAAAATCACAACCCCACTCATAAAAAAATTACGTTTGCGTCTTTTTTTACCGTTTTTTGCCTAAACAATATAGCAAACACAGTAAGTATAAGCAGACTGTGCCTTTAATTGGCTGTAAAAACTTTTTGCGTCAGTAGGAATTTCTCCAACTTTCAACAATGATAGAACGCACCTATTTAAACAAAATTAACCAGCGCATTTTTTATCTTTCTACTTCATCATCTTCAATCAGCTTCAATGAAACTCTCAAAGTCAAATAGAATTAAGCACATTTAAGATATTCTTATAATTGTATAATGCTGCTCGCGACAAAAACTCCCCTTTTGTTGGCTGATTATATTGGGCGTTTTGCCGTTACCACCCTCGAAGCAGCGGGCGCCTTTATTATTCTGCAACTCTGTCCACCATTTTAAATGAGTTAACAATACTTCAAAAGGGCGCCCTCATCAAGGAAGATCATTTGCTTTGGTCTCCGGCTTTGGAGTAATGTTTTTGATTGTTTTCGATGGAAAATAGTAAGATACTTAGGTTTACAATGTCATTTAGTTTTTGTTGGCTGATTAGAATGGCAGGATCCTGGATGGATTCCCTAACTGAAAGCTGGGTAAATTCTCTTAAGTTTAAAAAAAGATTTGATGATCTTTAGCTACCGTCAACTGCTCCAACTTGGGACTATCTTATGCAACATGGGACGGCCATTCCACCACCATTTCACCGAACCTCCAAGGTCATTTGATTTGAGTTTAATGAACCGTGTATCAAAAAATACACGATTTCTCTTTTGATTTTACAGTAAGTGAAAATACAGACCAGATATCAATAAGTCCCATGTTGCGTACACTCGTCCCAAGTTGGAGCAGTTGACAGTACTTTCTATGCTAAGACTTACACCCCAAACTTTATTTTACTAAAATTACGAATTTGTTGCTGCCCTACCAAAAAAAGTCAGGGGGGTTGACGCTATGCAGAAACAATTAAGAGTGCCTGCTGCACAAACCGCTCATCACCCCAATATAACAAGCAAATTGCAAGCATGTAATTTGCTTGTTATATAGACCTTTTTTCAAAGAGGCCACCCTGTTGAATAATTATGTAGTCCAGCAGAAAAACAATGATAAAACCATGCATAATTATTACAATATGCACGATACAGTAATTATGCATGGCTCTATCATTGTTTTTATGGCTGGACTACATAATTATTCAACAGGACGTCCTCTTTGAAAAAGGGTCTATTGGGGCCATGGGTTGTTTTGCAGCAGGCACTCTCTACCGTGGTTTTGTATATAAGATTCTCATTTCCACGTGGGTGACAATTGAGCTCAAAATCGCACAGTGCACTGGCCTTCCAGGAGCTTTATTTGAAAAATCCACCACCCTGAAAAGACATATTGGTCAAGATTGAAGGCATTCAAACTCTGTTTGCTGGAACAAAGACAAGAAAAATACCGTAAGTTGGTCTAATGTCGACATCCGTCTTCTAATTTCGACATCCTTCTTTATAGATTGGAATAATAAATAAGATGGTCGAAATCACTGATAGACTAAAGATTTTTTCCTCTCATTGCGCTAATCAAAGTCAATCAGCGATTCCGAGCTTCCTCAGTTTCTACTGTTCCTATCTCTAAAGAACAGTAAAGAAGGGTGTCGAAATTAGAAGACGGATGTCGACATTAGACCAACTTACGGTACATGGTTATCTACACTTAGAAGATCCTTAAAAACATTGTGCCACACATCAACCAGTCAGATGGTTTACGATCTTTGTGAACCTGGAACATGTATATTCAAAGACATTTAGGAAATAAGATTAGGGATTATTTGCCCATACAAATATATTGAAACCTCACTTTTGAAAACAGTACAAAAATGAACAAAAAATCTAGTGTAAAAAGTACAACATTCTTTTGGTTCTGTATTTCAAGAAAGGATGAATGGATGAAAAAATATACCCTCAACTTACAAGCAGGATAGATGGAATCCAAGAGAATAGACATCATGAATATAATACGAACAAAAATATTTTTGATATTCCCAAAATGTAGAAATCCTTCGGGTAAGTTTGTGTTGGTGCAGAGTCAGGCTTTGAAATGCCTTTACGTTCACAAAATGTTGGAGATAACAGCCCTCTATATGTGATTCTCGGAAATTATTCATTAGCTCCTTAATGTAGCACGTAGAGGTTGAACAACTTCAGGTCACTTTTAGTCACGAGTGCTCAAAAGTGCTGAAAAATTCTCCATCATATCATGAAACATTTTAATGACGTAATCTTGAACAAACACACAACAAATTGCGCAATATTCCTTTGGGAATTACCCTATGTCTCTGCTATACAGAACCACCACGCCCAACTCCTATTGTCCTCATTTTCAAAAATGCGTCCCCCCGTGCGGATTCGACTTAGAGACTCGACTGTAATTTAGTCTTGAAATTTCCGTAAATATCGGGCAAATTGTACTTTTCTTCAAAATTTGTAAAATGTCCACTTACTTGGTTCACAACACTAGAATTCCTGAGAGGCCGAGCCCGAAATAATCTCCCCTCATATCTCCCCTTCGACCGATTGGGATAGTGTATCCTTTTTTGTTCACTCAAACACTCTCACAAACAAACAAAAAAACGCCCATAAATGCAAACCTAGCGCAGGGCTAAAGCGACAGGGCAATAACTTTAACTTCTTGTAAAGAAAACGAAAAGTTGCTGATAGAAATATTTAATGAAGAAACTAAACAAAATAGAGGATAACATCAGGAGAAGCTATTTTGAATTTGCGTTACTATGGTTTAACAATCAAGATTGCAGTTGATAAGGGTAACTAAGGCGGCGGATGGACAAAATTTCTTATTAAGGAGATAATTTTGTTGTAGCAGCACTCGGGATCATGATTCCTTTTATTTTAATTATGTGGTAATTAGATTCAAATATGCTAGCTAGAAATTAATTGATTAAATTACAGAAACAATAAAGCTCATTAAGTAATCTGCAGAGGTACTCGGGCTTACTCCGCATGGCGGGAAAATAATTTTCAAAACGAGATACTTATGCAATGCATCATATCAAGAAAAATGTATTATCAATATCAATCATCGATCTCTGCAGTTCAAATACAAACAATTTTTGGTTGAAAACATCCCACGAGGCGAAAATTTGCGTGTGTACACAAAAGGGAGCTGAGTTTGCGTTTCATAATGTACAATGAGGCACTTTAGAGAATAGGCGTACATTAGTAGACAACGTAATTTTATTTCGCTGAACATATTTACGCTTAGCTTAGTCTAGAGTCAGTTTTACTCAAAAGCTTCTTTTACAGTAGCAGAAAACAAACTACCTAGAAGTTTGTTTACTTTTTGAGTGTTCCCGTGCGGCTTTTTCTCTTCTTTTTGACTTCGAGGCAGGATTGCTCCTACGTTTTGTGTTAAAAGAATGGTGTTCTCAGGTGTTCTGGAGACTACACGTTAGCTCAGAAAAAAGAGCAAACGTTTGGCTAGTCTACTTTTCAGCATTGCGTTTCCTTTGATAAGGGCAGTGCAGTATGCTTGACTGACATTGTTTTCATATCCAGGAAGTACTAAAACTAATTTTGTGAGATGACGCAAGTCCGAGCTAAAGTTCGAAAATCTACCCTCAGTGAAACTGTATTTCCGAAGTACAAGTACTACACATTTTTAATAAGAACATCCAAAATTTTTGAAGCTTTTCCTTGTTCTTAACTTTTTGAGCTTCAAGCCCAATGTTCTCAGTATATTCCTATTTCCCTATTTTGCGAGTATTTTTGTCCATTACCCTAAGAAATCGGATGTTTAGAGCCCAGAAAGCTCATAGTTTGCTCTTATAAATGACGTGTACTTTGAAGAAATGTTTTTTGAATTTGCATTAGTTATATCTATCTTCATTTACAGCTCTTGTTTTAAGAAAACCAAAAAATATTGACATATAGGTAAGTAAGTCTGCGATCGTAGTCGGAGGCAACCTGAAGGCTCCTCTTTCACATAGGCGTAGCGAGATACCCTGCAAAATTTATGAGGGAGTGCAGACGTTTATGAATTATTCATTATCTTTTGATAAAACAAAGACAATAATTATAGCGTCGTAAAAACCGCTCTTATCCATAAATTTTGCAGGTTATCTCGCTACGCCTATGCTTTCGATAGCTATCTACCCGAAGGTAGGAGAGGGCGCCACTCTTTCTCCCTGGATTTCTCCACTTACCCTTGATCCTTCTCTTAATTGCTGAGCATCAAGCAGAGAGGCATCAGGTACCATTTTGGGAATCTTTGGTATGACCCACAACCTTGTAAACCGTAGCCGGATGCTCTACCACTGCACCACGGTTCGCCTATAGTGCTCTGACACACAAAGCGAAAATGATCCATAAATTCCTGATTATTCATGACCTGAGAGAAGACTTTCAACAATCAAAATTTTTCAACTACTAGAGAAGAGAAATCAAAATTTCAGAAGATGGAAAAAGTGAGCTTTATTTTGAATTGAAAGACGCTCCAATGGATCAATGTTATTGAACAAGGTATCGCGGCTTCAAATTCAAATTATACTCTGTGTTCTTCTAAAGAAGAATTCGAAAAATTAAATTTCATGCTTGACTGATCTTGAATAAGAAATCCAATGTGTTTGGGGCCTTACAATTAATATGATACTTTTTACATTAGATTTCCTTGTTTTCATCTTAAATTACTATATTGTTTTTCACGATGATGGTTTTCACGATAGTTCGACAAATAATCGAGTAATTGTCTTGAAATTTGAAGATTTATGTCTACAAACAGTAATACAAACCTCTGACGAAGAACAACATTTCAACTCAGACAGCAGTATGATAGATTGAAAGGAAAAATATGATTCATTTATAGTGTCAAAATGATTGTTTTATTTTTCGTTTTACACTGTTTAAATTGGACAACGAATCCGGTGGCATATGGTAAGCTTTTAGACAATTTCTGATGTTCAAGAGGGTTCTCACAAAGGGGAAGATCTTTTGTAATCATTCTATACAGTTTAAATTACAGACTTAAATGGAACCTTATAGGTATAAGAAGCACTTTTTCGACCATAGTGACCAAAGAGATCATCTACGAATCTAAACTCGAACCCATACTCCCTTAGCAGCGTGCACCTCACTAAAAACAAGGATTTTTCATCTCGTTTCTCAGTGAGTTCCACTTTGACGATTTTCGAAAAATAGAAGCCTTTCAAGTGTTTTGACGCAAATTCGATTGTTTTGCTACTGCAGGAGCTTCGAAAGTTAAAAATGACGTCAAAAAATCGGATGTTTAGAGCCCGAAAACCCGGGCTCAAAACATTCGAAAAAGTAGCAATTGCTTAAAAAAAACGCAAGCTTTTTTATGATGTCAATAGCGCTCAATATTGTCCCAACGTCCGTATCAGTAAATTCAAATAGTGGTGCAAGTGGCTCTGGACATCATACTGCTAGAAATAAACTTTATCTATATATTGATAAAGAAATATTCAAGTTGGGTGTTGGATAAAATCAGGGTATTTTGTTTGGAATGGTGTAAACATTGCATTATGCAATTAAATTAGACATCAATGAGATTGAAAATTTACGACAGTGTTTATGAGATTGCTGGATTCGAAACCGAAAAATCCATTTAGAACGCTATGCGTATAACCAAAACGGTTATTGCACTGGAGTCTCTATTACTCGCACGGGAAATACTAAAATTTTCCCTCGAATTATGGAAATTTCGAGTTATGGAGATTGGTTTAAAAAGCATTGTGGTGAAGGGGCCAGAAAAGTTGTTCGCGTTAAGGAGATATTCAAGTTATAGTTGTTCGAGTTAAGGAGACATTCAAGTTATAGTTGTTCGAGTTATGTGTTCGTCAAATTCACATTTGGTAGGGTAGGGTAGGGTAGGGTAGAGTAGGACGTCACTGTTTTCCCTGGATTTCTCCATATACTTTTGATCCTTCCCTTAATTACTGCATCAAGCAGAGTACCATAATGTACAAAGGCTTTTACCTGGTATTACCTGGCCGAGAATAGAATCTATGACCTTGCCTAGCGTAGCTGGATGCTTTACCTTCATGCTACACTTTGAGGAAACACTTGTTGATGAACTCTCAAAATTAATCATTCATACATCTCTATTAATAACCTTAACACACTTTGTCATTTCCAGAGATCTCCTCCAGTCAATCTTCTTGTCAAAACATACCACCGCCGCAGAATGGCCGTATGCAATGCAACCATCAGACAGGAAAATTCTGCACCTTGCAATGTGACCCTGGATTTGAACCACAATACGAACCAGCCAAAGCGTATCTTTGTAACTCAAACAATGGACGATGGATAACTTATCCAGAACCTGATCAAATGCCGTGGCCAGATTGTGTGGCACGAAAACAGATAAGGTAGGTGAAAAGAATGGCAAAACCACACCATGCCACCGTAAAACACACTTCATTTCCAATACGACTTTCAATCAAGAAATTTCAAAATTCTTACACCGAATAACTGATAAATACCATTATACAGTTTAATTTAACTTCGAACAAAATTTCATCACCGAATTCATAAATACTTCTCCTTCGAATTTCTCTTATAGCTACCCATCAACAGGAACTGGTCAATCAAGAAAGAATGTTGAAAGATCGGGAGCAGCAGGGCAATTGAGTCTTCTCGGAAGTGCTCTGAAAATCCTCAAGACATTCAAAAAAGCACCAAGGCCACAGGCGACTGATTACAATAGAAACATCGATTCAAATCAGAACTACTATGCTTCTTATAAAAAGAACAATTTCGGGAACCAGGAGTACACTTGGACACAAAATATAGACTCACCTTACCAATATTTTTACAACGTTAACAACTTACAAAGATCGAATGAGCAAGGCAAAACTTTGGACCAAAATATCCTAAGAGACAACCCGATTGAAGAGAAATCGTACAGCTTTGTGCAGAACCCTTATCTCCCTAATGTTCAACTACAACCAGAAGCAATGACTAAGCCGCAACCAGATCAAAGCAGCGTGGTGACTGGTGTACCAATTTACGGAGATAAAAAAAAATTGAATGACCAGTGGAAAGCTAAAACAACAAGAAGAATCAATGGTATTGCTTTAGATCGACCACAGTATACATTCACGGATAATAAGAAGCTTGTCATGCCAGTGGATGCTAAAAGAGAAGAAGTTTCCAAAACGACAACAAATTTAACGGGCAATCGAAACACAACGCGTCACGAAGAAACAAACGTGTTGGACGCAGACCAGATTGGAAAGAGCAAAGATGATAAAAAGGCGGGAAAACAGAAAACAAAACATTCGAAAAAGCCGAAAGAGCACGGGAAAATTTATCAGCAACGTACCTCGAAAACCAAAAACAAACATGGTAGCACGGCTGCGAAATTCGATCACAAGACTCAAAAAGACAAGACAGAAAAAATAAACAAAGAAGTAAACACAACTTCTAATGAGAAGATAAACAAAACAGCAGAAACCAAACCTAGTGATAGCGTTAAACCAATAGAAGCGACTCCACAGAACACAACAAAACATGTAGACACGCATCTAACAGGACTTGCTACTAATTTACTCAACAAAACGAATAATTTAAGTTATCAGACGTTAGAAGAACACCGTGATAATAGAACACAACATAGTCAAATTGACGTCACGAATGTTAATAACACGCGTATGGAAGGTAGCTCTCAACAAGAAACTGATATCGAAAATATTTCCATTGCAACAACGAAAGGGGTAGTACCACTATTACATAATGTTACTGCAAAGGATACGCTTTCAACGCCAACGAAGGAGAACGTTGATAAAGACCTAATTAATAGAAATTTCAGTACGAGCACTCCAACGGAGGGATCGTCTGCTATAAAATCGAAAGATGTCGACATTAAAACAACAAAGGATGCGAATGTAAATAAGAATTCATCACGTGAAATTTTTGACAAAAATGTGGACAGAAATATGAAACTGTTTGATAACAGTAAACAATCCTTTACAAATGACACGTCGAGTTTAACGAACAATGACAAACCTTTACAAGCTTTGATTCATATAGAAATCAGTCATACACCTTTGAAAGGCGTTTCCACCCTCAAGTCGCCCTCAGACGATTCCCCCGCCACAAGAGATAACATTCATATGAATACAGAAGAAGCCAAAAACTTTCTAGAAAAGCTTTTAGGGGATAACGAGGAAAATAATAAAATCAAAAACGAAATGACATCAAAAATAATAGATACCGATGAAAACGCACTAGACTCGAGATCTATAGATTTGGAGAAACTGCAAGACGCCCGACAAACGGAAATCGACCAAATCATACGGAAATACTTCAAAGATGCGGAACTGCATTCAACTGATTCTGCTTATAATGTTGTTCCTCCGGTACCGGTATTTTCGTCACGTGATTTACGGTTGTTAAGACTCATGGTTGAAAATACTAAAAATACAAAGAGGTCTGGACTCAATAATCAAGCTTTTACACTTTGGGAGAAAATGTTAGAGTTGACGGCAGAGAGAAGGCATACAAGTCTTGAGAAACATAATTTGATGGGGAAATTGGTTTCCAGAAAAAAATTAGCAGAGGATGATTCTAAGCTTGCCAATGTGATAATGAAGAAAGTTAATAATATTGATTCGTTTGCTTTTGAATCTAAAACAAACCCATTTCTTGAGTTACTGAAGAAAAATGGCGGGAAATATGAAACTGCTTTGAAGAGTGTGACTGCTAATAAGTTGAGCCCAGAATCAAGTTCTAAAAAGGCGAAAACATATGCAAGTTTCAGAGACCTTTACCTTGACCATGTGAAGCAAGAAAAGACGATGACCAACGACCCTGGTTTTCAAGAAGTGCGACCAGCGAGTGACTTTACAGATTACTCAAGATCGAAAAATAAATTATTTATGAATGAAGAAGTGCGACCAGCTGTTGACTTTACAGATTACTCAAGGTCGAAAAACCAATTATTTATGAATGATTTGAGAAACAAAGAACCAAAAGCTTCTATAGTCAAATACATAAAGAAACAAGATGATCCACCGCTTCAACAACCTTTCAAGGACAATCAACCTAAGCTAGGTAGCCGTCGCCAGTATGTTTGGAATGGTGCTACCTTCGTTCCTATGGAGGATCGATCAGCTCCTAGTTCCTATCTCAATACAGACCAAGGACTCTCCGAAAAACCGTCATATAAATGGACAGGAGCCTCTTTCATAGAGAACGACAATAACCAGGAGCCGACTGTCTCCCAACCTCAACCTACCAGCTACCAACCTCCTCCTTCCATCCCTCCTTCTACCCCTGTCCCCTTACCCCCTGAACCCCCTCCTCCACCACCAGAAGCATACCAAGCCACTTCAACTCCTACAAAATCATACCAAGAAATCACCAACCAAGAGATACAAAACATCTTAAATCTGTGGAATGGAGATGGCCAAACTCACACTGAAGCATCGTCAAGAAGTGATTCAGAAAGACCTTCGACCCAACAGGACCCTCTACCGCCGTCCTCTCCAACCGTTCCAATCTATGAGAAGGATCAAGAGGACAACCAAGTCTTATACCACTGGAACGGTAACTCCTATCAACCCATCCAAACGACAGATATACTACCACCACACACCATCAAATACAAATCAACAGTTAATGGATACGTCATGACCCCTGAAAGTGGACAATATCTACCGACTGGCGGATCATCACAAGATACAGCCAGTCAACAACGTGACGAAACCAATAAAGAGACCCTGTTACACTACCAACCAACCCTGACCTAGCACCCACACAACAAGGAAGCCCTAACCCACAAGAGCCAACTAACGCAAGGACAACGACTTCTAATTTCCCAACAGCTTCATCGAGACTACCTAACAACAATTTAGACTTATCGCAGATCGAAAGTATTCTACAATCACATTATCCACCAAATAACCAAAGAACGAACCAAACACCAGCAGAAGAACCACAGAAACCAACAGAATCTACCAATAATCAACCTTTAGTGCCACCGGCACAACCTCCTCCACCCCAGACCGCCAATCAACCGCCCCAACCACCTAAGATAGAAGATAAACAGCCAACCGTCAATCCGTATCTTCCAAACATTCAAAAAGTCAACCTTGAGATAAAGACCGATCCTAGACAAAGTTCACGACAAGATTCCACCCAACAAACAACCATATCATCCGACACGAGACCGTTTACCCGATTAGATTTTCCTCAGCAAAACTCGATGCTTTCTGATACAAAGCAATCCTCAACCCAATTGAATTCAATATCAAACGATGCGAAACCGTTAACCCGATTTGATTCTGTGAAACCGATTCGGGATGAGATCGAGGATCTTGAGCAGGTAATAACGAATGACATGAATATCAAACAAGAGATCAACGCCCTTGCACGAGTTTTCACCGCCGATAGTGATGCTCAGGATGAACAACAACAAACTTTTGGTAACAGGTAAGCGTCAGCGTCATTCCCTCCGACCTTCTTTAGTGATAGACAAATCAACAAGTCAAACCAAATTTTAATTCGTCGCTCGTCCCTTTAAAATTTGGCAACCGAGTACGTCGAGTTAAAAATTGAAACAATATTCTTCATTTCAGATTTGATTCAGTCAACAATGGAGAGATTTCAAAATCATTTTCTTCATTTAAAGATCAGCTAAATGACGACACCCGAACGAGTTTCAAAGAAAATCCACCGAGAGAAAATTCGATAGATAAATTAACACATCGTTACTCACCGATCGTATCAGCTCGGTTACGAGATTTAAAAGTGAAACAAGAGCAAATTATGGATATTCTAAAATCAATAGCGCCTGCTAAATTGAATGGTGAAAGAGATACGAATCGGATAACAATCGCAGACAAAGCTACAGCTCCAGCAATCAGAACCAACAATCTAGCAAGGGAGCTTGTTTCTACAACTCCGTTCTCCCCGAGGGGATACATGGAAGAATTAGAGAAAAAGAAAAATACAAGAGAAGGACTAAACCCAAAACAAATCAAAGATTTGTTAGCGTTGACCAAATTGGCCGAACTTACAGCTATGAAGAAACAAGGTGTATCTCACCCGACTCAGAGTGTCAAAAATACAAAAACAGACCTACACACTAGAGCACGCGAGCTCTTGAAGAGACCGCGCATACGTACGTTATTGCGTTTTCTTGTACGATCTAGAAAGTCGAAAAACTTGTTGAGGTTTTTAAGAACATCATACAATGATACTCTGAAGCGAACTGGAGATATCACAAAACGACATGAATTGACAGAGAAATATAATAAAGCTTTACATAGACTTTTGGAGCTGTGGAGTAAACGATTACCAACGCCGAGCTCAGTACTGAAAGCTATGGACAGCAGCCACTCGGTTGAAAGATCTGATACACCAAAGAGAAGTGATGGCAAAAATGTACTTGAAAGATTCGGCTAATGATTAACGTTTTTCTTCAAATGCTAACTGTGATAGTGGTGAAATATAGAAGGGTAATAAACTTTTTGGCGTGAAGTCTAAGAAGGTATGCGACAGATAGTGATGATTATCAATGAAACTATTTCTTCTCGACACCAACTTCAGCTATTTGGATAGCTATTCGGGTAGCAATCATGCAGATAATAAAATGTACATAAGAAATTTCCAAGCCTAATGCAATGAAAAGGATTTGTTGAAATCAATGGTGAGAAATATATTCATTACTTTTTTTACCAAGGCAGTATATTGATACCTTATATAATTTGGCGCCTTTCTGAAATGTAAATGGATAATTATTTAAGGACGAGTTTCTAATAAAAGCATGATGTAACCACCGAACTCCGAAAAAACAGTTTGAAAGGACAAGCCTGACTTAATCTCAGAATGGTGAAAAATTGTTAGCCGAGAAGACATTTTCAAAATGGTAGGTAGATAAACATGAAAATGTTTACCTCAAGAAAATAATTCTTTTAGATACATTTAAGTCCAATGAGCACATGGAGTGTCAAGAGCTCGACTGTAATTCGAACAAGTTACCTGTTCTCGTCAGCTAACTTGCATTTTTCATAACTCGCCCATGCAAGACTTCACTGAACCGAACCAGCACGAGCAGTTTGGTACATCTTTCAAGAAAACTGAAACTGGAAGTTTAATTTAGTGACGAATATTTTATACAACTCATCATATTTTTTTATAAAAATGTAAATAGACGATTTTATACCTTACCTATACAATATATACATGAACTTTGTAAAAAATAGTACTGATGATTGACACACGTGTACCATTTAACGAATTGGATGATCAACTTTTGACATTGATCTCCATGGGTTCGGGCGTTTCATTTTTAACGGCCTCAGACGCACCCTTCGACTTCGTATCGCCCGTTATATTAATGTTTGAATCTTCTTCATCTTCTTCTTTAATCTTGATATCTTTAGAGGGCGAATCAGATTTTTCCGCCAAAGGCCGCCCGTAATTATGATCAAAAGTCTGGGCGTTAGAGGATAGTGATACTTTTTCAGGGGATCTATTATAATTGTGATCGAAAGTATCATTTAAGAGAACAGCGAGTACGTTTCGACGATTAGATATTTCGATTTGTTGTTGTCGTTCTTGTTCATAGGCTTCCTCCAGCTTCCACCACTAGAAAAACAAGGGTAAAAATACGCTTTCTTAAACTAGTGTATATGTATAAAACTTGCGAAGCGATCGAGGCATGTCACTCAATTCGCAAGTTGCAAGCAAAATTATCATAGGATCACGCACTCGATTCGCAAATTGCAAGTATTGAATCCATCCATAAGAGGTCCCAGTGGTTATCGTAATGAGCCCTATTAGGTCTCACCAAACAAAATATTTCATGAATGACATCAGACAGTCTTCTTAGAAGTCTGAGAACGAAAAAAACAAATTACGAAAAATCCCATCCACAGAATATGGGCTAAGGAAATGTTGATTTTTAAACCATTAAATAAATAATGTATCAGTGGTTTTACTTTGTTTTTGGTTGTCTGGGGAATGAAAATTTAACACGATTTCTAGATTCTAGGCCGGCAAATCCTTAGCAAGCGTATTAATTAGCGTAATTATGTACTTAAGGCGGCAAACCGAACTTTTCGAGCGGCGAATTGTAATTTTTTTCGCGCCTTGGAATGGCGAAATTCGCCGTTCGCCGGGCCTAAATAAGACTCCTGATATGAGCATTCTCGAAAGAATGAGAACGACCGAGCACGGAAATAACAACATAATAAATATTTTTACCTGGTGTACACGTTTCAAGTCGATTTCACCTTTCCTCAACCGTTGCCATGCGACGTGACGGATGCATTTTTTGCGTGCTTGACGACAAAATTTATTCGTTTCTTTCTGTTGATCATCCACTAAGGGACAACCACACACTTCATTTGCTTCGATCTAGATATAGTAATAATGTAGAAAAAATAATCTTTTAATCGATTCATTTTCAAGGGAAATTTTTTTGTCATCGAATACAGTATCGATAGTACAGTGTTATTTTTGAGTTTTCTCGTTGACGGTGACATTCAATATTATCGAATAATGGAACATTTCGATAGTAGAAGCTTTCCTCTATAGAATTAAAAAAAAATCATCAAATTTGAACGTAAGCTCACATTATTGTGACAAACCTGTATAATTTTTTTTGAACGCGGTCTCTGTTTTAACCATTTGATCAACCTACCTTCCCCTCCTTATAATGTTCAGGACACATGATTTTTAAGCGTTTACAATATGTGCCTTGTTGCACCATGAACGTGTCACAAAATAGATTCCTAAACAAATAAAATTGAAAATTAATTTAGAGATTTCAAGAGGATTACAATAAGATAAGTTTAGTCTCGACGAGCAAGGGATCTTACATTTACATCTCACCCAAATGTCATAAGTCAGCAAAAAATGTAAATTGAGATCCAATAAAAGCCCCCCCCCCCCCCAGTGAGAAAAAAAACAAGAATTTTCAAAATGTTCAAGCAAAGCGATTTTAGTGGACCACGCATATCAAACGAGAAAACACTCGAAGTCAGTGGGTCATGAAATATTCAGTGAGTCTTACCCTGCACTTTTCTGGATGGCTCCAAATGACATCAAACATTCAAGCTGGAAAATAAATAAGTGTTACTTTGAAGGATTATCACCACATAACAACGCATATCAACTTTCTAAGAAACTTCAAAACTCTAAACGTCAGCCTCAATAGGTACAGTTTTTATGAGCTTGACTCACCTGACCTTGTAACGAAAGCTTCAAAAGTTTGACATTTACGTAAACTATTGCCTTAGAAATTGGATTCGTGAAAGGAGTTTCAAGATGAGACGAAGATGAACAGCCTACTGATCTATAACTACTTGACTAATATAAAAGGAAGCGTGTTCAGTTTAGAGATGACTATCCGCAATCTTGTTTTTAATTCTGGTCGTCAAAAGCGCGATTCGAATGTTTTGAACGTTTGAAAATCTTTAAGGTGAATTAGAACATGTTTATGTTTATGGTATTTGTGAAACCTGGTGAAACAGCCCCAAACCTTAGCCCAGCACTTTTCCATGTGTCGAAAAGCGATGCGTGGTGCGAGAGGGATGCCACAAGAAACACAATATGTCGTCAAATCAATGTCCCCGTCTTTATCCTCTTCGTTTTGCTGAAAAAGATGATGAATGGATGAAGGTTATATAGTTTTAGAAGGACATTTAACACTGATAAATGAGGGGTAGTGGATTAGTTTTAGGAGAGCAAGTGAAATGGAAGAATAAATGAAATCGACTGAAGCTAGGTACATGTTTAGAGAGATTTGTTTGTCATGATATAGTCGGAAAGAAAGATAATGATAGAAAAAAAAACAGGCCAAATCTATTTCAATACATTTTCTTCTTTGATGGTCAACCCTTTGGATTTTTGAATAAGTCCGTCCAGTTGTTTGTATTCTTTATCCAAAGCAAGTAAGATTTCCTGGCATTCCTGGAAGATGAAGGTTATTTTAAGGTTATTTTCCAAGCACTTTCCCTAACCACTGTTTTGGTCTGAAAAATTGAGTTTCAATGCAGTGGTATAAGGTGGTATTAAATGTCACTCGCCAAGGTTGGGCAACGAAGAAAACTTTTGCTATCTAAACATCCTAAATAGCTATTTTCATGCATTAATATAATATAATAGACTAAAAATAGACTAAAAATTCTAACTTGATTATGAAAAAACAACCTCTATGTGTTGTTACTTTCTAAAAATATACTTGTTAGACTCGATGCAAAATGTCGAATTGATTTTTCTTCAAGTTTTTGCACCGTTATTTCTCTACTTTGCACTATTTTTTAACTTTCACATTTTGTTCTTAACATCGAGTTTGCAATGGTGGAATTCTTGCACATTGTAATCAAATTGTTTTCAGAATATTCGTTTACGTAGCAAAAACAATGCTAACTTTTTGTCTTCAAAATTTCCAATGTCCAAGCCCAACGTTTCAAAATACTACGATAAATGTTTTATAATGACTTTTTACTTTCAGTGGCTTAAAATTTGTGAGTAGATGATTATTGTCTATAAAATTATCATTTTCCAATGATGATAAATTCGGAGGTCAAAATCCAATAGTTCATAGCCCAAAATCAAAACCAATGCAGTATGTCAAAACACATTAAAATAATGTTGTAACGACTTTAGATCGACAAAGCCTTTGAGTAGATCATCCATCTTTTTTGAATCTATTAGGATTTTTTCAATATGAGATAAATTTCAATTTAGTCAATTTCCGACAAATTATTGCAAAATGTGTTTTATTTACACTTATGCATTATGTGTTTCTTGTTTACATTTTGTAGACACTTTCGAATGTAGACGTTCGAATTTTTCCACATGACTTCTCGTCCAACATTTCGTCCAACAATGAATTTTAAATGTTGGATTGAATGTTGGATTCATTTGAGCCGGCCAGCACACCACCTTTTCACAGACCCGGTAGGATTTTTCAGTCAGTGGGATAAAAATAACAGAGTTAAACTCGATGGGGATCAATATTCCCATACATGTTTTTTCTTTTATTTTGGCCAATTTCTCCAGTAAGAAGAGGTGTGTAAGTGGAGTAATCCAGAGAAAGCATCGGCACTTTCGGGCAAAAGAAAAACGGATGGTCACAAACTTTAAGCTGTTTATCTATAAGCTGAAGCCATAGAGCCATATCATTCGCACAATTTAATCGGACTTCGTTGAATTAATTCTAAACTGTACTCACTTCAACTAGTAAACTGTTCCTTTAACTATACAATATTATCCTTGTCAAAAGCAACTTTTTAAACTGTTTTCAAAAAATTGGCTCTATTAAGTACCTGTTGGGTTCTTTTGTATTTCTGTATCTTTCCTTCAGCGAGAACAGTTGCATTGTAAATTTTGGAACAATTTATTCCGCGTGTTGGTAAAATCACTTGTAATCGCCTATCAGATAACAAAAAATATGAAATTAATAATGTCGCAGAGAGATTTAATGGGATTTGAAGGCCAACATCTAGACCAAATAAATACATTGCATTTATTCTTTATTTCTGATAATTAGAAAAACTTAACCAAAAATGTTCATTTTGCCAACAAAATACTTGATGGAAAAGATTTTTTTTGAAATACTTTTTTCGCTTGCTTCCTTTTGTTAAAACCAGTCAATATTTTAGCAATGAAAGTTTCTTTCACTAATTCCAATACCTGATCTGTAGTTGCACACCACACTCATTACTACAGTATTTAGAGTTGAGTTTTGCTGCATTGACACAACCAGGACCAAGGCAGTGTTTGGGCGTGTACACTTCTTTTTCTTTCTCTTTACGGTGCGTTGAAGACGGATCCTTTTTGTTTGATCTGTGTGGGGATTAATAAAGAAAAATATAAATCCGCCGCGTGATGGTAAGGGAGGAGTAACTCCATGCCACAAAGCAACCTATTTTTGAGGGGGCGTCAAAAGGCAAGGGCGCTAAAGACAACACTACTCTGATAACCAATCTTTTGGCACCCTATTTTCCTTTGGCAAAAGAAAGAAAATTAACCTAAAGATTTGCGCTTGCTACGCTGGTCTTATTTCTTCACAAAATGCTTCTTTTTTAAATAGGCGCCAAACTTTCACGATCGATTCGTCGACTTTTATTTGTTTTCATTTCAAATTTTCTTTCATGTTTATGAAAAATAATCTAAAACTTGAATTTCTTCAAGTGAGTTTACCGAAGATGTCAAAATAATTCACAAATACCGCGAACGTTTTTTCCCTTTAGGTTTTTTTCCCAAAAGTACATAAGTGCTTTTGAGCAGAGTAAATTACACGTTATGTGTCGTACCTTGTGCTGCGCGAGGCTAAGTATTCCATTTTCTGTAGTTTAGTTGCCAACTTGGCATCATCATTCTTCTTCCCTCTGCTTGTGTTTGACTTTTTCTTACGATTGTTACTTGACTTATTGGTCGTTTTGCTTTCTTTATTTCGTTGACTTGTGTCCTAAAACCGATAAAACAACTAAAAGTTGTCATTAAAAGATTTTATAATACTGGTGTTGGGTCTTTTTGCTGTGCCAAGAAAAATGACTGACGAGTATGTGCGGGCACTAAGGGTGTGTTTTTAAGGCATCCGAAATGCACTGTAAGGGTGGGTTTATTGCCGCCTGCACTGTAAGGGGATGAATTTCTAAATTCTAACAAAAATGAAATTGTCCAGTCAATTTTTTTTAAGGGATTCAATCCCCTTTGCAATTCTTTTCAAATATTGGATCCCTTTTTAGATGCAAAATTAAATAAATATATACTGTTGACCCATTTCAATCACTTCAGGGAAAAAAGCTAGACTGCACTGTAAGGGTATTCAACTTGGCGAAAAATGCACTGTAAGGGTGTATTTTTCGGGAAAAACCACTGCACTGTAAGGGTGCGATTTTGAACGCCAATTTTTAGCTCGCGCATACCGTCAGTCCAAAATCCGACTGCCCCCCCCCCGGGGTTGTGACGACTCTTTTTTGCTGTGTGACAGGTTTTTTATCGGTTTTCGATACAGGAATTGATTGGAAAGGTTGGATAAACTTATCTTAAAATGCGACAAATTAGACATTATTTGATCGAGATGAGCAAGAAGAATTTTGTAGAAAGAAACCAGTCACACATGTTATAATTATTTGAGCCAACTCAAAATGGTACAGGAAGCCTCTACTTTATATTTATAATTTTGTCTTCGGTAAAATGATTCCCCTTTTCATTAGAAAGAACACTTTAATTTGTCATTTTTCAAACTAGATTAAAGGCTTAAAAAATAGGTTTCGCATAAATGAATAGACATTAAGTAAAACACTGGAAACATCTCGAGAAAATTTTAAGTCTAAAGACCAAGTCGCTAAGGGGGTCCGGTAGAGGTCAAAAACCGCCTCCCTCGGATGCTCTCCTGCGCCATTTCGTCAAATTTTCAAACCTTTTTTTAGATTCTACATCCGAAGGTTTCAAGAAGGATATTTAGATTGATAGCAGTGCTTTCAGACAGTCTGATCAAGATCAATGACGGAAAGACTTTACACGCATCACAGAAAACAAGATGCATCAAAAAGTAAGCAACAATTTTTTTTCAAATAAGAAGTCATTCTATTTTATAGATTGTATAATTCTGAATACATAATTATGTATAATATAACACTACAGCAATATAATTAACCAACTCCCATCATCGATCAACAAAAGGTTGACCAAAAACTCATCGAATGAAACCATTTTCAACCAAGCGAAACCACAATACGAACAGGCACTAAAAACTAGTGGTTACAAGAATACCCAATTGTTATATAATAACAATAGCAACAACACTGAACCCATCCACCGCAACAGGAAGCGCAAAATAATTTGGTTCAATCCACCATTTAGTAAAAATGTTTCAACAAACATTGGTAAATTATTCCTAAAATTGATTTCGAAGCACTTCACCAAAGCAAACAACCTCTATAAAGTGTTCAACAAAAACAATGTCAAAATTAGTTATTCGTGTACTGAAAACGTCCGCACGATTATTGCAGCACACAACAAGAAGATATTATCGAAATGCGAATCTACAACTGAGCTTTGTAATTGCCGAGATAAGAAGTCATGTCCGTTAGACAACAAGTGCCAAACCACATCTGTAATTTACAAATGCGAAAGTAAAACTGCCCCAGAGATCACGAGAAAAAAGTTTACATTGGTCTCACTGAGAAGGAGTTCAAACAAAGATATAACGGGCATAAACTATCCATCACCAATGTCAAATACAAAAACAAAACTACCCTTTCGACGTACGTCTGGAGTTTAAAAGATAAAAATGTCTTGCCAAATCTTAAATGGTCTATCATGAAACGGGTAAAATCATATTCTAACACTTCGAAAGTTTGCCGTTTGTGCTTGCAAGAAAAGTTAGAAATTCTTCGCTACGAAAATAAGCCCGAACTTCTCAATAAACGCTCAGAAATTGTTTCTAAATGCCGACATATGAATAAATTCATGCTGGCTAATTACAAGTCAAAAGACTGACGGACCCTTGAGAATTTCCTTTTGTTCTATTTATTACTTCAATTTATTTCACCGATTTTTACGACCTTTTACGACTTTACGATTTTTTCTCAAGATGTAATTTTTCAACACATTAGATCATTTTGTATGTACTGTAGCTGATGATTGTACGCATGAAACTCAGAGTTCTACAAAAATAAAGTTTTGAATTTTTACTAATATAACACTACTATTATTATTCATAACGGACATTCAAACAACGTTTTTTTCTAACGTCAACCAAGTTCGCTTCAATGCAATTTCTTCAACAAATACTTAGCACCTTGCGAGCGGGCCGCAAATGACGTTATTTTAGTCACTTCGCTTCAATGCAACAACTTCAATCCAATTCCGAGCGGGCCGCAAATGATGTTATTAGCGAGTTTATGTATTCGAGATAAATCGAGGGGGACGGTATAAAGCAAAGCTGACATAGGACCGAAATCAACGTCCACTTTGCTCTACGACGGTAAAAACACCAAGATACCGTCGTCTGTTTAGGTGAGCAAAGGCGATATAGAGCCGTACATCAACTATCGACTTTGTTTTGCATAGATTTCACTTACCGTCGCCCACAATATCCTCCTATACATAAACTCGGTATTGCCCTATACCCGGGCAGTTAATGATATTTCAGCCCTCTGAAGCCTGATGCTTTAGTTTCCTCAGCGCGGGTATGACAATTTGAGTCACAAAACCTTTCAATACCGCCCGCCGATTGAACCTTTAATGGCTTACTTAATGACCGCTATACGGATTATTACCCCAAAAAAGGAGAAAATGGCAAGACCAAGACCCGTGAAAGAAAATAAATGTAAAAAAATACCTTTTTGACATTAGCTCTTTTGACTTTCAACATTTTCTTTTTCTTTTGTTCTGGTTCGTAATCTGTATCATCATTCGGTGAGTCACCATCTCCTTCGTCTAGCGCATGATCAGAAGGTTGGTAATCACTTTCACTTTCACGAGGTCGTTTCATTGAGGAGGAGGGTTTTGTGAGGGTGGGTGTATTGAACGAGGATGCTGGCATAGTGTACGAATGATCCGTTGTGATATTGTTTGAATTGCTTGTGCTCTGAAGGAAAAGATGGCATGATATGACACGCTTCACTCTGTTCTAAACTGAAAACCTGCTTACTCTAAGGTCCCGAATAATAGTGGGGGTTCTAATAAAGGGCAGTCCAAAATTGTACCTCCGAAAAATAAGGCATATAAGCTAAAGCCAGGTTATTTAGAGAAATTCAGCTAGCTGAAAATATTTTTCAAAATAAATTATAAAAAGTAATAAGCAGAAGGAGAATAATCCAATCCCCACATTTTTCAGTTTTATAAGTAAGTCACTTTGGAAGATGATTTCAAAAAGTAAAATAAAAACAGTTTCGAAAGCCCTTAGTTTCTTTCAAGAAATCTTTTCATTGCACCTGTTGAAAGTATTTTTGGAGCAGATTTTTTTCAACATTATCACAGCCGCCCTTTGTAAGAAACCTTTGTTCTTATTGGCACACTAAACCCAGATAATTGCTGCCATCGAGGCAAAAGGACCAATCTCAAAATTGATGTTAGAGAAAACCGAGCTTATTTTTGCTTTGCTAACTTACCTTCAAAAGAATGGGCAAAGTTTTAAGTTAGTAAAGCAAAAATGAAACAGTTTTCTCAGAAAATGAATACGAGATCGAACTTTTTGACTCGATTTCAGTGATATAATGTAAAGGAAGGAACCTACTTTAGATTCTTCCTTGTCACTCCCTTGTCTGCTATCTCTGCTATCTTTAGATTTTGATGACTTCTTTTTATTTCCTGCCGTTTGGCTCTAAGATATTAAACATACAAGAAATGTAACAAACCTAAAAATCACCTCAGAGAGACTGTTTTAAAAGCACATTTCTTTAAACTAAATATTTATGTATGAAGATGTAGTGAAATAAACAAAATCAAAAAATGTTCAAAAAATTGAGCGAAATATCGAGAAATAAAGAACTAACTTACAATCGCTAACACTAGCGAGATTATGTATCGGAGATATTCTACGGCTACGCTTGCGGGGCTGCCCATACGGGTCGTCACCAAAGGCGACATGTCGTTGTCTACTTTGTTCTGTACGGGAAAAACACCAAAACACCGTCTAAGCAAAGTCGACATAATGCCGTACGTCAAATATCGAACTTGCTTTCACCCGCCATTACTTGCCTCACTCGCCATTTCCCTCGCCACAATAGCCGTAGCCGTAGAGAATTCCAGATACATAATCTCGCTACTGTGTTTCATGCTGGCACAATGTTATTCATTTCAATTTTTGAAGATATATAAAATACACTCACCCCTTTTAAGATTTTTGATAGATTGTGACACTGTCGTAATCTGCACTTTTGCCTCAATTTACCAGGACCACCATACTTTCGCATGTCCTACATTATATATAATAATTAAAGATTTTTAATTTTTTCGCATCAAAATAAGAGTGGTTCTTTTTTTTATACAAGTTATGAGTGTTGCTTCACAAAAATTTGGACTTTAAATCTAATTTGGACCTTGACACATAGTGAGGCACACAAAGATTTACCACATATCTATAACAAAGAAGTGTATGAAAAAATAAATACACTGAAAACTAACAGAACATTAACAGAAAAATCTTATCCATCGGCTGGTGACACAAGCAGATGGAATTTAGCCAAGCTTTCTTAGTTGAAATTTGAAAACAAGATCCATTTATGATAAATTCAATATTGAAGATGTACCTTGCAATAATCACAAGTTGAGCAATCTTCTTTAATCAAACATGCAGAACATTCTCCACAAGATCTTGAGATTCGTTTCTATATTATAAAAGGGTCTTTTGAAAATGACTGAAATAAAAAGTCATATCATAAAAATGTTTTGAAGCCTCATCACATTTTAAACCTTCACACAAAATTTTTCTATACTTGGTAAAAAAATAGTTCAAAGAAGCAGGATTAAAGAAGCAGGGGTAAGGTGTTTTGTTTAAAAGAGGTTTTCTCCATGGCGCATAACAGCTTAGTTTTCCAAAGAAACTTAGAACTAAAAAAACTTCATTCATTAACTTATATAGTTAAATAAACTATGTATACATATTCCTTGCTCATGTCATGTCCTGATTTAGTAATGTAAATAATTATAATGAGTTTGAAATCACTTGCTATTCTTTAAGAAATGTACGGACAGTAAAGTACTTCCAAAATTGAAATTCTTACATATTTCAATATTGTGACCAGATTTTCTTTCTCAATTTTCTTAGTTTTTACCTGTTCTTTATCTTTATGTTCTTTATCTTTTTGGTCTTTTCTTGAATCTGTGGAATCCATTCTTTCGACCTTAATTTTCTTTTCCTTCTTTTCTTTGTAGATGGTCTGAAGATTGGGGTCCAGCTCTAAAATAAAATAAAATTGTGATCTGAGGTTTGAAAGTTCCCTAATTCTAATTCTAAACAATTTGAAAAACTTTTAGATACTGTACCGAAAGTTGAGGTAGTTAAAATTATAACATGATCCAAATGTGTCTGGTAAAGCAATTAGCTAATTCATTGTATATGAGCTTAAATAGTGGGGGTTGAATCTTTAATATCATCATAGCGTCCTTCAGGGTCTCTTCACCCCCCATGCCTAGAATGAAAATTTTCCACCCCCCCCCCCTGTTAAGGCATAAACCTTAGTTTTAATCCATTTTTGGTCAATCAAACACTCTCACCTTTTTCAGTGTGCAGCCATTTTGTTTGTTTTTGTTTGGTCTGCATTTTATTTCACTTTTCCCACCATTTTGGTTATTCTGCATTTTTCTGTGTTTGATAAGCATTTGGTCAGTATTTTATTCATTAATTTTATGTCAATTTGATATGCATTTCCTTTTGTTATAATTTATTTCAATTTTTCTCATAATTTATTTTGGTCTGTAAATTAGACTTTTTGATCTGCCTATAAATGCCACATCATCACTCAGACCTCACTTCAACAGAGACTTCAAGGAGTGAAGACCTCCTCTGACATGATGTCAACTCAAATCAAATGAAATCAATCAATAGTCTCTTTAGTTACTCACATATACAAGCACATTCAATTTTCATTTTCACACAGTTGGTGTTAGTCTTGACACACCCTGTGTTCTGCTGCCTGCTTACAGGATTCTACCTCAGGCCAGCTGGTGAGTTTTTTGTTTCTTTTCTCTGTCTCTATTTGTGGCACCTAAGTTAAGTTAAGTTAGATTTTCTTTTACATTATATTAGTACTTCAATCATTCATTTATACATTTGCTGTTTTCTACTTCTACTTTTGTTCTCATAGACTAACATCCTTTTGTACCTAAGTTAGATTATTTTATTTTCATTCATTAGACTTAGTATCTTTCAATTTTTATTTTCAGTTTGAACACTACATTACTACACATCAATAAATTAATGCACTGAACAGTGTTACAAACACGGCGTTATTGTTTATTCAATCTCATCCTGACGCTACATTCAAACAGGACCGTTCAATCAACATCACTGCTGTTTGTGGGCGCGATCAATGAACACGAGGAAGAAAGATCGTATTGACTATCGCATCCTTGCATCAACCGGAGAAAAGGTTATCGCTCATCCATCGTCTGACACTTCAACTCGTCCGTCGTCCGACACTTCAATTCATCCGTCGTCCGACACTTCAATTCGTCCGTTGTCCGACACCTCAACTCATCCGTCGCCCGACACTTCAACTCGTCCGTTGTCCGACACTTCAATTCATCCGTCGTCCGACACTTCAATCGTCCGTCGTCCGAACTTCAATTCGTCCGTCGTCCGACACTTCAATTCGTCCGTGTCCGATCAATTCGTCCGTCGTCCGACACCTCAATTCGTCCGTCGTCCGACACCTCAATTCGTCCGTCGTCCGACACCTCAATTCGTCCGTCGTCCGACACTTCAATTCGTCCGTCGTCCGACACTTCAATTCGTCCGTCGTCCGACACTTCAATTCGTCCGTCGTCCGACACCTCAATTACAATTCGTCTGTCGTCCGACACCTCAACTCGTCCGTCGTCCGACACTTCAATTCATCCGTCGTCCGACACTTCAATTCGTCCGTCGTCCGACACTTCAATTCTCTGTCCCCCCCCTCAAGCATAAAAAGCTGTAATTTGATGAATTTAACTCTTATTGTTTTCCCTAAGGTAGTTCTAATTCAAGAATAATTGCCCTTTTTGGCCACCAACGGACGCTGCCCTGCTCTTCAAAAATATGGCCTGTATACACCCAATTGAGTGATAGCAAAAGATACTGCTAAAATAATAACAAGTCCTAAAGAAAATAAAAACCAGATGTTTTTCAATTTTGAATTGAATTGATGGTGAGTTCCCCCCATGCCTAGAATAAAAATTTTCCATTCCCCCCCTCGTTTTCGTCCACCTTGGCTTCAAAAAAAATTCTTCCCCCCCTATACGTCCTTTTGACCTCAAAACCCATCCCCCCCCCTGAATCCAGGGGGGAGGACACTATGATCATGAGCAAGTCAAAACCCTGAAGCACATTAGTACGAGATTATCTATTGGTTAGATAAAATATTGATTTCAAAACTAAGAAACAGTCACATACTTTTACATCCATTGCAAAACCAATCTTTAATTTTCTTTGCATGCTTCTTTTTAAGACCAATGCAATCTCCATGGAACCATTCACCACATTTGTCACAAGCACTGAAACAAAGTAAAACAATGTTCTCAAATTCCTATTTCACAAAGATTCCAGTTTGATTCAAGTCTAAAATAGAATTTTCAGCTACATTTTAATTTATGAAGAATTGAAATGTGTAAGATTGATAAATTTTCAGCTGAACATTTTGCAAATACTAAGAACACAAAAACGAATCAGTAACATACTTACATCATAAATCTATCAATATCAGCACTTCGACAAACGCAATAAATCTCTTCCCCGTCAGAATTATATTCTTGTGTTCTCTCCATAGTAACATCTCCTTCTTTTTTAACTGGAGTCTTTTGTTTCACAGGACTGAAAAGTCTTTCTTCTTTTTCAAAATCACTGTCAACAATCTCCTCTTCCTGTTCGTCATCTTCGTTAGAAAGTAATTTCTCAGAATCTTTTTTATCACTGACATTTCCACTGTTTTCTTCAACATCAGTTTCTGTGGCTTCACTATCAAAATCGTTTGATTTCTTTGTAAATTGATAGTTAGGTGATTCCATTTTATCACTTTATATATATTTTTCTCTAAAAAAATAATAAAAGCAAAAATTATAAATTTGCCTTCCTTAGATTAAATGTTTTTCTTTTAATTTATTATGAGCAAATTTAAAACAAGTCAATAAAATTGGAGTCAATTTTAGGTTTGGAGGCTGGCTAATTATCTAAAAAAAATCAACAGATTGCTCTGCTCAAGTCTTTCCTTGTTTTCCTAGTTTTCAACTAAAAATCATTTCCTATTCTATTTTCAAATAAATCATTAATATAATAAGAGATACTATTATGATCTCATTGATCCTACAATATATTCCAATATATATCTAATTAATTGAGTTGATTTTTCAAAACGGTCTAATAAATACAGGATGATATAAAAAAGAAAAAATTAGTCATAGTCTACCACTATGCTAATTTGAAGTACAGTAACTCTAAGTAATATGTTTATGAAACAGGAAGCCTTTATTGTATTAAGTTGAATTTTCTACATACATATTAAATTCACAAAACTTCTCTATTCTTATCAAAAGTTACCAGATGACAAATGTAACCAAAAGTGTTTTTTTTTCATTTTTGCTATCTTAACTTCTTTTTATTTTATATTTTGGTCATAAAGGTAAAAAGTTTAGAAAAAATCTACAGTTATTTGAATATTATCAATTATTAACATTTCCAAATTCTGGCATAGGTACCGCGAGATCAGATAACTTGCATCCGTGGAGGCAAACATGCATAATCCTCAAATGAATGACCTGTCTGATCATCAAAATACAAAGTTAAATCAAAACAAAATGGTAGAGTACGAACGAAGCTGCGAACGAAGCTCTGTAGTTCATTTGTTTAGAAATGTTGATGCTTTGATTGGTTAGTCATTTGATGGCTATGCAAGTTTCCCTCCACTGATGCAAGTTACCCGACTTCACGGTATGACCCATCTTTCTTATTTATTGATTATTGGAAACATCACATTTTTCCAATTTTCATGCCACCTTTCTTTTAAAAAGTTTTCTTGTAAATGCCTTTTCATTTCGAGTAATTTTTCATCAGAACATGATAAAAGTTCCATCATTTGTTCAAAAAGCTCAGTAGAATCAGAGAATATTAAACCATTTTTGGTGTGCTTGACTAATTCATCAAGGCAGGGGAAGGCAACTGCACATACTGGTAAACAACATCCAAACATATCAACAACTTTCATGGGGAGATCAAGACCAGATGATGAAAGATGAAGACAAATCCCTAAGTCACCTGATCCAACAACAGTAGGGTAATCGTCAGCTTCCAACCAAGGTGTAATGATTGCAATATTTTGGAAATTTAATTTGTTAATCTTACTTTTATAAAACTCTTTCTGTGGACCTTTTCCAGTAATTATACAAACAAGGTTTGGAAGAGCTGAATTTGTTGCAATTTCCTTTTCAAATCTTATAAGTGCATCTAATAGAATTGAGAAGTCTTCATCTTCTGTCCAACTTGTACTACTGATGATGACTTTTAACTTCTTTTGGGATGCATCTTTACTAGCCAGTGATTCTATAGAGTTCCACAAAGGATGGGTTTTGTAATCATCAAAACACTTGGCATGAATCAGCTTTTGAAAAAGTCTAGCTTTTTCATCATGATTTACCTCTTTAAAATGCTCAGGGGGTTTATCATACAAAACACTTGCTTCCACTTTCCATTTTGATTGTAGATCAACTTGCATAGCTTTTGTGACGCAAATATTTTGATGAGAAAAATATCCAAAAAACCCTTCAAACCATTTTGCAAATTTCACAAGAAAATGTTTCTCACTTTTCACATTCATTGAAAGAATTGTGTAACCATAGTTATGCCAATCAGTTATCATAATAGCCCCTCTAAGGCATGATATAGCAGAAACAATCATTAAAGAAGGGATAGTTGGAGGGTTCTGAATCAAATAAAAGGCTGGAAATGATTTCTTGAAAAACAAGACTAAGAACAACTGTACTGATATAAATGCAGCCTTAAGGATGTAGTTTAAGGATCCAGGTAAATGAGTGTGTTTAGGCCATTGTTGAAGATATTTAAAGGTTACATTCTCATTATTTTGCAAGAAATTGATAGACGAAGTGCCAGAATAACCAATAAAGCCAACTTGATACCCTTCCAGAATCAACGATTTTGCATGGTACTGCATCCGTGGACTTCTTCCAATATCACCGAGAACGATAACACAAACATTCTTCTCGTCTTTTCTCAGTCGGAATATCAAACAAATGATAAAAAGTAGGGCAAAAGCGCATTGAAGTGATGAAATCGTAAGTAAAGAAGCGAGCAAGACGGACGCCATTTTGATTTGTTCTGTTTGTGTTTTCAAGCAGTGGAATTTGAATTTTTAATGTGTAAATTACACAACAAAAGCGATCATAAACGATATCATTTGTTTCTTCTGCAATAGTATTTAGAAAATATATCGTCTTTGAGCTGTTTTTGATTTATCAATACTTCAAAACCACTCTTCAAAAAGTCTCGAGAAAGGCCAGACGTGTCAACAGAAATTCTGTTTTTGATCATCGATTTGCTGTGTTTTAAAGGTTATTTTGCTAAAGTATTGTTCTCCTGAACCATGAATATCCTGAGGAAAGACAAGAAGGATGAAGAATCAGGTTTGGTTTATATTTTAATTGTTTTGCCTTCAAGAATAGGGGGAGGCAGATAAGACTACTACTAGTGTATATGTATAAGAATTGCGAAGCGATTCAGGTAAGTCACTCGATTCGCAAGTTGCAAGCAAAATATTTATAGGGTCACTAGAATCGTAAATACAAACCCTAAATACAACTGCTCAGGCCCAGGAAAACTGTGCCCCTTTAGAAATTTACTCAAACACTTCAAACAAACTTACAACGTTTACTTCTACGGATTTGAGGAAAATTATACAAATTTTTTCACGAATCGTTGGAAAATGAGCAATTTCAAAAATATTTCTTTAATCCATTATGCTATTCTCTACTCTCTAAGAATATTCAATAAAAAGTTCAATAATTGTTTTTGCTCGGGAAAGTTTGTCTGCCTTAAGCATTGAGTATTTTTGGTTATTAGTTTTTGTTTTGAACTTGTTTTACTTCCGGTTTAGAATTCCTTGCGTTCGAAATCGAGCGTTCGAAATCGAACTTTCGAGTTTCGAATCTTTAATTTCGAACGTTCGAATTATAAAAAGAACATTCGAAAACTTTTTTTCCAAATTGCAATTTTTTGATACACCCCTTAACGAAAGAACTAACATAAACACCCCTGTGTCACATACCCGCTGGAAAACTTGGCAAAAATTTCGTCCCCGGTAGAAAAATACCCCTATAGCCTCTTCAAAAAGTTTCCTTTGCAGAGAGCCCAGAGGCAACAAAATTAAACAAACTTAAAACATCACCCGGTTTATTGAGACAGGGATGTGAAATAAGGAGGATTTCAAGACTATAATTTAATGGAAATAAGTCGACTTATACAATTTCAAAATTCAATAATCATACGCAGTTAGGAATATCGTATAATTGCATCATAAATTCTGAAAAATTTAACAACGTTCTAAAATTATATTAAAACTATAAGCGCTGTAAAATCCTGAGATGAAAATAATGAAAAACCAGATAAAAAGTAAAGATCTGAGATTTAGAAAGAATTCTTCAACGATGCTACTAAGCAAAAGCTCTATATTTTACTGGCTGTGTATTTTTTCAAAATTGGGAAGTCTAAAGGCTCTTAATCTTAATATAAGTATGTTGGAGACAAGTATGACAAGTCTTTCACCCTTGAGTTGTTGACAAACAGGAGCAAACTCTTCACATAAAAAAGTTTTAAAAAATCTGTGACTTTTTTCTCGGCTGTATTAGTTGTAGCACAGAAATTTAAAACAGTTAAAGTGCATCATAAAAATAATGCCAAGTTTTGTCGATGTATTTTGACATTTTACATGTCATTAACATTACCATTACCAACAATAAAATCCTTTAAAATACAATACCATTGCATTTCAATGTTCTATTTCTCTGACCACCAATGCGTATTCATAAATAACAAACAACAACCACGGAGTCCATATCATCGAGGGTCGGCCAAGCCAAAAGTTAAAAACAACAACATACAAACAGTTCTTCTTCCACTCAATAAGGGGAGGAATAAATTCTTCCAGGTTAGCCATATCCAAAATATTTTATCTTTTTCCCATTTCAAAACATACTAAAAGTCCAAATTCATGTTGTGCTTTTTACTACAAGATCCAATCATCTAAGGAATGGTTCTCCCACCATCATAATACAGTTCATTTTCCAGCTTTGAACCTCTTTTTGCAACGAAACAACAACTCAGTTGAGGCTGCTGTCCTGTTGAAGAAACAATAAAAATTCCATCTTCTTTCTTTCTCCAGCTGCTTTCTTCGTTTCTTTTTCATCAAGCACCGTCTCTTTTCAAAGCACCAACGTCTCTTTTCAAAACAACAATGATTTTATTTTTCAAAGACAGAGTCAACATTCGAATTCAGAGTCAACATTCGAATTCAGAAAAGTTCGAAAATCTTTTCCCGAGTCAATGCAACGACTTCTCGAAAAACGAGCGTTTGAACGCTTCTTGAACGCTTCCAGCCCGCGCTGATTTTCCAATCTCTTTTTTAAATTTCCTAATTTAAACATTAGGGAGATAATCGAAACAGAAACTCAAGGCAAGATTATCTCCGCAACATCTTAGATCTGGTATACATCCTCTAGACTAAAAACCAATTGTTCCAAATTTACGGAAGCGACGGATAGAAATGTATGAGAAAGTGCCGCCTGCTGATGGATCGAAATGATGTTTTCGGTACCGTAGAAAACGCACATCAATTTTTCCTTGGCGCTCCCCTGGTATATAGAATTTAAAGGTACATGCACACGATAGCAAAACTGCTTCGCTCATGTATATTCGCTTCGCAAAAACTCTTTATACCAGACTCCCGCGCTCGATAGGATCGATCATCGGAACGGCTCGATGACGGATCGATATGTGATCGATGGATTACTTAACGATCCGGATAGGAGATCGATAGAGGATCGATACTCAAGATTTTTTTAAGCTTATGATTAGTTATCGATTATTTATCGATCTATCAGCGATCTTTTATCGATCGATGTATGATCGATACATGATAGATGTATAATCGATTTATAATCGATGCATACTCGATTAACGATCGATGACGAATCGATTAACAATCGATGACGAATCGATTAACGATCGATGACGAATCGATATACTCGATTGAAATACTAGCTCGATAATGGATCAACGAAGGATCGATACTCAAGACTTTTTAATGGCTGAATCTTCCATCGATCTCCTATCCGTATCGTTAAGTAATCCATCGATCACATATCGATCTGCATCGAGCCGTTCCGATGATCGATCCTATCGAGCGCGGGGGTCTGGTTTATAGTCTGTCTGTATAGCAACTCCAGAAGATTTTTCAACTTTTAATTTTTTTTTCAAAATCTATCCTATCTTGTAGAGCTTTGAAAAAGAAAGAAAATGAGGGGTCATAGGCCTTCAGAGGATTAGTGGTTGTAAAGATATTCAAATTTTAGTGTCAAAAATTTGACTAAAAATGTCAAAAAAAAGGTTAGGAAAATAGCTTGGAAAAATTCGAAAAATGTGTCAAAAAAGAAAAAAAAGAAATTTTCCAGTCATGCTTCTTAAATTTTGCATATCTATTTTTCTAGTGTAGCTAGAGACCTCAAATTTGGAGGGAGAATTCTTTGATGGTGTTAAAATATTATTATATAAAAAAATATTTGTAAAATATTTAGTATATTTATCAAAATAACGAAAGATATATCTTTTTTTGAAAAAAGAAGACATTGCATTGTTTTATTTTTGTTTTTGAAGAAAATAGCTTGGAAAAAGTTGAAATGAGTCAAAAAAGGTGGTAGGACCCATTTTCAAGGGGCCTCTGGAAATGGAGGAACAAAAACTTATGAGTAAAGAATAAGTTTTTCTGAAAGGAGAAGCCCCAAATGAAAAGAAAATCCATTTCGGCAGAAATAAAAACTTTTTTTTGGGACATTCCCATGCTAAAGAAGCAAAAAAGTTAAAAAAACTACATGAAAATGAAAGAACTAGAATTAGCGATTGTGATTTTTGAATTCCTCACCCTTTTTCTGATAAACATACAAAGTTTCAGCCTCCAAATACATTTTTTTCCTTTTCCAGACACATTTGTTCTTCGATAGTTGCAAATTTTTTTTCTCCCGTCGGCAAACAATTTTCAAAATGTTGCAAAACGTTCGGCATTTTACCAATTTGCCGTCTAGCCCGTGTCCACAGTGTTATATACCGCCGGAAAGCTAAGATCACGGGCTTTCATTTAGTAAAAACCGGAACGCTTTAGCATACATAGAAAAAAAGTTCGAAGGGTTCAAAGTTCACGGAAAAATGAAACATTTGGTTTGACGTCAACAAAAGTTGCATGACTTCTGGAGTCGCTAGTCTGTACAGTCTGTAGAGTCATATCACCAGTGCACAAACGGCCCCAGTGCACGAATGAGCGTCTTTGAACTTGAAAAAACAACCAAAAACAAACTTCTATAGAACTTCCTTTGTGCAGCAGAATCCTCAAACTATTCCTTGCAATGTCTCCAAAAATTAAATAAACGGAGCACTAGTAGAACAACACCAAACCAATTTTGAACAACAAGGCCAAGTAAAAAAATCATAACATACTCATAACATGCACTGATCTGACCGAGCATTAATTCAAAATCAATAGAAACATATTATCACCAGTAGTTGATATGATATGAAAAGTCTGCGAACGAGATCCAAACATCATATTCAAAATGAAGACATTGCAACGCCAAAACATTCGACAGCTGGCGATCTCAATTAAAAAAGAAGATATATAACTTCATTGTCGCTTTTCGATGAGCAAAACTTGAAAAAGAAAACAAAAAAATGGACGACAAGAAAATATTTACAAAAATAAAAAGGTTAATAAAACTCTAAAGTTCTTATAAAAAAGACAGCTGGCGAATGTGTGGTTTTGAAAAGTTCAAATACCCCAGTAAATTATTACCTGCGAGCTGAGCTCTAATTTTTCTTTCAAAAGATTGTTCACGCACTGGTTCCTCGTTCGCAGACCGGGTTGGAATAGCGCTCGCTTTAATGACTTATTATTCCAAGAAGAAGCTTTCAAATAAAGTGAAAACAAACTGAAAGAAAGACTTCAAGCTTGTTTACAAGATGGTCAAAAATAATTTATGTAAAAACCAAAAGTATATAAGTGAGAAAAGTGAAAAATAAGTTTGCCGTTCGTGCACTGGGCACCCCCCTCTATGTAACCAGTAGCAGACACCGAATTTCCAAGGGAAAAAGTCTTTACTTGTTCTTCCATTTAAGATTGAAGACAAAAAATGGGAAGATAAACAAAGCTTGAGCACAAATAATGCTTCTTTTTAGACATCGAAAAAATAAACAACTTTAATATCCTGATGATCTCAATCGAACGGAATTGATGATCAAACCAGTCGAACCAAATCGAAGGCAATCGACCGATTGAAATTTAATTGTCAAACGCAATCGAATCTCAATCGAACGTCAAAATTCTGGGTAATATTTGATTGGTTTGATTGTTGTTCGACTGGTTCGATTGTCTTCCTTAAGATGTTCACATTCAAATATAGTGCTTTTGATTCTCTAAAGCAAGCTCACTACGCTCAGGCTATTTTGAAAAGTTTTCAATGAACCTCGGACTATTCCCTAATCAACCTCCAAACCATGTTATTCTCAACTTCAGTTGAGCTAGATTCTGAGAATGTCTGTGTGTGTGTTTGTCTCTGTGTGTGTGTATGTCCCAAACTTTGGGGTAGCCTGGAGACTTCAAAAATTGTCAGATTTGGCTTAAATTTGGCACACTTGTTCCTTTGATGAATATCTGGGGTCTACAATTGGGCTTAAGTAATTTGAAGCTACTGAAGTTGAACCCAGTGTGTTGCACACGTTTGACTATTACTAGTACTTATTCTTTTTATTGATATCTTTTAGGTATTTTCAATCCGTTTCAAGGAATAGACAAAAGCACAGTTTTGCAAGAGGTATGTCTTAAACAGATTTTCTTGAAGAGAATTACTATTTTAAATCTATTTATTAGCAGTAATAACATTATGTAATTACTCCAGAATCAACCCCTAATTTTAGTAATCTTATCTATTTTTGACCTTCTCTTTGTTCAACTTAACAAGTTGAAAAATTTTGAATTCTTTGATGAACTTTGAATTTAAAATATCACTTAATGGAATATAGTGAATAGTTAATTTATTGTATTTTCTATTCTATTTATTTCAGTCAAGAGTTTTCCATGACACCCCAATCAACACAAGAAAATGCATCCATATCTTATCCAAGGTTTTATACCTCATCAATCAGGTAAATAAGTTGGCTTGATGATTTAGTTTTCATCTTTTTGATTCCTGAATCTATCTTCCAAAGGTTACAATTTCTTGGGTTCTAGTTTTATTTGTTTTGTTTTGAAAAGAAGACAACCTAATTTTTGATTAATGTACTGCTGCTCTTGATTGCTTCATGTATCCTTGTTAATTTTCCAAATTCATTAACAAAGAAAACATGGATATCACTTCTTAAATGTTTTCCAGGGAACCCATATTGGAACAACAGAAGCAACAGAAACATTCTTTGCTATGACAAAACTTTTCCAATCCAAGGATGTAAGTAGCTACCGTATTATTACTTCAAATAAATCTCCCCATTCTTTTAAATGTCCCTCCCCCTCCAATAAATGCCCCTCCATTAAGGAAAAGTTTACAATAAACGCCCGCTTAAATAAATGCCTCATTCAAATAAATGCCTCCCCTAGGAGGCAGCAATAAGGAAGTTTAATATCAAGAAAAACTTAGTTATACAACAATAATTGTATTCTTTTTGTGTTCAAAATGGTTTTGACCCATCTACATCCCTAAATGGATATATTTGTAATCAAATAATATTGAAAAGGCAAAATAAGGTTTAAACCCCTGGAATAAATGTTTTTCCTAAAATCCAAATAAATTTAAAAGGTGAGACAGCTTGTTATAGCAAGTTTTAAAACCGAAAGGTAGACCAAAACCTTTGATTTATAGAGATATACTAGCCGTCACCCGGCGTCGCACCTGCCGTGTAAAGTGGTGCTTACACACGATAAAGCAAGGATAATAAAATTTAATTCTAAGCCCAAAGAACAAAATATTACCACTTATCACTGATCAAAGCTCGAAAAATTTCATGTTTGGTGACCTCATTTGGGCCCTAAATGACTTCATTGAAAGGGTAATAAAAACTTTTCACTTCACTGAAAGTATTTCTTCATTGACTCAAAAGATTGATTCTCTTGATGATTTCCGATCCAATGAGGGGTCAATCATTGCTTAAATCCTTCTCAAACTCCAGATATTGTATTTTTCAGGTTTTGATGACGTCATTGGGCCCAAAACTCCTTTAATTTGAATATATTTATTTTCTGAAGTCTCTATACCTACTCTTACCCCTCTCAACTTATTCTCCATTAAATTTCCGATCCAATGAGGGGTCAACCATCTTCTAACTCCTTTCCTATCTCGAGATATCGCATTATCCTGTTTTGATGACGTCATCAACCTGAAAACGTCTGAAAATTCAGATTTCCAGATTTCAAAGTCACTTTGAAGCCTTATAAACCCTCCCATAGTATTCCCCGTTAAATTCTCGATCCAATGAGGGGTCAACAACCTCCGAACTCCTTTTCAAACTCGAGATATCGCATTTTGAAGTTTTTCCCAAATCTGTGACGTCATTGGGTCCCTTTACCCCTAATGTTGTCAACGGTCAATTCGCAAATTTTGAAATTTTTGGGTAGCTTGTGCCCCAAGGGTCCCAAAAATTTAAAATACGTCAATTATTTCCACAGGAAAGTGGTTTTTTTAATTTGCGAAAGATTTGCACTGTAACGACTTCTTCACAAAAACCCTAATTTTCACACTTTCCCCTCCCCTGACCACTTTCGCTTTCGTTTTTAACCACCCAAAATCAGTCATGTGACTCTCAAACCCCATCTCAAAAATCTATAATGGCCCCCTCACGGCTCACTCACATTAGACTTTTAGTATATACTAGTCGTCACCCGGCGTCGCACCCGGCGTCGCACCCGGCGTCGCACCCGCCGAGGATTAGATAAGCTGAACGCATCCTAAGCCCTTTAGATAGTAAAGGAGAAACTATAGACTGAATTAATCCCTAAGAACGAAAAATTGCCACTTGAGACCGATCAAAACTCGAGAAATCACAAATTTAATTCTTCGCGACGTCATTTGGGCCCTAAATGACGTCATCAAAAGGGTAATAAACTTTTCACTTCACTGAAATCAATTTGTCATTTACCCAAAAGATTCTCTCAATGATTTCTAATTCAATGAGGGGTCAACCATTGCTTAAATCCTTCTCAAACCTGCTCAAACTCCAAATATTGTATTTTTCAGGTTTTGATGACGTCATCGGACCCAAAATGCCTTAATTCGAATATATTTACTTTCAAAAGATTCTTTATACCCACTCTTACCCCTCCCAACTTATTCTCCATTAAATTTCAGATCCAATGAGGGGTCAACAACCTTCCCAACCCCTATCCAATCTCGAGATATCGCATTATTCCGGTTTTGATGACGTCATCAACTGAAAACGCCTAAAAATTCAGCCAAATTTCAGAGTCGTACTCAAGCCATATAAACCCTCCCATCTTATTCTCCATAAAATTCTCGATCCAATGAGGGGTCACCGACATCCCAACTCTTTTTCACACTCGAGATATCGCATTTTGTAGTTTTTCCCAAATCTGTGACGTCATTGGGTCCCTTTATCCCTAATGTTGTCAACGGTCAATTCGCAAATTTTGAAATTTTTGCAGTCAACGGGTAGCTTATGCCCCAAGGGTCCCAAAAAACCCAAAAACGTCAATTATTTTCACGAGAAAGTGGGTTTTTAAATTTGCGAAAGATTTGCACTGCAACGACTTCTTTAAAACAAACGCTAATTTTCACACTCTTCCCTTGACCACTTTCGCTTTCGTTTTCAACCACCCACCCATCCATCCATCCAACCAAAAAATCGGTCACGTAACTCTCGAACCCCATCTCAAAAATCCCTAATGGCTCCCCCACGGCTCATTCAGAATTCTACATTTAGTGATATAGANCTAGCCGTCACCCGGCGTCGCACCCGCCGAGTAGAGTGTTGTTGAACACATCAAAAGCCCTTTGGATGGTGGGGGAGGGTAAAAATTGTATATTGTAAGCCCAAAGAACGAAATATTACCACTTTTCACGGATCAAAACTCGGAAAACCGCATATTTCATGTTTGGTGACGTCATTTTGGCCCTAAGTGACGTCATCGAAAGGGTAATAAACTTTTCACTTCACTGAAAGTATTTCTTCATTGACTGATGAAAAGATTGTCTCGATGATTTCCAATCCAATGAGGGGTCAATCATTACTGAAATCCTTTTCAAACTCGAGATATTGTATTTTTAAGGTTTTGATGACGTCATCGGACCAAAAAAGCCTCAATTTAAATATATTTATTTTTGAAAGTTTCTATATACCAACTATTACCCCTCTCAACTTATTATCCATTAAATTTCCTATCAAATGAGGGGTCAACGACTTCCCAGCTCCTATCCAATCTCGAGATATCGCATTTTTCCTGTTTTGATGACGTCATCAACTGAAAACGCCTAAAAATTCAGCCAAATTTTTAAGTCACACTCAAGCCCTATAAACCCTCCCATCTTATTCTCCATAAAATTCTCGATCGAATGAGGGGTCACCGACCTCCCAACTCCTTTTCAAACTCGAGATATTGCATTTTGAAGTTTTTCCCAAATCTGTGACGTCATTGGGTCTCTTTACCCCTAATGTTATCAACGGTCAATTCGCGAATTTTGAAATTTTTGCGGTCAACGGGTAGCTTATGCCCCAAGGGTCCCAAAAAACCTAGCCTGTACCAGACGACCACGGCTTTTTCCTCGACACCGTATCGTCTGTAACTTTTTACATTTATTCCCCCAGAGATTCGTGGGGGAATAAAAATCCTCGGCTTCAAGCCAAAGGACCGTAGCTTTTGACTGCAGCAAAAACTCTACCAATAAAATTTGTCACCGCGAAGGAGTGTTTTTTGTAAACAAAGCTCAAAAACAGAAGCGGGAAGAGTAGGAACTGATGTTTTGCTACATTTCGAACGAAAAACATTCGAAAATATGTGACTTTAGAAACATTCTAAAACGTACCAAGAGAGTTCGAAATGTTGCAGAATGTTGTGTTTATATTTATTTTGTGCTTTGAACTTTGAAATTTGAAAGAGTCACTCTTCAAAAAGTTTTTGAATGGCTATTCACTATGTCTGAATATCCAGAAATTAATAGATACGAATTTATAAAGGGAAAGAGCAAGAAAGATGACTACAAGAAACTTTCTCTGGAGCACTGCTTATGTTGGATTATTTTTGTTACATAAAGACTTTAATTTGGTAAATGGGCAAAGATTGACGAATGGTTTTATGAATTTGTCGAAGAATGGACAGTGGTGTGTGGGAGACACACAAATAATCAAACATATCTGTATGTTGGAATGATAGTGGTTGGATTTTGTTTAAAGATTGCTCCATGGATCATCCCTGCTTCCAACAAACTTGGAAGTACATGAGTATATACTTAGGCTCCTTGTTTTTGTTACCAAAATAAAGCACTATTTTTTCATTTCGAAAGATTTGAGTAACATTGTTTTTAAGTCAGATCGTTTCTATCGTGGACATTTCTATTTCTATTCAGACAGTGGACATACAGAATGCATGGTAGTTATTTCAAATGAGAAATGTTAACAAAGAGAATATATGTTACTTACGTGGGTGGTGTGGTGGCAAGCACAATTCGAGAGGCCCACCAAATACTTTTGATGATATCATGAGGAAATGTGGCTGATGGTCTACAGCTGGATTATTTTATTTATAATTTTTAACAGATTAATCCTCGAGATAGGAGACCTTTAAAAGATACCTTTTCTTTCCTTTTGTGGATTCTACTGGAAACCACTATGAGTATAGAAATAATTATTTGAAAGTTTCGAAATAATCAAAGGGGCTCCCCCAGGGGCTGGCGTGACACGTGAATGAGCCTTTTTTCTGTCGTGAATACGTGAATTGTACTTTTTCAGCGCGTGAATACGTGAAATGAGATATCTGCGTGAACGTGAAAATAAGATTTTTTCTGCGTGAATACGTGAATTCGACCTTTTATACGTGACGCGTGAAACTGAAAAACTCTTTTGAATGCTTTCAAAGCCCCTATTCCCGCCCGTATTCATTTTGTAATAAAAGGTCTCCCTCTTACTTGTTTTATAATAATCGATTACTATATGCCCTACATAATGTGTAAAATTATTGTTTAAAGCGACATTGAGGAGAGCACGATTCGGAGAAATGAGACAGAGATGTTTTGTTTTATAAAGACACAATAAAGAAATTGTGTGCGTTGCCATGGTTTCTTGCATTTTTTCTC